>NC_091503.1:25243244-25555864 GCF_947461875.1 Haliaeetus albicilla | reverse complement strand
TGAAAGAAAAGCAACTTGTCTGAAAAAGGAAACCAGAGTTCCAGCTTTTCTGGAGAAGTAAGGAAATAATTTCTATTTATTTTTACTATAAAAGCTTAGAAAACCCATCATGCTACTTGTGCTATAATAAAGGATGAGCTGCTGGAACACAGGGCAAAGGTATTTGTCCTCTCAAGGAATTACTAAACTGAATACTCTTCACTGTTCATTTTAAAGCAGTACCAGGGCTTACAGGGAGCAAAAAACATTTAATCAGATTATAGTCATTACTGTCAGATTTGCATTCACACCACTCATTAACTATTAGCATAACAAAATGCCCTAAAGTCAAATCAGACAGTTCACCATCATTTTCATCCAACACCTATTTCCAATACAATGCTTGAAAAGTATCAAAATTCTTTATTTTTGGATATACACAAGAATATCACCTAATAGAGTGGCTATCAGCTACCATATGGGGTATACATTTTCTTTCATCAGGCTACCTTTGAGTACTGTTGTGCTTTAACCCCAGCCAGCAACCAAGCACCACGCAGCCGCTCGCTCACCTCCCTCACAGTGGGATGGGGGAGAGAATCGGAAGGGTAAAAGTGAGAAAACTCGTGGGCTGAGATAAAGACAGTTTAATAGGGAAAGCAAAAGCAGCACAGGCAAGCAAAGCAAAACAAGGAATTCATTCCCCACTCCCCATGGGCAGGCAGGTGTTCAGTCATCTCCAGGACAGCAGGGCTCCATCACACCTAACGGTGACTTCGGAAGACAAACACCATCACTCCCAATGTCCCCCCCTTCCTCCTTCTCCCCCCAGCTTTACACGCTGAGCATGACATCCTATGGTCTGGAACATCCCTTGGGTCTGTTGGGGTCAGCTGTCCTGGCTGTGTCCCCTCCTGACTCCTTGTGCCCCCCCCAGCCTCCTCGCTGGTGGGGTGGGGGGAGAGGCAGAAAAGCCCTTGGCTCTGGGTAAGCACTGCTCAGCAGTAACCAAAACCTCCCTGTGTTATCAACACTGTTTTCAGCATAAATCCAAAACAGAGTCCCATACCAGCCACTATGAAGAAAATTAACTCTATTCCAGCCAAAACCAGGACATTCTCCACCCCTTATTCCATACCATTTATGTCATGCCCAGGTCTCACATTAACCAATACATTCTCATTACCCACCACCACCCTTCCCATCCTTTGATACAATACACAGATATCATTCCATTAGCCTTTGGACCACCCCTGTGAAATGTCTGTAAAATGTCCATAAATGTCCACTGAGTTCATTTAGCCTGTGACTTTGGGCTCCATCTCTTATGGTGGTCACTCAGGACAGGAGAGATGGTGTGTTGTGTGGAGTTACTGCGCACCAAAGCCAGCTCAGGTCGGGTCACTGCTGCACTTGCACTGCTTCTTGTAGGGCTTGTCCTCCATTGGTTCCGGTGGTGCCTGCTACAGTAATTTCCATAACACGCAACTCAAATCCTGGGTTACAACAATTTAAAGGTATTTCCATTAAAATCTCCATCCCTGGTCCCTTTGGACCAGACCATTGGGTTTAAAATTGCAATGAACTCCTCCCATTGCCCTTGCTCTGGCTTGGATTTATCTGCAGACTGCAGTCCCTTAGGGTCGTACCTGCTCCAAGTGGAGCCTTATCTATGAGCCACAGCCTCTCCAGAGGTATACCTGCTGCGGCAGAGACTTATCCACAGCCACAGTTGCTCAGAGGTGTACCTGTTCCAGCGTGGCCTTCTCCACGGGTGAGTGTCGTGGTTTAAGCCGAGCCAGTAACAAAGCACCACACAGCTGCTCGCTAAGTCCCTGTCCCCCCCCCCCCCGCCCCGGCCCCAGTGGGATGAGGAGAAAATATAAAGAAACACTCATGGGTCAAGACAAGGACAGGGAGGGATCACTCCCCACTTATGGTCACGGGCAGAAGACAGGCTCAGCTTGGGGGAGAGACAAAATCAATGTAATCTGCTACCAGTCGAACCAAACCAAGGCTATTGGGAAGTAACCCCTGACCTGAGAGCAGCTTCCCCCCCGCCCTCCCGCCTTCCCGCCTCAGCCCCACTCCCGGTTCTCTCTCCCTGGGGAACAGGGGACGGGGGCTGGGGTCGGTTCCTCACCCCTTGTCTCTGCCGCTCCTTCCTCCTCAGGGGGAGGAGGACTCCGCGCTCGGCCCCTGCTCCGCCGTGGGGTCCGTCCCTCCCGCGGGAGACAGCCCTTCCCCAACTTCTCCAGCGTGGGTCCTTCCCGCGGGCTGCAGTTCCTCACAGACTCCTCCAGCGCGGGTCCCTTCCACAGGCAGGGTGCAGTCCTTCCGTCACAGACTGCTCCAGCGCGGGAGCCGCCGCCATTTTGGGGGACATCCGCTCCCCCGCTCCTCTCCATGGGCTGGGGGGGACAGCCTGCCGCCTCCCCGCGGGCTGCGGGGGCATCCCCTCCTCCTTCCCTGACCTCGGGATCCGCAGAGGGGTTCCTCTCACATCCCGCTCCCCCAACTCCCTCACGGGGCATTCCCCTTCTGAAATCTCTTCTCCCAGAGGCGCTACCGCCGTCGCTGAGGGGCTCGGCCTGGGCCAGCGGCGGGTCCGGCTCCCAGCCGGGGCAGCTTCCAGCAGGAGCCAGCCCTGCTGACCCTCACCCGACACCAAAAAAAAACCCGCTGCCACATAAACCCGTAACAGCAACAATGCCTTCAGAGCTAGACCTGCTCCAGCGTGGCCTTACCCGCAGCCACAGCCCCTTCAGAAATAAACCTGCTCCAACATGGCCGTACCCATGGCTGCAGTCCCTCCAGGGGACGACCTGCTCTGTCGTGGGCTTATCCATGGCCACACGCTTTGAGGTGCTCCAGCATGACCTCATGCAGAGCCACGGATGCTTCAAGGTAGACCTGCTGCAGCATGGACTTATCCACAGCCACAGCTGCTTCAAGGTGTACCTTCTCCAGTGTGGACTTACCCTTGTGCCACAATCCCCTCAGAGGTGTATCTCCTGCAGCACAGACGTAACAACAGCCACAGACGCTTTGGGGTGTCCTGCTCCCCTGTGGATTCATTCACAGGTCATAGTCCCTTCGACTCGAGTTCCAGCCTGTCCAGTGCAACAGCACAGAAACAGCAGCGATACCCTGGCCACCTGCCAGCCCAGGCGCATCACCATTGCTGTTATCAAAATGTTCCCAGGCACAGCAGTCTAAGATGATAAACATTACAGCAGTACAGCAAGCAGTGAAAGCAAAAAGCAGCCACTAAGAAGCACTAGACTCTAATACACAGTAAGGCAAGCAAGCCCCCCGGCAAGTACAGGAGCCTGCCAATTAAAAGCTGAACAGCAGTAACACCTATAAATTTGATTCAGCACGTTGCAATCAAATCTGTTGTTATCTTGAACCCTTTGTGCCCCACACTGGGCACCAAAAAGGACTGTCATGGTCTAACCCCAGCCAGCAACCAAGCACCACGCAGCCACTCACTCACCTCCCTCACAGTGGGATGGGGGAGAGAATCAGAAGGGTAAAAGTGAGAAAACTCGTGGGCTGAGATAAAGACAGTTTAATAGGGGAAGCAAAAGCCACGTGTGCAAGCAAAGCAAAACAAGGAATTCATTCCCCACTCCCCATGGGCAGGCAGGTGTTCATCCATCTCCAGGACAGCAGGGCTCCATCACACCTAAAGGTGACTTCGGAAGACAAACACCATCACTCCCAATGTCCCCCCCTTCCTCCTTCTCCCCCCAGCTTTACATGCTGAGCATGACATCCTATGGTCTGGAACATCCCTTGGGTCCGTTGGGGTCAGCTGTCCCGGCTGTGTCCCCTCCTGACTCCTTGTGCCCCCCCAGCCTCCTCGCTGGTGGGGTGGTGGGAGAGGCAGAAAAGCCCTTGGCTCTGAGTAAGCACCGCTCAGCAGTAACCAAATCATCCCTGTGTTATCAACACTGTTTCCAGCACAAATCCAAAAGGTAGCCCCATACCAGCTACTGTGAAGAAAATTAACTCTACAGCAGCCAAAACCAGCACAGCCTCATTCTTGCAGAAGTGATCATACAACACCTTTTTGGTGAAATACAGACTGCACATGATGATGAGTAAGAGCTGCCTACCCTCTCCTCTATGATCCTCTTGTCAATAGCCTCTTGTATTACTCCCACACTGCTCTGGGTCAGATAAACTCTCCATTCCCAGCACTGTCAGTTCCATTCAGAAGCTTAACAAACACCTCAAATATCATGAAGCAGGTAAATCCAGGGTTAATTGGTACTGCACTAGGAATTATAATGAGTGTATCTGGAGATCTTGTATAACTGAGTTAGATTCCAAACAATAAGCACAGACCTATCTTGTTTTCTCATATCGATTTTTCAGTTGTGGTGTAATGAACCACTATCATGTTTCAGTATCACTGTATATCAGTTGTTAGCTGAAAGAAAAACAATTTATCCTTGTACACACTTTTACGATGATATAAAAGCCATCAGTTGCATCTTTTACATAGCATGAAAAAATACAGCCAGACAGCACAACAACTGCTCCTCTCACTAGCTTACTTTCTTTTTCTAAACAATATTTGCAACTGATGGCCATAGAGTGAAGACCCAAGACATCTGGGCAATGAAGCAAGTGCTGTCATGTGTCATGAGAGTCACAGCCTGGTGCCAAAGATCACCACTGTTCTGCAGCTGCTGGTGCCCATGATCACAAATGGCACTAAGGGGTACAATGCTCTGCTGTATTAACAGAGACAAAGAGATGAACAGGTCTACAGCACTAACTCCTCCTCACCAGATGATGGTGACTTATCCTTTTATTTAGAGTCCTGTACTTTTATGCCTGCTGAAGGAGCATTCCAGAAAGCTTTTTCCTTTTCTACGCATCCTATGAAGCTTGTGCCACAATCATGAAAATAGGGTAACAGTGTAAGACTAAAAGATTCCCCACGCTTTCAGGACTCCCTTCCAGAACAAACTTGAGGCAGGCAAGGAAGAAGGAAGACAATTCCGCGCTGCTAAGGTCACGTTCTTCCTTTTCTGTCAGCACTCATTACCATCCTTTCTACGAAGCGCACAGTTTAAAACACCAAGCTAATGCCAAGAAGGCTGGAGCATCCACCTGGCACAATGCAACAGGCTGGGCAACCGGATCAGTGCAGCACCACGCAGTTGTAGCTGCGTTGCTTCCATTTCTGCAGCTAGCACAGCCTGGGGCAAGCTCTCGTTAGCTGTGCGGCTGTGCACAGAACATGGCACCGGTCCCAAAAACCATCTCCAGAACCAATTACTGGGAAGTAAACACAGCGAGAAAAGCTACTGGACTTCAGCAATATCATACGTTCAAAACAGACACGAAGGGCCCCGGTTTTTACAGTGAACTCCCGTCTCCACTGAAAGAACTTGCCTGAAGACATTTTCCACTGCTTGCCATCACTGACAGAGATTCAGGTTTGATTTAAAACTGTTCCACAGCTTAAGAAGAAACTTACTGGCTTGATGCAAAACACTGCAGCGAGGTTTTCTGGGGTTTTTTTGCCTGAATTACGAATGTCCAGATAGTACAGAAGCATTCCCTTCCTGCCTTAGGTGGTGTGTCTTTTTAGCAACCAGTGGATCAAACGAAGCATTGCAGGCAAACATCACCTAACAAGACGGCAGGCTGCAAGCATCACTCCTCCTTGCGCCGCCCCCCTTTTTTTGTTTTTAAATGATCATCTTTTCTCAACTCATGTGCTAAATTAAAGATATGAACACTCTGATGGGAGAGCTGCAAAAATTGGTGCTGGCTATTCAGGACACAGCGCTGCTCTTCCAGAGAACCAGTAACTCGGGAACAGCACTTCTGCGTAGAAAAGCAGCAGCGTGCTGGCAGCGCCTGCACTGCCAAAAATGCTCGTGATGGGCAGCAGGTAAGGTGCTAAGAGCACTCCTCACCAGAAGGGTACACATTTTAGCCATGGTCTTCCCAGCTACACTCCGTCCACTGTAAGCACCCTGCCTCAGTTCCTCACGCAAACTGAACGGCTTTCTGTATTTGCTCCTTCAACCATAAAACTTTAGTATCTAACAGCGTTTCTTCCTAGAAAAGGTTGCCACAGACATTGGTTTAGCTCAGCACCAGCATTAGCAATCTTAGCAAGGTTTTTAAATTATTCATTTGCTGGGAACATCCAGAACCCTTGTAAAGAAGGAGAACCTAAAACTGAGTATGAAATGGGAAAAAAAAATTTTCAAAAGGGAAAGTTTTGCCCTTTGGGGAGGATGACACCAGGACTCCATACCAAAATGATATCTTTGTTTTAAATTTATGCAAATACATGAATATGCACTAAAAAACCCACAGAGAGTCAGGAACAGAGATCAAGCTTCAAAGAAAAGTTGGGGTTTCATTCATGTTTCTTCAGTTTAGCACGCAGACACACACACGCAAAAGAAAGTGATAAGCAACTCCACTTCAATAAAGCCAGAAAGTAGTGAGTAACACCATTTTAATTAATCAGGGTGATGACTTTTTCCAGTAGCACCACTTGGGTGTTTTAACACTGCAAGTCCTCACTCTATAGGTAGCACCTAAAACTTCTCACCAACTAGTAGTCCGGCTAGAGCTAGACCAAAATACATTAAGAAGGTCCCTTGTATGTGTCATCGCTTCCAGGAACAACTGCAAATTAAGAGCTTAAACCTGCCTGGCCCAGATCTAACTCCATCAAGCTAAGACCATGCAGTGCCCAGCCTGAAAGGGCAGATCAGGTGTTGCACATTTAGCATTCACAAGTGACCCTTTCTTTTCCTCTTCTGTAATATTAGCCCCAGACTCCAGCTCCCAAGCATTTCAACACTCCAAGCAACGACAAATCATGGGATCTAGCAGCCTCATTAACACGGCCTTCCACAGAGTTGAAAACAATGTGCCAACACTTCTCTGAGGAAGAGTTTTACACTCCTATTGGTGGCAAAGATGAAACAGAATAGGGAAGATAGTACAGACTCATCTTGGGTTATTTTTCAGCTGGAGTGTTGGTGAATCCTTCTTCAACTTAACGTCACAACCAGTCTTTAATGAGATTTGATCTGATTCATTTGTAAAATAGTCCTCTGAAACTTCTAGATAATGGGAAGAACACAAGAACTGGGATCTCCCAAGTCAACCCATTGTTTTTTTAAATAAAAAATAATAAAAAAAAAAGTTGAAGGAGGATGAAAAACTGCATCAAATGCAGCATGCTTCCATTTACCAGCATCACATCCTAAGCGGATCATATCTTAATCCTTTCAGTAGCTTTTTACACATAGGCAGATTAAATATGGCTTAATTACAACATTTTATGTACATTAATCTGCTTTACAAGACAGATGATTTCTAGCTCATGTCCTTATTTTAGGAGTCAAACAACATACATTCATACACATACGCTTTGTTCCTATAAATTTTCGGCTCTAACTTCAGAACAGCAAATTAATTTCTATTGTCTACACAGGAACATAAATAAACATACATATTTTTTTTCCTGCTGCAGTCATCACATACCATAACCCGTGCCCTGACTGTCCTCGTGGCCCTGCACTGGGCTTGTTCCAGTGTATCAGTCTCTTCCTTGCACATGGGAGCCCCAGACTGGGCACAGCACTCCAGATACAGTCTCACAAGCACCAAACAGTCTCACAAAACAGAAGGGAAGGATCACTTCCCCAGACCTGCTGGCTACACGTTTCCTCACGCAGCCCAGAATGCGGCTACCCTTCCCTACTGCCACGACTCACTCACTGCAAGGACTGCTGCTGATTCACATTCAACTGGTGGTCCATCACGACCTCCAGAGCTGCGTCCTAGACTGTCGGCCCGCTGTCCAGCCCATACCTCGCCAGTTTGATGATGATGCAACTGGGGCCAAGGCCTTGCCATAATCAAGGTGTACTACACCCCTTTGTCCACAGTGCCACTCATTTCCTCATAGAAAGCAGTGAGGTCAATCAGGCATGACTTGCCCTTGGCAAATCCATGCCGGCTGCTCCAAATCACCTACTTTGTGTGTTGAGAAAGGGCTTCCAAGAGGATTTGCTTCACAACCTCCACAGGGACTGAGGTTATGCTGACTGGCCTGTAGTTACCTGGATCCTTCTTCTTGCCCTTCTTGAGGATGTGTGTGATGTTCGCCTTTTTCCAGTCACTGGGAACCTCCCCCAGCTGCCATGGCCTTTTGAAGATGACAGGGAGCAGCTTTGCAATGACATTGCCCAGCCTCTTCAGCACCCTTGGATGCATCCTACCTGGTCCTGTGGACTTGTGTATGTTTAATTGGCTCCAGTGATTCTTAACTCCTTCCTTTACTGTGGGTACTGCTTCACACCCACAGACTCTGCTAGCAGGCTCTGGGACCTGGGAACCACAAAGTCAAGCCCTACTGGTTGAAAAGGGAGGCCAAAAAAAGGCATTGAGTATCTCTGCCTTTTCCACATCCCTTGTCACTAGGTCCCTTGCCACACCAAGCAGTCGGCCCGCACTTTTGCTACCAGTGTACTTACAGAAACCTCTCACGATGTCCTTCACCTCCCTCGCTAGTCTCAACTCCAGCTGAACTTTGGCTTTCCTCACTCTGTTCTTCATGCATGGGCTCTATTCCTCCCACACAGCCTCTCCCTGCTTCCACCTCCTGTGCACTTCCTTTTCATGTTCGAGCTCAGTCAGAAGCTCCACGTTCATCCGTGCTGGCTTGTTGCCATGCTCGACTTTCTGCACATGGGAATGGACCATTCTCGTGCTCCAAGAAAAATGTCTTGAAGATCAACCAGCCCTCCAGGGTCCCTCTGCCCTCCAGGGCAGTTTCCTGTGGGCAAATGAACAGGCACAGATCTGCCCTTCTGAAGTGCAGGTTTGTAATTCTGTTGTTCATCTTGCTCACTCTTCTCAAGGTCTTAAACTTCAGTCACCTGGTTGCTGCAGCCAAGGCTGCCTCATCCTTTATGTCTTAATCATCTTCTACTTCAATCCATGGAAAATGAGAGCCAAAGTCTACATTGATGTTTAACTGTCTAGAAAACACTTGCTTGTTAATCAGTAAAATGAGGTAATTTTGTAACTAACACAGATTTCACATAGCTGCTTTTATAAATGAAAACCGGGCAATTTTAAATGATGATGCAACATGATGAAACTAGGCTGACTTGCAAAAAAAAAAGAAAAAAAAAAGAAAAAAAGGGGGGGAAAAAACCCCTCTAAAAAAAACCCCAACCCTCTAAAAGACAAGATCTCATACCAGAGCCCTACTTTAAGCCAGCAGAAGTCCTAGTAGTCCACAAGCGGCATACACCACAAAGTGTAGCAAATACGAAGCAAGCTGCTATATAGTACTCTGTATGACATGATGCAGCATTCCATTTCAGCTGGGAAAGGAATCACCCACCACTGTATCTATAGGTTTTCACATGATGTCTACTCACACGAAAAGGTATTTTTAAAATCAGCAGCAGCACATATCATTAGGGGCACAGAACTTACCCATTTTACATGCACAAAACAAGCCTGCATAACAGCAAGCGAATCTAAGTCCATCCTTCTCTTAAGTGATCATTGTTTTACTTTTAGAATTTATGCCTCTTGGCAGAAGGGGGAGAAGAGTTGCTTTGGGTTTTTAAATAAAAAGCCTTTCAAGGATAAAGTGCAAAAGGCAACGTTACATTTGGCTTCTTGGAAAAGGAAGGAAATCGGATCTTAATTTCAATTAAAATAAAGTATAGATGATGTGGTAAAGAACACTTTCTGTTGTAACTTACCTACATTTCTATCTATAACTGCACTACTTCACAATTTGCCTGGGAGAGAGAGATTTATTATCACAGATTATGCTCTAAATACCATTCTATAGCCACTTAAAACTTATTTCCTGATGCAGACGTATTAAAGTACACAAGTTAACTGTTATGCCTACTTCATGCATAAAGTAGGATTACACAAATCAAGTTCTATGTCACTGTTAAAAGAATCTCTCCAGCAGGGAAGTAAAACACAACTTACAACTACTATGCATTTCATGTATATATAAAGACCACTTCATACCTATTTACATATTTAAAAAATTTAGGAGAGGCTTCAGTAAAACCTCTGTTAAATACAAATTATTTCAGAGAAACCTCATGGAAAGATATTTGTTTTGAATGAGTGCAGGTGTCAAAGTACTACTCCTTTCAAATATATTGAGAAAGCAAGAAGTATCATAATTGTTCAATACAAAGAAAAGACAACAATTATATTATAGTTGACAAATGGGGAAAGCATGCACTCATTTTTGCCAAGAGTTATCTTGCCAGCTGCTTAGAGCAAACATTATCCATTTCAGTTCTTCCACAGCCTTGCAGCAATGGTGAACTACTGCTGAATTAAGACCCAGCTGGTCTCAGGTGGAAGCCCTCCTGTAGAGACCTGACAGATCCAGACTGTGGGAACCAGGATAAACAGCTGACTGTGCAAGATGTACTAAGGATAGAGTATGGGTGGGACTGTTCAAAAGTCAGGGCACAATAAAGTGTGTTGTGAAGATTCTCCATGGGAACAAAACCTTCCTTTCTCAAAAAGATGGAGGAAAGTTTTCTGGCCTTTAGAACACATGGCTTCCTCAGCAACAAGAAAACACATCAAAGCAACATAAGAAACTATTAATGGAATTTGAGAGGACAATTATGCTTTCACTTGATCTTTTACCAAAAATATTTTAGAGGGAGGGAAGTAAGGTATATTTACAACGCTTCTGTAGATTAACTAGTCTTCCATAACAATCCGGTATAGAACCACAAAAATTTGTTTAAAATTTAACACATAGTAACATCAAAACAAACAAATGTTTCCATGGAGACAACTACCTAAATAAATGCTCACAATGGATCCAAGGCGTGACGTCACCCAGGCCTGCCTGCAACCATAGTAACATGCCAGTGTAAACAGAAATATTTTTATTTTTCTATCTAATAATGTCATAGAATTAGCAGTTTTATGGCAGTGCTTAAGCCATATTCTTGCAGTGCTGAGTGGTAACACTTCTAAAATAAGAGCAGAGGTATTTATATCAGGGCTATTACTATTACCATATTAACTACATACAACAAGTGGAGTATGTGTATGGCATAGCTAACATATCCAATTTCCCAGAGCAGTTGTTGACCCCAATAAACAAAGAAATTTAAGTTCCTAAGGCAACATGCCAGAATGTTGGTCAGAGATCAGTAACATCTATTCTTCTTGGGTATTCTGCTTTCCTTAATACAAAAACCCTGAAGTTCTTAGACTGTTGTGTCTCACTGTCTTGCTGGATTAAGAAGAAGAATGCAGCCACATGTTGCTTTTCATGCCAAATGCAGAACACTTCTGTGTCCTTCTCCTGTGTCACCAATGCGCTTGCTTTCTCCAAGGCAACAAGATTCACTAAACCCATATTTTCACTCTGCAAGCACAATACAAGACACAGCCTACAAACTTGCAACTCTGGAAGAGTAACATAAAAGATACAGTCAGTTAATGAGGAAAATTTCCAAGAAGGAAGGAAATTGTTTCAGCTACTAAAGAGATACCTGTGGAATTCCCATTCTCATGAAAACCATTCATTTTCAAATACTATTGAATGTCTGCAAGTTGTGTGTCTCTAAATTCAGCAGACCCAGATTGCATTATCACTCTTAAATAGTGAAATATAAAAGAAAGATGTCTATATAAGGTTCAGATAGTATGCGAAAATTGAATGCTTGGAACGATTGAATATTACTAAAGATATTTATAGTTAGCAGATATTTTAGCAGAAGCCTGAGCTACAGGGAAACTGAAGTTATTATCATTACAAAAATGGTGAAATATTATTTTTGGTCCTGTCATGAAAATTTCACATGCAGTAATGCATGAAAACTTTCCTTCTCATAGAATATGATTGTGACTTATCCTTGTCTTCAAGTATGGCAGTGAATTTAGGGACCAGTTAAAAAAATTACTTCCTACAAAGTATTTTCAGGCTTCTTTTTTTTAAACAATTACATGAGCAGGTTTTTCAGAGAAGGAGGTGCTTCATTTTTGCCATTTAAAGAGAAAAAGCTATCCATAGTGTTACTATTGTATGCAGTCCAATGACATATGAAGAAAAAGAGTCCAACATCTCAAGTTTTGACTGTGAAACTATAAAATACAGTAAGGAAAGCTTACTACCTAATTGCATTTATGTACACTTTTGTTGTTTTTGCTGCATTTTTAATATATTTCATCCAGTATGATACTGTAAAACTTTGTAACTCAATCTTTACAATTTCTTTTGCTTTTCCAGGTGCAACATGCATAGAAAGGTATGAAATGTCTTTATTATATGTTTTTATAACCTAAAAAACTTTTAAAAATTTACTTTTCTACTTACTATAGAAACAGCAGTCCATCCCAACTATATTAATGCAATCCAAATCTTTGGTGTAAATGTAGGTGGTTCTCCTCTAACCTCTAGGGATGCAACATACAAATATTCATACACGTGGCTACTCTCACAAGTGGGCTTTGGCTTTTCATTTCAAGTAATTCCATTGCTGCTTAATTTTTAGTATTTTCTGAGCTGAGAATAGAAAGGTTTTAAAATAGAAAAGCAAAAAATAGAAGGCAGAAAAAGACATCTATTAAATCAATTTTTTAAACACACAACTTATATTACAATCCACCAAATTGGAAGGATTTGTGAGACCCTTAAGAACCTACAAATAACTGTTAAACAAAAATACTTTGGGGGGGGGGGAATCACCCAATTTACATCTTTTCTCACCAAATAATGCAATTCTAGCAATTCTTCTTTCATGTCTACTACTGTGCATTCTTTGCATTAGACCATTCCTCCTTCTTATCCTAAAGTACATACAAATGTGCTTACATGAAGGCCTTCAGTGGACCTTTTATGAAAGATAAAGAGACAAATTACACTTCAGGCTGACCTGACATCCTCATGCAAAAGGAAATCAGCATTCTACACTTATTGTCTTATTTGTAATAATGGTTCATCAGAATTTCCTCAACCTTTACAGCAATACAAACTTAACTTTAAATGAACTAATCTCTGAAAGACAGACACGTAGTCCCAGCTTCGAAGAAATATCATGGACTATTCAAAACTTTCAGAAGTTTTGTTCACCTGGTGTCCTGGTTTTGGCTGGGATAGAGTTAATTTTCTTTCTAGTAGCTGGTATAGTGTTATGTTTTGGGTTCAGTATGAGAAGAATGTTGATAACACACTGATGTTTTCAGTGGTTGCTAAGTAGTGCTTAGACTAAGTCAAGGATTTTTCAGCTTCTCATACCCAGCCAGCAAGAAGGCTGGAGGGGCATAAGAAGCTGGGAGGGGGGACAGCCAGGACAGCTGACCCAAACTGGCCAAAGGGGTATTCCATACCATGTGATGTCATGCCCAGTATATAAACTGGGGGGAGTTGGGCTGGGGGGATAGCTGCTTGGGAACTAACTGGGCATCAGTCAGCAAGTGGTGAGCAATTGCACTGCGCATCACTTGTTTTGTATATTTCATTTCTTTTATTAGTATTATTGTCATTTTATTATTGTTATTATTAATTATCATTATCCTTATTATTTTCTTCCTTTCTGTCCTATTAAACTGTTCTTATCTCAACCCATGAGTTTTACTTTTTTTCCCCTCGATTCTCTCCCCCATCCCACTGGGTGGGAGGGGAGTGAGTGAGTGGCTGCGTGGTGCTTAGTTGCTGGCTGGGGTTAAACCATGACACATGGTTTGGCAGAGATGGGGAGGGGGTGTTGAGTCTGCAAAAATGTTCCTTGCTTCTCATGATTGAACTGATAAAACCTCTCCTGCAGCAGAGAAAGTTACCAATCAGAGAATAAAACACTATCTTTCAGTAGCTCTTAGGTAAACATATCTGTTACTAATTTCCCTGTTACTTTACCCTGACTATCAGCAATGTATAGTTCTTACCTATTTTGCCAGTATCTGTAGCAGAACAATAAGTGAAGCCTGGGAAAGTTAGCAAGATGACAAACATGGGCTTTATACATAGATATATTAATTCATAAATCCAAAGAACAATTCTACTAGATTAATTATTTTCTAGTGTTTGAACAACGTGCCATTGTCATACACTGTAAGTATAGCTGGCTAGAAAACAAACCCTGCTAAACACAGTAGCTTCCCAGCGATAGACCCAACAGAAAACCTGTTTGGAGTTCTACCACAATGCTAGATGGCAACTGTAGTTGGGTATGACAAACATCTCTTCCTATCTTCTGGGGTGTTCCTAGCCAGACTACAAGTGTCAAGATCCACCAGCCCAATCTCACTGAACCACTATGACTGACCATAAGCATCCCAGGCCAAAGTCCATCTTGTGAGACGCAGTCTAGCTGAAGAACCTAAAACCAACAGTGAAGTACAGAGCCTCCTGATACCCGTAAGCATAATTCTTACTGAGGCATGGAAGCAGTACTCTGCACTTTCTGGGGAGCGGGACATTCTTTTATAGTGTTTAATGTTTTTCATTCAACGCAGATGGGGAAAAACTTGGGTTGTCAAAAACCCTTAGTGCTCTGCTGGGAAAAAGCTGCTTGTAAAATGGAAATGAGTAAGAATTTATTTTGTGAATATGCCTGTTTTGATGCATCACCAAATCCATCATTAACCTTTAGCTTAGGGTTAAATGCAAAGCAAAAGAGGAAGCAAGGAAAAGCAGTTGTCCAAACATGCCAAAGAAACCCTGTATACCCAGCCTATGCATAAGCCTTCTAAGTTACAGCATATTACTAACACTTGAGTAACTACAGCCAATAAATCTTCCCTTGTTAAAACTTAAAATACTAAATGTTAAATAAATGTGATCTAGACTAAAAAGAATTGCTGACATATGCTGTCAAGATTAAAAATGTAAAAAAACCCCAACACTTAAGAAAATGTGGAAGCATACCTACTGAAAGCATGCACATGAAAAACCAGACCTTTCTAATAAAGATAGCAAATCTCAGCTATTTTAAAGTTTCCCCATCTGCCATTTAAGCAGTATTGATTTAAAAATAAAATAATTTTAAAAGAGAAGAATACGTAAGATACATGTTTATGTACATGTATAGGTGAGGAATGAGCAAGTAATTAATAAACAATTAAGACAAAAATGCTTTTGCATTTGATGCAGTTATCTTCTAAACTATTAAATACTAGATAGAGAGAGGAAAAGATGGCATGCTTCTTCCAAAAGAAATGTCAACACTTCACAGCAGTCACAGGAGAAAGGTCTGAGAAACTGCTCAACAGGCACCTCCCCACAGAGGCAGAGACAAGAACCCCTGAGCTGAGCTGAGACTGCTGAACAACTGCAAGGGTATATGCTGATATTCCCCTTGAACCTCAGGTCCCAGCCACCTCATGACTTATTCCAGCAGAACAGGACTGGATTCCTTCTATCCCAGCAGGCACCAAAACTATACCTCTTTGTATCTGCTAATGTTGCACAATTGTTTATGCCATATCATGGGGTTGTCCTATTGCTAACTTGCCCAGATACTGACATGAGAAAGTAGACATGAGAAAGTAGCGCCAAGATTATTTCCTGTGATGATAGATACAGAGAATTTTTTAAGTCAATGAAAACCAAAGAAAATTTTACAATAAATGCCAGCATTGGCTATCATAGATCAAGAAAGAAAAACCAACCCTACAACCTAAATATCCATTTCAAATAAGCTAGTTCACTGATGGTATACCTAACTCTGGCAACACAACTTCCAAAAAAATACAAGTAGGGACTCAAAGAGAAAGTGGACTGATAGAAAGAACAAGAGTGTTGGAGTGTGCATATATAGTGTTTTCAATTGCCTAGATAAAATCCCTGAGGAGAAAAGAAACAAAGAGAAAGAAATCAAATAAGTAATGTCATTCTAACTGTGCACGTTACACTGGACCACCTTTCAAGATCAAGGGCTTTTTCTGCTCTGCCTTTCTATGCTTTGAGGCACTCTAAAGGGTCAGTGCTTGTCAGAAGTTTTCCCAGCTACCCTTGTAAGCAACTTGGTTTGCATGTCCTCCCCAGCATTACACCACAGTAATTGAGAGCATAAGCCAAATAAATGTTCCTGCAAGCTACAAGTACAACTAAGGAACCTTCCTTAAAGCATGTTCCTCAACAAAATGAGGTGTGAGTCAATTTAAACAGTTACTGTGGTAATAAAAAGCAGAAAAGATAAGGCTATCAGGTCAGATACCAGGGGAGGAGGAAGGTAAAAATAATCCGATTCTACACATAAAGCAAGAACAAAAATATTATTTGGGGCTTCATACAGAATATGCTGGAGCAGTTGAATGTCTTCCCTTGGATTTGACGAGTTTCTGGATCAAGCCTGCCTATGTTTTCAATTGGGGGAGAAAGTTTCACTAAAGTTTCACTCGAGTCTGCTCACAAGAATAAGCTAGGACCACTGAGATAATCCTAACCAATTAATCACAGCCATGGGTCTGTATCACAAATTCACCATCAGTTTGGCATGTCCCCACACTTAAAACTTGAGTAGGTGTTGTGCTGGTCATCAGGACTGTTAGAATAATGGCTTTTAGCATATATCGCACCTTAGCCTCAGTCCTCTGAGGCTGAGTTTCGGCAAGATGTAAAACTACATCCTGACTTCATTCAGATATCCTTCAGGAAACATTCACATCATTTACTGCAGCCAAACAAACGACAAAAAAAAAAACGTTTCTTGGAATAGCCTACATTTGTCCTGATCACATCATACCTCTTCCTACAGCATAACACCTGTGACACTGAAGTCAGTTTAAGATAGCAGGACAGAAGCTGAAAGCTGTATCTTCAGACAGCACAACACAGTTTCATAAAGGACCAAGAGAGAGATCAATTGTGACAAAGATATATAATGCCTCACAACATCTGTAAGCAACAGAAGATAAATTTAGATTATATCTGTAAAACATGCTGGGGAGACAAGGAAATGATGGCAGAAAGGTACTTACTTGATTTTACTGAAGACAATGTCAACATCTGTGATTGTCACATTCTTCCCATCTATCACATGACAGTCCTTACATAGCTTTGACCAGTTCTTCCCATGCATTTCTTTTCCTGTGGCTCTTGTATCACCATGGATGGCAAATTTTCTAAAGGCCTCTTCCAGAGCACTTAGTTCTCCTGCCATAGCTCCCTCATGGGAGCTGTTTGAATCATAGGATAATCGTTTTGCTGCTCGGTCCTTTGCTGGATCTGAAGGAGACTTTGGAGGAGTCTTATTCACAGGTTTGGTCGACTTTGCTTTATTGTCAGCCATTGTGCTACAAAGAAGAGGAGGGTAAACTCATTACATTAATTTGCACTAGTTTACCTTCTGTTAAGCTACAGGCTACAGTCCACGTCACAACATATGAAGATAAGTGGTCTATAAAGTTAGCAAGAACTCAGTGCCCTCCACCATCAAACAACAGTCTACATATAGAACTATGCAACTCTCTGCCCATCTAGAAAGAAATTCTAGCATATTTAAAAAAAAAAAAAAAAGGCAGGGAAAGAACATTCCAAAATGAGGCACAGACCTAGTTTCACCACCATTTCATCAGCCAACACAAGAACACTTAGTGTTTGTTTCTTTTTTTTAAAAAAAGGCAATCACCACAGTCACTGATCTGAATAAAAGTATGCCCTTTGCATTGTAGGCATTACTACCTACTTTTATTTCTGAAGGAAAAATAAACAGCCCTTTATTTTCTGGACCATGGCTTTTAAATTATTTTTTATTGAAAAGTGAAATATTTTGAAAGTGCAGCAAAAATATTAATGTTAGAACCCTTATGTTATATAATGTAAGGGCTAACAAGTAAGGAAGCCTCAGAAATACTCAGACAAGTCTCTCTTGTTAACAAAACCATTCATTTCTCAAGTTTATGCCCAAAGAACTGTAGCTGTAGAATTCATTTGGAATAAACACATCCATGATGCAGGAGCACTGAGAAGGGCTGTCATTACTGCAGAGAACAACTTTCAGGTTACCCTACGTTCACAGAGGATAGGTTTGCCTTTTAAAAGAAACCTTAAGCTAAGCAACAGAACACTAAAGTTATTTTCAGGAGTCTTCACAAAGAAAAAAACCCTAACATGCCAGAAGCATCCCATAGAAGCCTTTGCCTTCTGCCCATCCACTCTTAGCTTGGCAGAAATAAGAGGCACTGAAAAGCCCAGTGATAGGGTACACTGTGTGCCTGTCCCAAAAGCTACATGTAGACATGTTGCCCAGACTCACATCTGTGGTGCTGCTACAAATTTTAACCCATAAAGAAGTGCTTCAGGTATCAGAACTTTGGCAAATACTGGATAAGGGCTGGAAAGCCCACCATAACTTATGTTGTCCATTCCTCTAAAGTCACAGCTGTACATGTGACTAACATATGCAAAGATTGGTATGTATTTCTAGTTAAGGTTTTATTTCTGCATCAGATAGAAAGTTCTTTTGGGCTTATATACTGTACTTCGATACAAACTCCTCAGCAATGGAAACAATTCTAAAATTCTACCTCTTCTGATATTGCTTAACCTGTCACTTGAATAGCCAAGGCATACCCTTTCCTGCATGCTGCAACTAACCATAACTACCTGCTGTGCAGTAGTTATTGTTAAGCTTCATGATTAGAAACAACCTTTTAATAAAAATTTTGTCCTTTACACTTCAGCAAATGCAGCATGGCCAAAGCACTACTGTCTGTTTTGAAAACATTCAAGTAAATGCTTAAAAACCTTGTTACATCTTAGGCCTGGGGATCTTTCTGTTTTGTTTACACTGTCAGCACAAGTTTTGGCCAACAAACCAAAACGCTAAATTAAAATTAATACGACAGGAATTTACTAACTGTAGCCAGAGAGTTATATGTGCACCTACAAAATAAAAAGAAAAGCACACGGGGGGGAAAAAAGAGTTTGAAAACTGAAAGTTCATTAAAAAGTTAAAAATGTAACCAATTCCCATTTTTATTTCCTTTGCACCCTGCCTGCTCCACAAAGAACAGCAATTTTACCTCAATAAATTTTTCTGAAAATCTCCCAACACTGAATCTCCAAAACAATAAGCACCCACAGTAAATTGTGAGCTACTACAAGTATCACAGATGCATACATTTCTACCAAAAGAGTGTCTAGACCATTCTAAACTGTCTGATTCACCAGGCTACACACATTCTTTTGCGACCAAAACAGTGGTGAGAGAACATAAGAAAACAAAAACACTGCTGGCACAATCTATGCAAAAGAGAATTACATTAAAAATCAGATCATGAAGATCTATGATCTACCTCCACCTTCGAGGAAGCTAGACTTCCAAAAGCAGAAGTTTCTTCCAAGCTTGCAACATTTCAAATCCACCAGAGCTGGAAACTAGAACCAGAAATTTTCCAAGCTAACACTAACTGGCAAAAGATAGACAGACGGAAAGACAGAACACATTAGCAAAAAGCAAAGTCTGTATTTTAATGTCTGTATAGGATATTAAAAACCAAAGGTACCTCCGTAAGCAAGTAACAGGACAAAACAAGGTGGAGATCTGCTATAGTAAGGTACATACAGCTCAAATGATTTTGCAGTTTTATCTTGTGCCAAACAAACCTTCCAAGAGATCTTCAGGGACAGCCCCCTCTTGCTCTTGACAGAATTGCTAAGGGTGTTTTTAGTAATTCTGGGCCAGGGGGAACAGGACACACTCTACAGAAAAAGGTTTCAGTTTTGAATGGTGAAATCTGGTATGCAAAGCAGACTCATTTCAAAGAAATCCTCACTATCTAAAGCAGAAGGTCAAGGATAGATTAAAACTAGGGCTCTGCTATGGTTGCCAAAAATTGTCATGGATACTCCTTTTCTTGTTGAACCATAATTAACATTTTACTTGTTAAAATCCTACTTAATAGCATGAAGTTTACTAAAAGGAAGCCACCCAGTTTATGAAAATACTGACCTTGCCTCAACTTCAAATTTTGTTTCTTAACACTACAAACAACACACTCTGAAGAGAAACATATTCATTAATATACTATATTAGAAGGTAAAGAATTGCACAACACAGGATATGAAATCAGATTTTTAATGGGTTCAGGTCCTTTAACTTCTTTTAATGATTAGAGATGAGGAAGGAGATCATGCCTTGTTGAAGAAATGATCTCTCAAAGTGAAGTACAGAATAACCTGTTTGCCAAAAATTCAAGATCAAATGCAGGTTTGAGTCTTCCTTACCCTTTTTACCCCCGGACAAAGGGATCAGAAGGTGCTTTCCAGCTTCTGCTAGAAGTAAAGATTAGCAGTAATTTGGGGAGGGGCCACAGCAGGGCAATAGGTGGAAGCGACAAAAGAAAGTGACTACTCTAAAATACCAATTCTAAAATTCAGTAAAACAAAATTAAGCCACTGTTCAAAAGCATGAGCTGTGTAGATGCCGACTATAACAATTACAGCTAACCAAAGAAACACCTTTCATCACCATCCAAAAAGTCTAATACGCACACAGTTAGATAATACTACATTTCCAGAGCCAGCAGAGGGAAGGAAGGTCGGCCTAGCCACCAATCCCATCCTCTCCAAACACTGCTGGCTCCAACCTAGCAGGTCCACATCACCAAAAGAAGCCATATAAGACATTAAGAAAGAGGTATAAGCAGATGCTAGAGTTCAAAAGGCTTTGTGAAAGAACAGCTGTCCCAAAAAACTGGAGTTCCAGAAATCCACAGAATATTTAGACAACTAGGTGCTGTGTTATGAGCTGCTATAGTCTGTGCCATGTGATACTCCTTTAGTGTCATGAAAAAACAGTTCTTGTCCCTTCTCTCACTCTGCAATAGGTAAACAATACAGCACATTATACAGACAGAGATATCTATACAGAGATTAAGCCAGGGATCAAACTGACTGAGGTCATGACTAACTCATGCTAAAATAGACTGAAAGTGCAGATCTGTGCTCTCAGCGCATGCCTAACCCATTAGAAAAAGTTTTCTCATATCATCAAACTTCCTTTCAGCCAGAGACTACAATACATACTCATCTGCAGACAGACAGCTGGGAGAATGCCCCTAGATAAAGTCACGTATTAATCTGGATTCTTCCAAAAATGAGGGGACAAGCAACTATTGTTTCTGTGAATTCCAGTTGTTGATTCTCTATAGCTGCATGAATACCAGGTACATAGAAATAAGCCCAAAGCCTCAGTACTGACCAACTGTCAGCTCTACTGAAAGATTTATACTGATTTACACTCTTTCACTTCCCCACATCCTCTCCAGGTGTCAACACATTGCAGGAATTCTGGTACAGCTTTGATTTAGATTTGGGGGAAATACTCGTAGAAGTAATCCATCTCTCAGCACCAATAAGGAAGACCTGAAGATTTACCAAAACCCAGAGTACAACAATTTCAGCAGGTTATGCAACTCTATGGAATATGCACGTATCCTACCTGGTCAGAATTCCCTGCGGCACCTTCCCTGCCCTGTCCTTGAGAACTAATGCATGGCTAATCTGCTCAAGAAGTGCGGACAGCTTAGTATTTGTAATAGAAGTTAGCATCGCTGCCATGTCACAGACAGGGAAACCAAAGCAGAGGGATGAAGAAACATATCTGTTATGCTGCTGGAGTTCAGAACATCATGAGGACCCTGTGTCCCGTACTCTACGCTGCTTTAATTATCAGGCCACATAAAGCAGGTACATGATTGTATGGGGTGCTCTGAAGAACCAACGTTCTCTGACTTCATGGAGGAAACACAAATAGTCCCACTAGCTGCAAATGTATTAACCCAGTTTACAATCTCCACATCAAAAAATGCTTTTCAAAAAGAAAAAAAAAAATCAACAGGAAACTACCAAAAGTGTGAATGCCCAGCTTTTTGGGCTATACCATGTACTTTCTCTCATCTGCTTTGTCTAGCTTGCCTCTAGCACGCTAGGAATGTTCTGTCCCAATGTAAGTTGAATTGCTTTCATTCGCAGCAAGTATTACAAAACCAGTTTTTAATGGAAGTCTTCTTGCAGCATTAACTGCCACAGAAATTAGTAAGAGTGTATTTTCTAAGCACAAAAGACTAGAACATTACAGTAGATACCTATTACAGACTCAGCTACAATCCAGTTAATAGAAAAGGCAGCTTATTTTAAAACCATTTGTTCTTTGGAATATTTACCAACCAAGAATTAGCTAAAACAAGGTCAAAAGTCCTGTGAACTAAGGAAAACTTCCAGTTCAAACTTTTTAATGGCAGAAAGCATTCAAGCATCAAGCAGACCTCTGTTCAGGAGACTGCCGAGATTGATGAATTTGGAGAAAAGTTTCAATAGCAAAATGGCACAGCTGCAATACAATAATGGTATTACTAAAATCTACACTTTCCTGTAATGCTCGCCTTTGCATATGCCAACCTTATTTCTCACACACAACACCTAGCTCCATTGCAACTTGCAACACAACTCCACAAGACCCCAAAGTTATGTTTACACTGAACATCAGGGTTATCCTCTAACTAAAATCCAAAGTCTGCAGTGCAAATCCCTCATCTTGAGGCTAAAGACAGTAACTTGGATAAAACAGCCCTAATAATGGAATATATGCTCAAGTTCTCAATCTTAGCCCTGATCCCTCCCCTAAGTTCTTAACCCTTTCTACCATATGCCCCAGGCAACTAAGCAGCAAAAATCTACAAACTGTCCTTGACTTCCTTCTCTTCTGCAATTCCTTTTGCTGCTGTTTTAAGGCATAGTCCAAGGTTCTGCTTTGCTTACGGTCACACCATAGAGCTTTGGCCATAAGGTAGAGTGGAGATGGTACCCTAACTGTACCCTAAATATCCACCAAGATATAATCCAAAACAAAGATTCCCCAGACAGTCTTTCTGCAACCTCCTCACCACCCAGCAATTACGTTGTATTTGTTGTCTCCATAATCTGTTAAGTGAGAAGGGCAAGCAGGTAATCCACAGCACAAACCCTAGACTTATAAGCAAAGATACTGTTCTACTACCTGCAAAATGGCACCAGCAGGTTAAAAAAAAATAAATCTTTCAAACACTCTATTCCATTTTTGCTGTTCCTTAAGCCAAGTATGAGTATGTGGGCTTCCCAACGCTCTTGCTCTTTGTAACAGTTATTCAGACCAAAAAATTCCCTAGCTCATGGGCGAATTTCATCTAACTGATCTTCCTTGCATCCTCACCTTCCAAAGGGGGGAAAATATAACAGATTAATCTGCAAAAGCATCTATACATCTATTTAGTTGGCCAAGAAAAGTAGGATTCTACATTCAGACAGCCTCTCTCATGCATGTGATCACATCAGACATTTGAACAAATGCTCAAGAAAACAGCAGCCAGGAATCTACCAATTTTATTGAGAACTAGAAATAGAGCAGGGGGAAAGGAGAGAGATGGTGGACCCCTTGCAATGCAATTAACACAGCCAGCAAGTTGAGGTAAGTCTGGTATTACATAAAGATCTGAAGAACTGTATGTTGCTAACATTAACAATTTTACTTCTGTTTTAACCTCACAATAAGCTTCCTATTTCTGTGCATTGTCTTATAAATGCATCAGCCTTGACCTCTCCACACCTACATTCTTAGTTCCTCAGCCTAGCCAAACTACCAGCCTTCCTAAAGATATTTCTTAGATGGTCTTAAACCTGAAAGGTCATTGGCTTTTAGAAAATAGGCATGCTACAAAGAATTCTGCCCACAGGCACATAACCTAGTAGTTTTATGTTGTTACCTGTTTTTACCTTCCATTCTCCTGCTAATCCTTCCTGCACATCAAGTGTTGGTAAGCATGCAATTGCTTAAGGTGTAATTTTTATCAGAATAGGTTTCTGCACTGTTGGTAAAACTTGTCCACTGCACCACAAATAGTTGCCATCCAAAATTTAAGACCTTCCAGTCAATCCAAGCAAAAAAGAAAGCAACTTTTCAACAAGCATGAGAGGTGCTATTTTTATGAGTGAATTGGATTCATAACATTACCAAACTGTGCAAGGCATTTGAATTTGTCTGACTGCATCTGTTTTATTTTAGTACTTGATCTATCTTCCCCATGTTTTAAAAACGTTACAGAATTGCAGTTAAAGGGAATTCTCATTTATTTTCTGTCTGTAATTATTTATGCCAAATAAAAACAGCAGAGACAAAGTATAGCAGATGAAATCTTTTTCCCACATTTTTGCATAAACATTCAAGCTGAGGGAAGGGATAAACAGCTGGAGAAATGCAACATTCTCCTAATAAAATGCAATGCTCCAGACAATGCTCTTAAAGCTTCCCGTAAGCTTCCTTCACAGCTACCAGTAGGAACCAGAGTTAAAGCGTTTCTCCTCTGAGTTCTTCTCTGGGCATATTTCTCCACACGTGATGCTCAAGTGAATGAGAGCCATCCATTTTCCCTGGCACGTAACACAGAAGGAAAATGAGCAGAGAACACTGCAGACCAACCAGAGCTAACACAACTCTTATCTATGTTTAAACCCATCTTTACCTAAAGAAAATTAAATCATTTCACAGGCTTTATGAGGAACTTCACAACTGAACCTTGAGTTCTCTTAACAATATACATGTATCTAGCACTATGGACAAGGGCAAGGCGTGCTAAATCACACAGCTACATTTAAGTCCTTCAGCAGAACACACACAGAGGAACAAAAAAGGTGGTTACTCAAGTTGTTCAATGTTTCTCCTTGGCAAAACAGTATTTCAGACTGTGATGAAGTTGCATATGCTGTTAAAGGGACAACCTTAGAAAGCACATTATCAAGCGCAGAGATTATTTTGACTGCTGACAAATGGCTGTTACTGTTCTATTTCTAAAAACTATTGCTATCTGCCTACCTAGTTACTGCTACAATATCCCTTATATGTAAAACTAAGTTCGGTTCTTCAGAAATTACACTCCTCCATTCCAAAGAAGCACTTCATAAAATATCACCTCTTTATATATGTATAAATGAAGCACCTATACACAGACACACATACCTTTATCAGCATTAGTTCTATTAGAACTTTTTTCTTTTAAATGACACGTTCACCTGACAACACTTAAAACTACACAAAAACTCTTTATCTAACTAACTCTTAACTAGCTCTACAATATACTGTAATACCACCATGTCACTTACACAAGGTTTCAACTATGAAGGCAAAAGCATAAATGCAGGCATCCACCACACATTTATGTACTGGTGAACTCTTATCATGTTTTTGGTTTTTTTCCATTATGTGACTATCCCATTTGAGGATTCCACTTACTAAGTATTCATCCTGAGCTCTGCTGGGCTGCTATCATTGGTAGATGAAGAAATAATCTGGACACAAATACCCTGCAATTCCACACACAGGCAAGGATACAAGCCAGTGTCTAGAACAGCCCTCACAGAAGAAAGTAAGACACCTGTTAAAGCACACGAAAAGAGGAGCCTCAACTGTTTAGAAGAGGTATTTTTCCATGGTGTATCGAAAAAGACTTGGGAATCACAGATCCAAAAAGGCTGCAAGACAACAGCTGCTCTCCGCAGTGGTTAGACAATTAATTTACAGCTCCAAATAACATGCTGGGCATATCATCACTTTAGGATTAGTTAAGTACAGGTTCCCTGACTTGTACCATTACAATTGTAGTTTGCTTAGCCTCATTTCTTCATACACCATACATGGTACCCTCCCAGCACTTCCATCCAGAGCAGACTACTAATCTGGACTTCTGCAGTATTTCTGCAAAAGCCATGAGTAATGAGGATCCAGTTCATGAAAGGAGATCGGAGATTGTACAGCAAGGAGATCACTTCGAACACCAGTAAGATGGGGGGGGCTTTGTGTACCACTTACAGGTAAAAATATCAAGAGAACCAAGTTGATGCTATTGACAGGGATAGAATTAGATCAAACAAAAACTGAGCTAACGGAGCCTTACAGGCCTTGAAAGCACTGTAAGACTTAATACTCACGAAGCATCATCTCTGACAAAAGAACTGGAGATGGTGTAAGAGCTACAAAATCATGAGACAAGATGTTTTACCACGAGAGACTTAAAGAATTCCACCAATGTAATTTGTCAG
The DNA here is from genome assembly GCF_947461875.1 of Haliaeetus albicilla. Taxonomy (NCBI): domain Eukaryota; kingdom Metazoa; phylum Chordata; class Aves; order Accipitriformes; family Accipitridae; genus Haliaeetus; species Haliaeetus albicilla. The sequence continues at coordinate 25,529,793 of NC_091503.1, read as the reverse complement.
GTGATTGCAGTCACTTGAGTGAGGTATCCAAATACCTTTGTAAAGAAACCGCATCACATATTAAATGGCTCTTTACTGCCGAAGATATCAATAAACTCAACAGCTGAAAACTCAGGCTACACCAAAGCAAATTAGAGATAAGGCTTCCTTAGGGAGAGAAAATCAACCATTGGAAATAGTAAAGGTAACGTCTAAGAATAGCTGCAAACACTTCACATGCTGACTTCTGCACATTAGACTTTATTTAATACAGAAGATACACTTAGACAAGCATCTCTGAAAGACAGACTTTTATCAGATGTATGTTACTGGTCTCAGATAACTAGCTGAAAATAACTAATCCATGAGTCAGATTAGATTTTCTAAAGATCCCTTATATTCTTAAAGTCTGCTGCTTCAGTTTTGTCTGAATCCAAAAAAAGAATGTCGTGGTTTAACCCCAGCCAGCAACTAAGCACTACACAGCCGCTCACTCACTCCCCCCCATCCAGTGGGATGGGGGACAAAATCGGGAAAAAGAAGTAAAACTCCTGGGTTGAGATAAGAACCGTTTAATAGAACAGAAAAGAAGAAACTAATAATGATAATGATAACACTAATAAAATGACAACAGTAGTAATAAAAGGATTGGAATGTACAAATGATGCGCAGGGCAACTGCTCACCACCCGCCGACCGACACCCAGCCAGTCCCCGAGCGGCAAATCCCTGTCCCCACTTCCCAGTTCCTAAACTAGATGGGACGTCCCATGGTATGGAATACACCGTTGGCCAGTTTGGGTCAGGTGCCCTGGTTGTGTCCTGTGCCAACTTCTTGTGCCCTGGCTGGGCATGAGAAGCTGAAAAATCCTTGACTATAGTCTAACCACTACTGAGCAACAACTGAAACCATCAGTGTTATCAACATTCTTCTCATACTGAACTCAAAACATAGCACTGTACCAGCTACTAGGAAGACAGTTAACTCTATCCCAGCTGAAACCAGGACAATAAATTAACCTTTAAGTACAGATTTTTTTCAACTACCCACCGCTCAGAACAAAATAAGAAGGGAATACTTCCCTTCTAAATCGTCAATAAGTTCTTTCACATCTATAAACTCCTGTAAGATGAACCGTTCAGGTACTGGTCCTTCCGACAGTGAAACCGGATGAGACAGGCAGACACATATTTGTCTTTAATTTAAAAATAAGCAGTCATCAACAACAAAAGAACGCTTTTGTGAGCAAGACGTCTTAGCATTTGAATTTCCATTGCAAGAATTTTCTTAGCGCTGATCCAATAGAACACCATTCCTCAACTGTGCACTTAAGAACTTGCTTGAATTAGGACTGCATCCCTTAGAGGTTCAAGCAAAAACTGTTAGATCCTTTATTTTTTTTTAAGTTTCTCTGTGCTCATTTTACCAAATGCTCCAATATTTGAACAGTGACACACAAGCATATTCTTAAGATTAGCCAAACTGGGCAAGGATTAACTTCATAAGATTATTTAAGACAGTTGTACTGCAGATTCATTTTTATCTTTTCATCTGCCCATAATGCATTGAAGCTTTGGTGTGTATACTCTTGGTTTTCGATCCATGACAAGGTAAGTTAAGATCACACACTCAGGATACTCTGAGGCAGGGGAAAGCTGAGGAGGAAAAGAAAAAGAAGAGGCAACCTTAAGACAACTGGCAAGAGTAAGAACCTAGGCTTCTATGACATCTGCCTTAGAGTCCTGACACAGTTCAGTTTGCTCCTGCTAAGAGGGAATCTTAATTGCCCACCCACTACACGTAACACCTAACAATAGAGGAAAAACTTCCAATTTGTTTTGATGGACATACACTGCGAGCCAAGAAAAATGACCAGCACAAAATCAGTCTGTTCTGTTCTGTCAGCACTTGAGATGAACACCCAGCCACAAAAAGCGTCCTGAAACCTGAACAGACTGCGTACTTGCCCTGTACCCCACGTACAGGCCCTGTGTACTTAAAGACCTTATTTATACTGGGGTATTTTACCAATAACATCCTCTCAACGTACTGTGACTTTCACTACTATTTCCAAGTATTCCAATAACCAGACTGCGTTGCAATGGGAAATTCTTATAGCACTTTATGTATGGGCAACTTGGGATGGGCAGGCTGATGCATTCCCTAAGAAATTTCTTTCTGCTGAAGGTGTATTTGTTACTAAGTATTTTCTGTGGGCTTGGGCACATGAGGGAGATAAGAGGAAGAAAGAGCTAAAACAGCTTATCGAAAATATTGGGGAAAAGGCAAAGCAATTTGATTTTCCCTGCCTAACACTTTGATTTTGAAATGAAAACTCCATTTCAAAATTTTAAAAAATGACCTTAAAGAATGGTAAAAATTAAGCAGCCTGAAGATGAAATGTTTCATATTGGGTCGATGCAGGGGGTTTTTTATTTTATTTTAACTTTCGGCATCTAGTCAAGTTAAATACATTTAAAAAAAAAAACCAAACCCAAGCTATTATTCACATGTCCCAAGAGTGCCCTTTGATACCAGAACTTCCCTCAGAGAACTGTGCGAGTCTTACATTAAGTTCTACAATTTCCCTTGCTCTAACATACAAGAAAGAGAAAATACATAGCTGGATAATGCACATACATGTACCGATGTATTCTTCTTAAAAACAGCTGCATTCCCTGTTTTGTACCCATTACAGTGGTCTTATTCTGTATTTTGGATCATAATATTTTGGGGGCCAGTCGAAAGTTTTTGTTCCATGGTTATATTGCACCTAACACATTAGTTAATGTCCCTGTTCACAGCTCCCAGACACTAGGGCAGTACAAACAGCAAGCAAAACATTTCTTTTCAGCTAACTGGCAGAGGCACCTAAAAGCACTTACACCTGTAACAGTCATGCCAGTATGGCAGAAAAACACTAAGGGTGAAAATTATACACCTGCATTTAATTTCAGTTACGCACAGCACAAAAAAGGTTTTCGGAGGGAGAAAAAAACCCAGTTTGTTGCTCATTGAAAAGAGTCCATTTCATTTATGCAAGGGCTGCAAGCAGTATGCATGTACAAATAGAAAGGACATGACATCATTGAGTGACTACACCACAGGAAAGACTGCTCTTGTTAAACATTTTTCTTCATGCAGTGATACAGGCTTGTGAATACAGTCACATTCGCATACTGAAGACTTACATAATCAAAGTATGCAAAGAAAGAAAAAATCTGATATTATTTTAATTTGCATCTTAGCTTATCAACTGAGAGCAAGTCATCAAGTTTAAACATTGGAAGGTTTATTCTCTAAAGCATTCTGAGATATATTAAGTACAAGTAATTGCCTCTACTTATAATCAGAATACACAAATCTTAACATAAATTGATATAACTGCCTGCCTCCCTCCTTAAAAGAGCCACTTTTTTTTTTTCCTTTTTTTTCCAAATTAAGCTCGAGGTACAAGAAGTAAAATTAACTCCTATCATACAGCTACCTACAGAAAGTAATTGGAATTAATATACCTACTATAAAAAAGTAAATAAGACGACATTATTTTTCACCACAGTCAATCCACAGTTTAAACTGGGCACAGAAACAACTACTTGCTGGATGTATATTTCCATTTATAAAGATCTTTTCTTACATTTACAAGGGTCAAGTGCAAGCACTGCAGGAGATTCCTATGTGAACTTTATCTGCAATTTGATCCTTGCATGGCATGCTGTCTAAGCATTACACTGTACTATGATTTAATACTGAACATACACTTCAGCAGTTACAAATGATGGACTATTTAAAGGCATATGACTGTGACCCAGAGAGGTACAAAAGCATTCAAAACTGCATTTTATTTTGGTTTTGGGAGGGGTGACGTTGAGTTGGGGTAGGGCCTGTAAAAAACATAATTTGAAAAAGAAATGGCTTATTGCTAAAGGATTAAGGAAATGGCCATTGACATTTTAAGAATGAATAAATTGTATACATTCAATAAACAGTCATGCTATTTTAAGCCTGAGACTATGAAAGTGTATAGGTATCTCTCTGTTCCCTCCCCCCCCCCAAGTCTTCACAGCACCAGAGGAAGAAAAAAACCCAAACCTTAATGTTCCATTAACACACTAACACTCACCAACCTTCTAGAGCATGCTATTTAATAATACTAGTTGAGAAAGCAGTGTAAAGGCTCAGTAAAAGCCAGTGAAAACCATCTGGTATCATGTGTTTCATTTCAGGCTGGGGGTTGGTTTTGCCCCTCCTTTTCTTTTCAAATAAACATAAGCAGTTATGCAATCCTCTGTAAAATCTGAAAGAATTCCCCCCCACACCTCTTAACCTGCTCACGTAGACCCTGCGAAGCAAGAATAGGGAAATGGCTTGTCAGCAGCATCTACTGCAAGATTCAAAGCTGTCAACGTTGAAGACACACACTTTCCACCTTGTAGCACACGCCCAGGTGGAAGAATTTCACCCGGGTAGAAGAGCTTGTACGCAGGATTGAATAAATACTTGCAGCCGCTGCTGATGGGGGGGTGGTGGGCTGGGTGTATTTGTTTTCGAGCAAATTCTGGGATTGCAGGTTAATGCGTGGGATTTTGGACTCGTCCCGGTTTCCAGCCTGGACCACTGACTGTACTTGGCTCGATACCTGCGGGTGTTACACTGCAGCCCCCGAACAGCCTCCCACACCTGACGCCGGTTTTCAGGGAGGACGCCATCTCGGAGACTAAGCCCCTTCGGCTGACGCTTGGGCATTTAAAATGAAAAAAAAAAAAAAAAAAAGGGGCGAATCGTCTTTACCCATCGATCTCCATAAAAGGGGACCGCTGGCTCTGCAGGAGAGCGCGAAGCAGCAGCCGCAGCGGCTGAGCCTTTGTTGTCGCCTCTCGATAAACACCACGACATTTTGCAAGGGGGGGGGGCGCAAGGTGGATCTCCCCCCCTCCAGCTCCTCAGGCAGAGCCGGGCTTCCCAGCCGCCCTGAGGCAGCACCGCCCGTCCACCCACCCGCCGGTGCAGCGCCGGCAGGACCCGGGGATGGGGGGGGAGGGCAGCCCACCCCCCTCACACACAGGGTACGGCCGCGCGTCCCCTCCCCGGGGGCGGCGGGCGATGCGGCTGCTGCCGGGGCCCATCCCGAAGGGACGGGCAAGGGAGAGCGGCTCTCCCCGGCCCTCCCTTCCCCGGGGCCTCTGGCAGAAGAGAAAAGGGGGGGACGGGACGACAGCGAGGGGTTAATCCTAAGGAGGAAAGCCGCCGCCGCGCCCGTCAGCCCCTCGCCTCACGTTAACGGCCAGGGCGGGGAGGCGCCAGCCCCCTCACCTTGCGCTTTCCTTCGCCGAATAGAAATCCATTAGCCAGCGCGCTAAAAAGGAGGGAAACCCACACACGCACACCTTAAAAAGAGGGTCTCGCCCCGCGAGAGGCGCCCACTCACCGCCGAGCTCCGGAGGGGCGGCCGGTCAGCCGCCAAAACCCAACCTGTCCCTCGCCCGCGTCTCCCGCCGCTCTCGGCAGCCCCTGTCAAGCCGGCGGCGGCTCTCACGGCAGGCACCGCCCTCGCTGCCCGGGCATTGGCCAGCGGCCGGCGCCGCCCCCAGGCCATAGGCCGGGCGGGCTGTCCGGCAGGCGGCCGCTCCCGCCCCTCCCTCAGCGGAGCCTGAGGTAATGAGTTAGCGCGGGGGGGGGCCGCTGCCGCCGTTGCTGCCTTAAATGGCCGGTTACGGCCGGTGGTGCTTCTGCCCGCCAGCAGGTGGGAAGGGGCAGGGGCAGGTGGAGGAGGCTCCGGGGGGCGACGCGGGGAGGGCCGGCCACCCACCCCACCTCGCCCCGGCTAGCGCGGGCGTCGAGGCCCGGTCCAGCAGCTTCCGCCATCTCGAGCATCCTATTCCCCCTTCCCGAGGGAGAAGGGGAGACCGAGGGGCAGCGCAGGCCTCTGCGTCCCGCCGGGCTCTGCCAGGTTTGGGTCTGGATTGCTGCTGGGCGGTGCTGTAAGCTGTGTTTACTTCGTTGACGTGAAGTAAATAAAAATTCACTTAAAAAGGCTAGGCTGCGTGCTGCGGTAGGCGCTCCCGATAAACCTGGCGTTCCCTCAGCTTGCCTGGGAGCAGGCCTGGGGTTGGCACAGCGGAGAGGTGCAGCGACGGTTCAGGAGTCGGCAGAAAGGCAATGAACTTTGTGCATCCTCGTTTGTGAATTTGTAACCCGGCTCCGAGGGCCCGGCGGAGCTTGGTGAGCTACACCTTGATCGCTGCTGTGCTGGAATCGGGTTAAAACAATCTGCCTGCAGAGGTGAGGGAAAAAAAGCAAAAAGATCCAGTTAATGTGCAGTAGAGTCTCAGTTTTTCAAATGCAGGATAGATACATAGCTAACTGAAAAACTGTTGCATACCTATACTTGCCTTGAGATGCACAGTAATAGTTTATCAACTATTATAAAACTGGTCTATAAACTCCTGTTTCAGTATCTTAAGGCAATTATTGAAATGACCCAGAATGTCATAAATGCTGTAAAGCCCCTTCATGTTAGGATTGAGTTTGGCTGTGCTACCGATGAAGGTTTTGTGGTAGAGTATGGCAAATGCACTTGTGATCTCTCATGAAAGCACAATACAAAATTATGTTGTATTTTTTTCCAAGTTTTCTCCTTCACTGTGTGGACACAGGAAACCTACCCTTCATGAAGCTTGAGCTGGCTTGAGGTTCAGGAAGAGTCCCTACCATACAGCTGAGAAACAGATGAAGACAGGTACAGCTTTAAATCAGAGCCTAGTTTTGAAGGCAAAAATGAATGCAGTATAGATTAGCATGAAATGAGGTATGGTCTTGAACCTGATCTTCTCTTACAGTGGGAGGGACTTTGCTCCCACAGTCCCTGCCTTGTGGTCCATCCACTTGAGAGGTGTGGGAGGAGAGATTGCCAGTGAAGACTGAGGCAAAAAAATTGTTGAGTACCTCAGCCTTCTCCCAGTCTCCCAGTTGTTACCAGTTTGCCAATCATGTTCATCAGGGGAGTGCACTTTCTTTGACCTTCCTTTCCTGGTTGACATACCTATAGAAGCCCTTCTTATTGTTCTTTGCATCCCTTGCCAAGTTCAGCTCCAGCTGCGCCTTGGCCTTCCTGACCCCATCCCTATGCAACCAGGCAGCATCCCTATAATCTTCCCACCTGTCCCTCCTTCCGCTGCCTGTGCGTTTCCTCCTTGCTCTTAGTTTGACCAGCTGGTCTTGACTCATCCATGCTTGTCTCTTGCCTTCCTTTCCTGATTTCTTACACGTGGGGATCGAGAGCTCTTGCGCCCTATGGAAAGCGTTCCTAAAGATCTGCCAGCTCTGTTCTGCTCCCTTGTCCCTGAGGGCATTTTCCCAGGGGGTCCTATTGACTAACTACTTGAACAGCTGCAATTTTGCTTTCCTAAAATTCAGGGTCTTGATTTTACTCATTGCCTGTCCCATATCCCTCAGGACTGTGAACTCTACTAGTGCATGATCACTGCAGCCCAGGCTGCCTCCAGTCTTGACATCTCTGATTAGCTCACTTGCATTGGTGACCAACAGGTCCAGTAACTCATCCCCTCTGGTAGGGCTGTCTATTGCCTGGTTTGAGAAGTTAACCTCAATGCACTGCAGGAGTCTCCTGGATTGCCTACAGCTCGCCGTGCCACTTCTCCAGCAGATGTCAGCATGGCTGAAGTCCCCCAGCAGGATGAGAGCCTGTGATTGCAATGCCTCCTGTAGCTCAAGTAAGAAGGCTTTGTCAAGAGAATCCCCTTGATCAGGTGGCCAGTAGTAGACACCAACCACAAGGTTCCTTTTGTTGCCTTGGTCTCCAATTCTTATCCATGAGGTTTCAACCTGCTCATGGCTGTTGTTCCAAGACAACTTTTCTCACTCTTCATTTCTTGATGTGGAGGGCAGCCCCTCCACCCCTCCTTCCTCGCCAGTCCCTTCTGAACAGCCTGTAGCCATCAACAGCCGCGCTCCAGTCATGGCGCTCATCCCACCAAGTTCAGTAACAGCAACTAGGTCATAGCTTTCTAGCAGCATGGTGGTTTCCAACTCCTCCTGTTGGTTGCCCATGCTGCATGCATTGGTGTAGAGGCATTTCAAATGGGCTGTCAGCTGTGTCATCTTTTTAGAGGAACACAGCTTAATTAGTTTGAGGTATTTCACCGGTGTTTCCCTGTTGACTCCTATTACCTCAGCAGCCCCTGGCTCGCCTCCTTAAGACTACAAGTGTGCTCCAGTGTACCCAGCATGTCTCGCAGCAACAGGCTGAGGGCCCTCGCTAGCACCCCATCCCTCAAACCTTGGTGTGTCATCCCATGGCTTATCACGGGCAAGCCTGATGTTGTCCCCTTCCCCCCTTCAAGCCTAGTTTAAAGCTCTGTCAATCAGCCCTGTTGTTGTGGTTTAAACCCAGCCAGCAGCTAAGCACCATGCAGCCGCTTGCTCACTCCTCCCCCCTCCCAGTGGAATGGGGGAGAGAATAAAAAAAAAGAAGTAAAACTTGTGGCTTGAGATAAGAACGGTTTAATAACTAAAGTAAAATAAAATATTATATTTTATTATTGTTGTTATTATTATAATAATAGTAAAGAAAAGGAATATAACCAAAAAAAGAGACAAATAAAACCCAAGAAAGGACAAGTGATGCACAATGCAATTGCTTAGCACCCACTGACTGATGCTTGAGCAGCGATTGGCCCCTCCTGGCCAGCTCCACGTAGTTTATATACTGAGCATGACGTTCCATGGTATGGAATATCCCTTTGGCTAGTTTGGGTCAGCTGTCCTGGCCAGGTTCCCTCCCAGCCTCTTGTGCACCTGCTTGCTGGCAGAGCATGGGAACTGAAAAATCCTTAACTTGGGATAAGCGCTACTTAGCAACAACTAAAACATCAGCGTGTTATCAACATTATTCTCACACTAAATCCAAAACACACTGTACCAGCTACTAAGAAGAAAATTAACTCTATCCCAGCCGAAACCAAGACACCTGCTAGCTCATGAGCAAAGACCCTCTTCCCCCTTTGAGAAAGATGAATCCCATCTGACACCAGCAGCCCTCATGTAGACCATCCCATTATTGAAAAACCCAAAATTCTGGCAGTGATGTCAATCATAAAGTGATGAATTAATAGACTGGGTCCACCTGTTTTTTCCAATATTGCTGCCTGCAACTGGAAGGATGGAGGAAAAAATTACCTGTGCTCCAGATTCCCTTACCAACCGTCCCAGGGCCCCGAAGTCTCTTTTGCTTGCCCTTGGACTACGTGTTGCAGCTTCATCACCACCCACGTGGAAGAGCAGTAATGGGTAATAGTTTGAGGACTGTATCAGGCTAGGAAGTTTCCTTACGATGTCCTTCCTTAACCCGGACCTCAGGGAGACAGCAGACCTCCCTGGGAGGGGGGTCTGTCTGGCATATTGGACCCTCTGTTCCCCTCAGAAGGGAGTCACCTACAACTATAACCCATCTTTTCTTGCTTGTGGTGGTGGTCATGATACAGGGGGTAGGCCTTTCTGATCTTGGCAACACCTTTGGTGTAGATGGACCACCAGCCACATCACCAGTTTGCTGAACTTCCAAATCCAGAACATCATACCTGTTGTATAGAGGCACCTGGGAAGGCGAGGTAGGCAAGGAGGGTGTGTGCCTGCTGCCCTGAGTGTAGACTTGGCTCCATTCACTCCTTTCCTTTAAGTTACTGCCTTCTGCCTGGTGAGGAGACAATACAGGATCCCCTTGGTCGTGGTTGTTTTTTTTTTCTGGTGGATGTTCCTGTTTCTGTCTCCAGGAGAGCAGAGCATGGTTCCAAACTTGTTAGAGTTTATCACATCCTGTAGTCTGATAGAGGCAAGGCTGCTGCAGCTCCATGCCTCCACCTCCAATCAGTAGTGAGACTAAACATGTATTCCCAGTAGGCATGTACCTACGAACACATTTCTGCAACACATACATACACAGACACACATGCACAGCTACACAGATCAGTACAGACAGAAATGCTCAGCACTCACACAAACACAAACAACACCAATAGCCTCATCTTGTTGCCCTTTGGCTGTTCAGGATGGAGGTCCGTTGTTAGTAGGAAATATATACAGATATATATAATGTGGATTCCTCCGGTAGCTGAGCTTAGATACTCAGTTTATCCCTGGATCCCCGATCTCGCCTGCTGCTGTACCCTGGACATATGACCCCCCAAGATCTGCAATCCCACTCCAGTTGCTGGGACAGACCTCACTCATGGGCACACGCACTATGGATCTGGTGGTACCTGGATCCCTGATCTCCCCTGCTGCTATACCCTAGACGTACGAGTCCCCAGGGCCTGTAACCCCACTCCAGATGCTGGTACAGACCTCCTCGCTCACAAACACGCACTATGGTGCTCTCAGTAGCTAGGCTTAGACACACAGTTCATCCAGTAACTGGCCATGGATCCCAGGTCTCCCCAGTTGCTGACATGTGGGCATGCTAGTCCCCAGACCCCACAGTCCCACTCCAGCTGCTGGTACAGATTTCCTTGCACACAGAGGCACATGAACACGCATGCTGTGGATCCCTCCAGTAACTGGGCACACACTACCCAATAGCTTAGACATGCAGTCCATCCAGCCTGGATCCTTGTTCTCCTCCCCAGTTGCCTCCCGCACAGAAACACACACATATGCAGTCTCTCAGTTGACCTTCAGATCTTACAGCCTCTCCATCAGCTGGCAAAGACCTCCTGGTCCCTTTGGAAGCCAGCTTCTCCAATTGCCCCACTCCCAGAGACACATCTTGTTCCCAAGCCTCTTAACCTCCTTTCTACCTAGTTTGGCTTGATATTTTTACTCTGGCTTGGTCCAGTTGCTTGCACCACAGACACATATGACCCATGATCCACACTGCAGTTGTTGGCACTTGTTTTTACTCACTCCAGTCTCTCCACTGTTGATATGCAGGCCCTATAATCCATGGTCTGACTCCAGTTGCTGACACTTAGACCTCCATACGATCACATCAACACAAAACAGAGAGTCCCCTCATCCAGGAAAATAGTTAGAAATGAAAGCTAAGGAGGCATCAAGACAGCAGGTGATGACCAGGTGCAGGGCATGGCCAGACAAGCGTTCTGACCAGCAACCTGTTTACACCAGTGACCCCTTTTGTCTTCTTAGCCCTCTATTTAACCACACTTGTTTCTCTCCAAGCCACCATGATCCCTCCCTTTCTCTGCCTTTGGTTTGTCCCCTAAACATGCCATAAGAAGTCTTGTGCAATCTCAAGAGTCCTTGAATGTCAGGGGAGTTGAAACTTGATATTAGGAAACGTTTCATTACCAAGAGGGTGCCCAAACCCTGGAACAGGCTTCCTAGAGAGGTGGTCGATGCCCCAAGCCTGTCAGTGTTTTAAGAGGCATTTGGACAATGCCCTTAATGACATGCTTTAGCTTTTGGTCATTCCTGGAGTGGTCAGGCAGTTGGACTAGACGATCGTTGTAGGTCCCTTCCAACTCTTCTCTTCAACGTCTCTTGAACCTGAATGATGGGTGTCAGTTCTCTTTTGTGACAGTCCTGAGGGGCACTGGGACATGGGATCTGTTTCTCTGAGTTCCCCATAAGGATGGAGGTTCCTCTGCTTGCCATTGTTGCTCTGTGCTACAGTTAGTGCAGAGGTGAGCTTTTTATCAAATAACCTAACAACTCTTAATTTCTGGTCACACTTTGAAGACCCCCTGTCCTCAAATAGAGAGGGATTTAGAGGTTTAATTTAGCAATTTAATTTAACTAAATTTATGAATTTAGTTCCTAGTCCTGAATGCATGCTGTTGAAAATGTGCCATCATCCAGTTTTGGTAAAGACAAATGAGTCACACAAAGAAATTGAGGATACCCCAAGGCAAGCATGTTCTGCCAACATAATCTTTGCTGGCCTCCGTTCCATCCTTCACTTCACAGTCTGCCAGGTAGCTCATCCTCCAGGGGCCAGGGTGGGGAGGAGAAAAAAGGTTAGTTTCTCTATTTCATTCTTCAACTGATGTTTGTTGTTCAAGACTCTTTTCTCTTACACCTCCCAAACTGATTTTTTATGAAAGTGTAGTATAAAAATCACAAAACCCCATTTTAGGGTTATCTGTATTAGGTTTATGTGGCAAGGTTTTGGTAGTGGGGGGGGCTACAGGGGTGGCTTCTATGAGAAGAGAACAGAAGCTGCCTCCATGTCCAACAGAGCCAGTTCCAGCCAGCTCCAAGATGGACCTGCCACTGGCCAAAGCTGAGCCCAGTGGTAGCACACTGTGATGGCCTATTTAAGAAGGAGTAAAAAATGCTGCACAACAGCAGCAGCTGGAGAGAGGAGTAAGAATATGTGAGAGAAACAACCCTGCAGACCCCCATGTCAGTGCAGAAGGAGGGGGAGGAGATGCTCCAGGTGCTGGAGCAGACATTCCCCTGCAGCCCGTGGTGATGAAGACCACGGTGAGGCAGGCTGTCCCCCTGCAGTCCAGGGACGTCCACAGGGGAGCAGATCTCCACCTGCACCCGGGGAGGACCCCACGCTGGAGCAGGGGGATGCAACTGAAGGAGGCTGTGACCCCGTGGGAACCCCCACTGGAGCAGGCTCCTGGCAGGACCTGTGGATCTGTGGAGAGAGGACCCTGCACTGGAGCAGGTTTTCTGGCAGGACTTGTGACCCCGCGGGGGACCCGTGCTGGAGCAGTCTGTGCCTGAAGGACTGCAGCCCATGGAAGGGACCCACGATGGAGCAGGGGAGGAGTATGAGGAGGAAGGAGCGGCAGAGACAAAGCGTAATGAACTGACCACAACCCCCACTCCCCGTCCCCCTGCGCTGCTCGGGGAGAGGAGGTAGAGAAGCTGGGAGTGAAGTTGAGCCCGGGAAGAAGGGAGGGGTGAAGGAAAGGTGTTTTTAGGTTTGTTCTTATTTCTCACTACCCTACTCCGTTTAATTGGTAATAAATTAAATTCATTTCCCCAAGCTGAGTCTGCTTTGCCTGTGACGGTAATTGCTGAGTGATCTCCTTGTTCTTATCTTGACCCATGAGCCTTTTGTTGTATCTCCTGTTGAGGAAGGGGAGTGATAGAGTGGCTTGATGGGCACTTGGCAGCTAACCAAGGTCAACCCACCACATTATCGCACTACTTTAATAAAGTAATGTAACTTTGGATTAATTTTAATCCTGTGTGCAAATTAACTCCTTCCATATTTTAAAGTGGGAGATTGGGCAGTTCTTCATTGTCTGCATTTATTTTCACTTTTCACTCAAGAATGCTATCATTGAGTGCTATGTGTGCCTTGGACATTTATTAAAAAAATAAAATAATGTGAATGCCAACATGCATCTATGTTGTGAATTTCTGCAGCACTCAGTACACTTACTTTACATTGTACAGTTACAATGAATTCCCTAGAGCTCTCAGAAGCCTTCTCTCATCCCTGCACAAAGAATGATTTTTCTTAGTCCAGAAAATAATCTATTCAGTTTTACACTGATAAGACAGTAGTGCTCTGCCACAGAACAGGGCCTCACAGCAAATCCTGAAAGTAGTCCAGCCCTTGATTAGCTCAATCTCCTCTGGAAGTCCATTCCCTCACAAGAAAAAAGGACTCTTGATTATGACCTTGAGATCTCACTATTTTATCCTAAGATTAGCTGCATTTCCCCAAGGGCTTAGTACAGCTGTGTTTGTAGGCTCTGGCTGAAGGATACCATCTTTTCCTCTAGGCACAGGCCACCAAGTAAGTTCACATGCGACCTGACCTGATGATTTGTCAGTGTGACCTAGCATTTTAAGTTCCCTTTTGCTCTTCTAAATAAACATTGGAAAATATGATTGATCAAATGTCATCCTCTCTGACACACTCTTGTTAGACATTCCCAAGCCACTGCAGCAGGATTGTGTTTCCTTAGAATCCGGGAACTGAGCAGAGTGCAGGCGCTGGCCGTACCCTGGGTCCCGCAGGGACTTTCTGAACGCAAAATTCCTACGAGCCACAGTTTAAGGATGAACTTTTCTTGCCTCTGGGGTGATGGCAACAAAGAGCAGAAAAACTGGCCCTACAGTTACCCTTTTCAGAGCTTCACAATAAGAAAAGCACAACCAGATTTCATGCTGAATTCCAGAATATTACTGATTTTAATGAAGACTGCATATTTCCCTAGTTCATTCTCTCCATCAGCTAACATGCCAGTTCTTCTTTCATTTCAAGACAAAGATTTCTGGGAGGGATGCAGATCTGCTTCCTGCAGTTGACACAGCTTCTTTTCAAGTTGCTAGACTTACTGCCCATCCCTGTTATTTCTATAATGTTTACCCTCATATGAATTCTGTTCAGAGGTTTTGTTATTTTGAATATTTTTTTGCTTTTTCCTCCTTCCTTCCCTAGTTCTCTACAAGACAGAGAATTCTTTCCTGCTTAGGCAGCTCCTTTCCTAATACATTAAGCCAGTTCCACCAGAGTTGGAAAACGTTGTGGCCAACATCGGTTCCCAGACTGAGAGAGATGAGATGCAACACTGACAAAATGATAGATTACATCAACACTGGGTGTTCAGTGAATCAGTGGTTACGTCGTGTCTTGAGCCAGAACTTTTAAACAGTAAATGAAATGCTTTTTCAAGTCATCAGGCCTGGGTAGGAAAATGTATCACCAAGATTGCATTATTATTATAAAAGGTCACTTTACTTTGCTTGTAATTTTCAAACGTGGTAAGTTTTAATCAGAATATTTGTGTGAATCAGAGAGTATTCATTTGGTTGAAATATCCATCAAAATGATGAAATAATTTTTTAATCTGGGTAGTCACTCCATTTAGAAAAATAGGGGTTTTTTTCTGTTGTTGTTGCTTTTTTTAAACCACTTCTTGGAATAGTTACAGGAACTAAAAAGCAATTAAATTTACTCCAATCTTTCATCTGGTAAAAATCAAGCATGATTTTCCAAGTTATACAAATAGTCATAAATATATTGTCCTTTGTATATGTATGTGCAACATACATATTGTCAATATGTCATACTACGTTATACATAGTCAATTTATGTACAGCTATTGGTATAGTCTCAGGCCCTTACAGGAGGGCAAAACTAGCTACCTGCCAGACTCCTATTAGCAGTACAAATACATTTTTTAGATATAAAATTGCAAGGAATATTTAATCGTATAAACAATGTGGCAGAATTTCAAATAGGTAGACAAGCATAAAGAGCCATTGTCACGCACAGGAAGTTTGACTTAGAACATTCTGTATTTTGCAATGTGCTGTACTGTAACTTTGCATAGAAACTAATCCAATTACATTTATGGAATCAGTGCTGCTCATCAACTTTACTGAAATATAAATTAATAATAAAATCATGCAAATATAGAAGCCAGAGTTCAGGAGATGTGCGCATGTATTAATGAAATAACTTGATCGCACTAACAGTACAGAGCACAGTCCTGCAAATGCCTTACCTGAATGGAATCCTTTATTTATTTTTATTTGCCAAAGCACCCATCAAACCCCAAAATTAATGAAAAGTTGAGCTTGAATCAGAGCACACAGAGCTTCAGAAGCTATAAAGTTAAAACCAGTCTATCTATCTCACTCACTGTTGCACACAGACCCTTTTTAGGAGTACCTTATCATATGCTCTTTCTTTCAGATAGAATGCATTCTAACCTATATTATATTCTTTTCCCCAATCCCCTGGCAAAAAATGAAAAGGGACAAAGTAGGACAATGCAGAACAGCTCTAGAAAAGGATAAACTTCTGCAGCAGATCCAATAATTTGGATCAAGAGTTAAGAAACCTGGATTCCAGTAGCGTATTTTCTACAGGCTTTCCATGGAGCAGCTAGCAACATGCTCAATCTCCCTCTGCATCTGTTTTGCGGACATAAATTGGAGCTAATCCATTTTACAGTCAGGATATCTGAGAGGCATAGAGATATTGTAGCACAAAGCCATTACTTAAAAGGAAAAAAAAAGTCTTTATTAGGGAAGCATTCAGTGATGTGAAGGTTATGACAAGAGGCAGTTCTTTGAAAAAAAGCTTTTTAAGGCAGGTCCTTCATTCACTGAATATCTCAGCTTTATGTGAAGTGACTTTGTAGTTAAAGACACTGACTTTGTAGTTAAAGATGGCACATTCAAAAGCCCACAGCACTTAAAGACTTCTAAATATCTATATTCTGCATCATTTCATACAATGGACAAAGACTAAAGTATTTGCTGCAGCCTTATTCATTTTCTGACTTGTTTTTCCCTCAGTTAACTGTTGAAAAATATTTTGCTGTCCCTTTTTGATAGTTTATTCGATTTATCACATATAGTCCCAACTCCACTCTACCTTTGATAGCTCAGCATTTATTCAGAGCCCTAAAATAGTCTCAGGAGGAGATATAAATCACGTTTTTCTTTTTGACAGGAGGGGAAATGGCCAGGAAGCGAACCTCAGAACTGCAGAGAGGGTAAGCATCAGTGAAGTCTAATACTGAAGATTTGCAGTTAAGACAGTAAACAAAACCTGATGGCATTTATATGGAAATGGCCATGCCAAGCTATTTCCTTAGTGCAAGACTTTGTCAGCACTGTTCTGCCTTTGGTGACCTACATTCTCAAATGCTTCGGGGAGAGGTGGGGAAGTAAAAACGAAACTTTACCAAGACTGCCCAAAGAACCGAAGCAGCCCTTCAGGTACTCGCAGCAATTAGCTGCTAGAATCTGAGAAGCTAGGTACGTTTTTGTTCAGTTTAGCTTAAATTACTTTGTGTCAGCAGATATGAAAACATATGAAGCATTTCTTAAACTCACCCAGTTGTTCATCTCAAATGTCGCTGACTGCCCCTGGCACTAAATTCCACAACAATTTTCTTTGTGTAAAAGTAATAATTCTTTTACTGTGACATTTTATAACAGACTACTGTTAACAAGTGTTCATTGATTAGAAAATGAAGTGATAAGAGATGTAGATTTGTGTTAAAACTAAGTGATTGTTATCCAAGCAGCTACCACATGTCATCTTTTTTCTCAGCTAGAGACAATAATATAAGTCTCTCCAACAGTCTTAGTTGTGATACTTTCTTTTTCTAGTGGTGTTAAGACAAACAAGGCTTTGTCAGAGCTCATCCCATCAGCGTGAATATACGCTGGTACTGCATGTGGATTTAGTGTAAAATTCAGCCTAGAATCAACATGTGAAGTTCTAGCCCACTAAAACTAGAAGTTTTACTATTAGCATAAAAGGAGTTAGCATTTCATTTGCAATTCCCTTACTTTCTCAGGTACTGTTACTACATAAAGCCATAGAAAAGTCAGTTTAAAAACAACACAAAACAAAACCCAAACTAAACCAAAACTGAATCTGTTCTGTACTGCTTAGGGAGCATGTGGTTCAACATGACAAGAAGTAAAGGGCCAAACACAATAAAGGTTCTCATATTCTTTGTTGTTATTTGATTTAGGTCTAATGTCTTATTTTGCCACTTAGTGCTTATTCCTTGGAAGTATTTGCATAGCTGAGTCCCACTCTTAATTTAGGCCTTCATCTGTTACAAACAAAAGCCAAGCAACTACAAAATACAAAGCAAACAGTCAACTAGAGTAAAACGAGAGTATTTTCTAGTCAACAATAAAAGCTAATACAAGAATCCTTTTTGCTACCCAACGGAGGTGAAGACTGTTCTTGTCACACTAAAAGGCACAGACATACTCTCTGTCAAATTTTGCTGAAGCTGATCAAGATATCCTTGTCTTCAGGTGTTTAGATTAGACTTCTTCCACTTTATCACCACTGTAACAGGATGTCCGAGGGGAGTATTTGTCCACATCTCCAACAGTTTCATACTCTCATGTGTCAAAGTCCTGCTACAGGTAGGTTACTTCATGTTAGACTATGAATGGGAATACCTGAGACATGGAAACAGCTCTACTGCTTCTGCTCTACGAGTGCAAAACTCCTGCAGTGAACAAGACCAGATAGGTTTAAGGAGGAAAAGAAATCAGGCATTAAACTGAGGTTTAATCAGGCACAAATTGCTAGAGGACATTCTAAGCCTCAAATCTGAAGGTTTGCTATGTCTTGCTCTTTCCCTTTTTTTTTTCTTTTCTTTTCTTTTTTTTTTTTTTTTTTTTTGTGCTGATGGACCAGCCATACAAGTCATGTCTGACAAACAGCAAGGCTCCACTGTTTGCATTACCAGACTCCAGCACGGGATCAGGCTTTTCCTAGAATAGGCTCAGAGCACATTTAAATGCTCATGGTTAAATGATCACTAAAATCATGTCAGTTGCGTTACCCAGCACAAACAGTACATAGTTTGTCAGCCTTGTGCTTTTATGTTGGATATATGTCCTATGTGGGAGAAGAACAATAACTAGCACTCTGACTGCATCACAGAGATGCAGCAGGATAATACTTGATGTGCTGGGGAAAAAAACAAACAAAACCAACACACACACACATTAATACTAAATTATCTAAATTATCAATTAAAAAAAAAGTTTCAACGTTGGAAATTTGTTTAATATGCTTCCACACTCATTTATTATGGCAGCAGAACTTCTAATGTGAGCCAGAAAAATGAATTTGTCTCATAAAGCAGAAAGATGTGAGAATAACTGGAATCAGAGGGTCATCTTCTTCAGGTTTCTGAGGTCATCAGTCCTTATGGCAGTTGACTGCAATGTACTCAAAGCTGTGATTTAACAGCTACCATCTCAACTGAGCTATATAGCTCAGTTTCAAAAGCTCTGGCTCTAGGAATTGTTACATTCCCCTGCAAGCCAATGATTAATAAATAATTGGCTTAAAATAATATTACTTTGGTTTATTAAGTACAAGTGGAAAATATTTTTTAAAAGTACCATTAGTCTACCAGTTGGGTAAAGCGGAAAAGTGCTAAGCAAAAAAACAAAATAAAATATAAGGGTTAAAAAACAGCATCGTGCATTATAGAGAGAAATATCTGTCAAAAATATTTGGCAAAGTTTTACAATGTGCAACACAGAGTACTTTTTTTTTCCAACAAAATAAGTCAGCAATAAAGCCACTAAATTTTGCACTAGCATTCTTTATAGATGGAACTACACCCACAAGCATCTAAAAAAATTCAGGTTACATGATGACTCTCTCAGAACACTTCCGCCAGTTATTCATGTCCAGAATAGTTTTTTGTATAATAAATCAGAGCACTGTGTCTCATGGCCACCAGTCTGATAATCCACTCTTGAGCTGCTTCTGATAACAAGAGGGAAAGGTGGGGTACACTGGTTGATGCAGCACCATATTTTGGATTTTAGTGGATTTTAATTTAAAAGAGATCTAGTCTCACAAATAGGTATTTTTTCAAATAAAACCTTTCAGAGGACCAAAAAGGAAGAACTTCTTTCTGCAGATGGTATTTGCACAGTGTACGGTGGCAAAATCCATCCAGGGTCCCTCTGATGCTTCATGCATGTGTGCTGCTCAGCATCTGAAGGGACAAAAGGTTTACTTGCTATCTGTATTCCTCTTTTTATCCTGTCTTATTTATTCTGTCCTATCAAAACAGCTATTTATTAAGCCATTTGTTGTCAGGCCTTTCCTATTGAGCTGTAGAACGAGCCCTGCACTTTATCTGTCACCTCACCCACACCCCAGACCCTGGTGCAGAACAGCAGGTCAGCACAATCTCAGCACATAAACATGCAGCTTCCCGAGATACCTAGTTTAAGGAAACAAAGGACAGGCTATTTTCAGAGAAGGAGGCAAAAGGATAAATAGTAAATTAGTGATGTTGCCTAATGACTCTCAGAGGCAGGACATGATGAAAAAGCAAAAGGTGACAATCACTGTGAGCTTATAAAGATGCAAAAGGTACACCCAGAGAGCTAGGGTGTGCTTACTGATCAAGAAAAATCCAGGAGGTGTGTTTTGGACTTAGTAACCAGTGTTCCTTAGTCTGTCACCAGAAGCGATCCTGGCCAGACCACTTGGATATGCACACCTTGGTACTTCTGAATATGTGAGTATGAAAGAAGAGGTCTGACAGAATGGGTGACACGTAAGAGAGTGAGTGTGAGATGAGCTTTAAAAAAAAAAATCACCATCCCTTCCTGTATGGTCTTGCGTAGAGTTTTCTTACATTAGATGCCACATCGATTGGTCCTGCACTGAACATCACTAATTTAGACACAACAGGCTATAATAAAAAAGTAGTATATATCCCCAGCCAGGCATCTGCACCCTTTCCTGGTCTGGTTTAGCACAGGAGAACAGGTCTAACTGTGCTATACACGGGGGAGTGCCACAGTTAAAAACAACAGTTTCAAGTCATGGAATTTTACCTAATGTAGTTAACCGGCAATTAACAAAGTTAATTATTGATTCCAATATTGAGAAACAATGACAAAGCAGCACTCAGTGAAAACACCTCAGCTTCCCTCCAGACACCTCTCCCCACCTCACTTCAGGTCCCCAGTCTCCCTGCCGCAAGTTACGTTCAGTCCCACCAGTGGGACGGTCGGTGCAGGAGGCTGGGGTCAGTGCGCTGTTGGCCCTTTTCTTTTGCTGCTACTTGTTTCTTACTCAGCTGCTCCAGCACGGGCTCCTCCACCAGCCACAGGACCTTTGGAGTCACACCTCACTCTGGTCTCCTCTGTCTCTTATCAGTGGCTCTTCGCTCCGGGCCTTTTTTGGGTGGCTCTTTGCTCTAGCCCCTGCTCAGACAGCTGCTTGTGCTTTAGCACTGCCCTGGCATCTCGCCTTGTGCACCTTTTTCGTCCAGCCCTGTTCTGTCCCTCTCCACTCCCACGTCTCTCTCTTTTTCTTCAGCATCCCTCCTGCTTGGCATCTCTCTCCCGCGTCTCCTAGTGGTTACCACCCTTTCTTAAATACGGTTCCGCAGAGGTGCCATAAACGGCCTTCTTCTCTGTTGCCGAGTGGCTGTGACCATCACAGGGCCAGACCTGACCTCCTCCCGCACGGGTCATCCCCGCAGCCCCACCGCTACTGAAACCTTGGCAGTCACGCTCAGTGCAGGGAACCATGGGCAGCCAAGAATATCGGAACAATCAAATCCAGGTCATTTCAGTGACGACCAGCCTCCCAGGATACAGTAATCCATGCCTGAATTTGTCCATACACCCATTGCTTTCTTTTAGTTGTACTTGCCTTTTTTTTTTATTTTTAATTTCCTAGACATCAAAACACATTAAAAGAAGAGGCTAGGTCTTATATTAAAGGTACAGAATAAAGAGAGAAAGAAAAGAAAGAGAGATAAAATTATTTCTTCAAGATCATACAAAACCCCAAAACATTGTATTTCCTGCTCCATGCCGTAACTAGAGGGATGTTCAAGGTCCTGGGTACTTGGTTTAACATCTGGGCCTTTGCTTTAACATGTTCCTTAACTGAGGCCCAAGAAATGGGAACACCCATATAAGCAACACAGCTGGGAGACACAGTCAGTTTAGAGGAGGAAGATATCAAACGATAAAACCAGATGACTGAGAACTGTACCAACACCTTACAAGTGGAGAGCGTAAAATATGAAAACCTGGGCACTAACTGAAGAAAAACTGAAAATTAATTGGAAACTAAACATAAGGACATGTATTAGCTATCAGTAAACCGAAAACATACTGAGGTTATTGAAAAGGCAAACACATTCTAAAGTTGTGTTAAACAATGTTTCCCAGTAAGACTGGAAAGTATTTATGACCATTCAGGCTTATATTATATTAGCGAAACAAAAAGTGAATCCAAGTAGCACAGAGAGAAGGAAGGGCTATTACAATGTTCAGGTGAATGGGTAACTTGTCTTACAAGAGAATAATACAAAAAAGATGGCTAAGTTTCAGTAGACTAACCTATTGAAACAGCTGTCTGACTGCTTCCCCCCATGCAAAGACAGAGATAGAAGAGCTCTTTAAGGTGGCGCACTGGCAGATCAAGCATACATTGATTGTGAAAAAATTTAAGCAGTTGTTAGAAAAACGTTTCCCAACCAGGGAGCTGAGACCTGGGCACATCTTTCTGATGTGGCTCCACAAGTTTCATTTGGACTGATAAGTGCTGTCGCTGCGCTCTTGGGCATGCCTGCCTTGTGCTTTCAGTGCTCACCGTCCTGGCACGATGCTGGGCTCAGGCTGGCTCTTCACTCTTCACTCCTGTCTTCCCCATGCTGGGAAGACACCGTGCGGACACATCTCAGCACTTCTGCTCTCGCTCAGGCGAACATACACACACTCGCACATCTGTTCTCTGCTTTCCCTTCAGTTCCTCCTGCAAGGTCACCAAGCCCAGTTCTACTTTTTCAAATGAACTAAAGAAAGCAGCAGTGATAAAGGTCTGCCCTCTTTTTTTCCTTATTCCTCTCTACTAGGTGATATCACAGACTCACAGATTGGGTGAGGTTGGTAGGGAACTCTGGAGGTCATCTGGTCCAACACCCCTGCTCAACCAGGGCCACCTACAGCCAGTTGCCCAGGACCACGTCCAGATAGCTTCTGAATACCTCCAAGGATGGAGAATCCATGATGATTTTGGGCAACCAGTGCCAGTCCTTGGCCAGCTTCACAGTGAAAAAGTGTTTCCTGATGGGCAGGTGGCACCTCCTACGTTTCAGTTTGTGCTTCTGGTCCCATCACTGGGAACCACCAAAAAAAGCCTGGCTCCATCCTCTTTGCACCATCCCTTCAGGTATTTATCGGCTTTAACAAGATTCCCTCCTGAGCTTGCTCCTGTCCCTTAATCCTCTTTGTGGTCCTTCACTGGACTCGCTCCAGTAGCCCTATAGAGAAGGAGCACCTCCCTCAGCCTGCCAGCAGCACTCCTCCTGCTGCAGCCCAGGATGACACGAGCCTTCTTTGGCACAAGCGCACATCGCTGGTTCATGTTCAGCTTGACAGATTAAGTACTCTCCACCAATTTATGCACAGAGTTAATTCAATAATTCAAGTTACTGTTTTTATGCTCACATCCATTAAGTAGGCACAATGACATAGAATGAATGCAAAGCCAAATAGCTTTGTTTAAAATTTCTCATTTAAAAAACCACAGATAGTCTCTAGGGGCTAGTTTTAGGACCTATCTACCAGTGAGAACACTTGCTTTCTTGCAGAATTCCCTTTCTTTTCCCCTACATGAACGCTCCTGCCCTAGTCGCCACCCAACGCCAGCACCAAAGATTACAGGACTCTGCTGACAGCAGCTTACTTCTCTACACTTTAGTGGTCCTCCATGCTATTAAGAGTTTGGTTCTGACCCCTGAATCAAGAGAGGGGTCCATACACATATAACCCATCGTGCTGCAGAAGAACTGCACGCTGCCTCTGGAATCTTCAATTCTTCCCAGGTTTCATTGCCTTTCTACTAGTTTCAGCTCTGTATTCAGGTCAGTCAAACTTCCCTGTCCCGTAGCACCCGGGTGCCAATGAAGAGAGAGGAGGAAGAACTAAAAAGTCTCCATATGATGGCAATTAGCACAGCAGGATTCCAAGCCATCAGAGAGAGGCCAGTTCAGCCCCTGTAGCCCACGAACATTTTCCAGCATTGAGTTTCAAGCTTTAGTGAGTCTACTGAACATGTAGAAACAGACATCTCATCATTGGGCAATTGTCTTCTAGCATGAACGAAACATATTACTCTACTGTCTGGAAACTTCCCCTCCTTTCCCGTTTCCCCAGACAGCAAAGTACTGATGAATGCTGTATTCCAAAGGAAAAAAAATATAAAACGTGTAACATGGGCAAGTGATCCTCTCTCCTTTAAACTGTGGAAAAGCCAAATCCTTTTGCTAGGTTCCCCCTGTGAAGGATTTCTATTAGTGGCTGAAACATTTCTCATGCAAGATTTCAGTCCAAATTATTTCAAAGTTACAAGCTACTGAAAACTTAGTCTCTTTATGAAAAGGACTGTGCAGTTTATGGTTGCTGCTTATTACAGCTAAGGCACGTGTAACTTCTTCACAGTCAGAAAATAGAATGGGAAATAGACCACATCTTCTGGGCACAGTCCCATATGAGAAAAGGTAAGAATGTGGTCAGAATGAGATTTTCTACTTAACAATACAAGATTAGCTAATTCTCCCCTTTTGCTTTTCTTAGCTGTCCATACCTGTGCAGTACATTATGTTTTTTTCCTTCATATCACATAAATGCAGATTCTTCCATTGGATATTTACAGTGAATACAGGACAAATTGGGGGGTGGTGTGCCTCTTGTTGTTTCCATCCCAATTCATTTCTGTGACACAAAGACCCAACACAGGAAGTTAAAAATATTCACCCAACAAAGACTAGCACATAACTTCATCCAAACCAAGAATACCAAGTGAAAAAAGAAAATTAAAAAAAAAAAAAAAAAGTGAAGAAATGTCTAGAGGTTAAATTGCAGTATTTGAGAAATAATATTGTATTACATTCTATTTGTAGCAGACAAAAAGAGAGATTTCCTGACAACTCTGGTGATGTGCTAAGCGCTTGCCTGTTTTGTGTGTGTCTAGAACAGCCCTGTTGGTCCAGTTGCCTTTAGCGCGACTTGTTCTTCCTCATGTAAGCCACTATGAGCGAGATCCTCAAAAGCTTTTGGTCATTTTGCCACAGGAGAATTTCTTATGCATAACATGTATGTCTCTAGCCACCCAGTTAACCATTACAGATTAAAACCAAACACTGATACAAAATGGCCAAAGGCTATGGAAAAATTACAGATTTAGATCAGCCAGTTCTGAGCATACAGAACAGCAATACTTTGTACACTCTGTGAAATTCAGTTGCTGGGAATAAACCCTGAATTACTACATCCTCCTCTCTTTCTAGTTTTGTATGGCTACCCTTCAAATTGTTCAGCAGAGTAGTACAAATTAAAACTGATATGAAGCTTTGAGTTTTGACATTCTTGATCTAGTTCTTTTAATTAGTTGTTACAGCCTTTGTTAAAATAGTCCAGTTTTCCACAAGACTAAATGCTAAAACTGGAGAAATTTAGATTAAAGAAAGATTTAAAATAAAAATAATTGTATGTAAATCATAACTAATTTTAAAGATTTGAAATTAAAACTTATTCTGCTTGCATTTTTTTCATTAAGTACCAAACAGCAAGGCAATTATAAATACTGGCAGCAGAACCCACTGCCTCTAGAACACATTGCAGAATATCACACCCTGTACCTAGAAGATGGACTTTAAAATCTGAAAAGAACTAATGCAAAAATGGGCAGGTGGATGAATGTGTTCGGATATATTGTTTAAAGGTTCTGGATGGAAAACCTGTACTCAGTTTTGATACGCATTACATTTTATTCAGGAATATCACCAACAGCAAACAAACAGATCATAAATATTGTCAAATAGTTCCAACCACTAAGTAATTGTTTGGATTCATGCCTTTTCACTTGTATCCTCTCAGTATTACATTACATAATTTGTTCTTCTCCTCAAATTATATAGTATCCACACACAAAACCAAAACATTCTGTACATGTTTGTGGGAACACAGCTATCAAAAGCTATGCTGTTCAAAGAAGACAGAGTAAACTTCTCCAGCTATAATCTCAACACACGCACACAATTGTTAACATATAAAAGGAATGGAAAACATTTTTCAGGTACATACACGTTTCAGGTGTTATTAAAGACTAAAAGAAACCCAACCATTGACAATAAGCAATAGGAAGGCTGGAGCATGCATTTTCCATGATATGGGTCCTTACCATCTCTAATTTGTTCAGAAAGCTAGTTCATAAAAGAAATACATAACATTATTAAGCAACAGAAGACATGCACTGGAGTACAGCAGTAAGGATAATATTTAAAAGAAAATCTCCCCAAGTATAGCTTTCATTACCATGATGGCTATTTAAAATATACACCTTAATCAGAATATTAAAAAGATATAAAATAGGATATTGAAATACTGCACAAGATCAAATGAGCAGATAACTTGACCGGTACAAGGGTGATAAGAATTGCTACTAATTACCAAATCACAGAATCACGTATTGGTTTGGGTTGAAAGGGACCTGAAAGATCATCCAGTTCCAACCCCCACTGCCATGGGCAGGGACACCGTCCACTAGACCGGGCTGCTCCAAGCCCCATCCAACCTGGCCTTGGACACTGCCAGGGATGGGGCAGCCACAACCTCTCTGGGCAACCTGTTCCAGTGCCTCACCACCCTTATCATAAAGAATTTCTTCCTTATATCTAATCTAAATCTACCCTCTTCCAGTTTAAAGCCATTACCTCTTGTCCTATCACTATGTGTCCTTGTAAAAAGTCCCTCTCTAGCTTTCCTGTAGGCTCCCTTTAGGTATTGTAAGGCTGCTCTAAGGTCTCCCCAGAGCCTTCGCTTCCCCAGGCTGAAAAACCCCAACTCTCTCAGCATTTCTTCATAGGAGAGGTGTTTCAGCCCCTTAAATTCTTAATTTTAAGAATATAAAATTCCAATGTTCCATTTCATATACCCAAGCTCATGAGAACTGGTAAAAAGATGAAAAAGGTTTAAAATAAATTTGATCAGATCCCTCACTCTCTTACACTTCAAATTGGAAGTGGGATCTTCTCTTTAAATGTTTTTGTACTAACTGCAAAGAAAAAGCCAAGGTCCCACTCGTACTAGGTGTACAGGCCAGAGCCCCTCAGCAGCCTGACAGGCAGGCAAATCCCCTCTCTCAAAGCAACGCTGTGGTCAATCCTCCGTTTTTTTTTTCCTTTGACCCAACTTAGAAGTGATTTGAAAGCACATTATGTCATACTGTAAAGCTGCTGTTCCAACAAACTGTTTGGCTGCCAGTCTGTGACAGCCTGAGTCCTTCCCAAAGGCAACAAGGCAGAGAATATAATCTGCTTCATCATGCCTTCAGCATACTAATGTTCAGTTATAAAATAAACATACAAACGCATGTTTATTACTTCCCCACAAAACTCATTTTAAGCTAAAATACTGAAAAAACCCCACACCCACAAAGACAACACTGACTGCAAAAAGAAGACAACAGTATTCTCCCACATAATGATTTGAAGGAGGTTGACAGAGCTCAACAAAGTTTTCCTGTCATTTCTAAGAAAAAGAATGTGCAGCGTGGCACATGACACTCCTGTCAAAGGCAGCGTGAGCACAGATTTTAAGTAAAAAGGGGAGGTTGGGGAAGGGAAGAAGTATCTCACATGCACGAAAAAATAAATAAATGAGTGTGCTCTTGCACAAAGGTATTTCTTCAGTTAAGCCCACTTTAGGGATTCGGAAGCTTGTACATGATTTATACAGTTCCTTATAGAGCATCCTTTTATCAGTGGATATTAATAATGAAGTAGCTCTTACAGAAGTCCGCATGCTCTTCCCAATGAGTCCTACAAGGATGGCTATGAATGTGGCTGGAAAATCCTTAAAAAAAAGGTGGCAGGTGGGGGTAGGAGAAAAGAAAGTGAATTTCCATTTTTAGGATTGGCAGATTTTCACCTGAAGAAAACAGCAAAATTAATGTGATATGTTCACTTTTCAACCTGGTACAAATTCTCACCTGGTTTAGTTGGATAAATGTTGGTGTGAAATACATCCCACTTCTTCCCCTTTAAAACACAGATAGCTAAAGCTCTGGACATCATTTGAAGAAAGATGTCTGCCCTGTATGACCTTTTGTAAACAGAAAAAAAATGTTACAAACAGCAATGAAACAAGGAAGAAAATTACAGTACAGGCATGGGAAGAGACAATCCAACTGACAAACCAGGGGATTTCACAGAGCTCTCATGCCGGCACCCAGGAGCCTCCAGGAACAGATACGGATTCTCTCACATCTAGGGTTTGGTTAGTTTGACAACCAAATTCCTGATAAGACTAAGAACTGGTAACATCAGCTATTTTTAGCCACACCTGTACAGACCGGAGGTCTTTTGGAATTGAACTTCGTAACTCTGTTACCGCGTGATTTGACATAGGACTGCTAGTAAGGAATTGGATCAATTTAAGGCTAAGGATTTTAAGGGAACTATAAGAACTTAAATCTTCAGTATCCTTCTTGCAGAACTGCTTGGGTTTTGGTGGTGGTTCTTTCAATTTCTACTTTTTCAGAAGAGTATTTTTAAAAGAGTCATGAATATTGGAACATCAGGAGTGGTTAGAGCATCTTTCTAGTAGAATGATCAGTTTGGTGTTCCTTGATACTCTTCAATTAATTCCTGTCAAACCAGGTAATGATTGTCCTGGACTAATATTCTGCGTCCGTAGCACTGGTCATTTCTATTTTAAATTTACCTTCATATTGCATATGGTTATAATTCACATACAGCTAAGTGAATGTTTGAAGTTCATTTACAGACATTTTATGTTTATCTAAAACAGGAGACTGATAAGTTACTGATAGCAGTGGAAGTTGGACCCTGTACTTGCCCATTAAACAGCTTTCCTTGCAAGTCCCTACCGAAATGGGGACCATGCTGTTTGGTCATTTATATGTAGGTCACATTATGACTCTAGCCAGTAATTCTCGTAATTCTTCTCTTCAAATAGTTTAGTTGCCTAAGGAAATGGAAGAGATAAATAAATAAGGATCAATGGTGCTCTCTAACTGAAATGTGCTCAGTATGACAGATTCACAACTACAAACTTTATTAACAGTTTCGTACTAGCTGCCCTTTATATGAACCATACGGAGCAGCTTAGCTTCCTTAACTCAAGTGAAGAAAACTAGAAAGTAGAGCAGGTGACCAGTTGCATCTTAATTTTTCATTCCTGCCTTCATGCTTGGACATAAGCAGAAAAAGAGAAAGCACAGCCAAGGAGGCTAACAACCAAATGATTCTTAACAGCCATTTCTAGAACTCTTAATACTCATGTAAAAACAAGAATAACCCTGAGATTGCTTTGTTACAAACTAGGAATTTGAGGCCAATATGCCCCCCAGCACAGAGGAGCCATGGCAAGGTAACTGAAAGGTGTTGGTCAGAATCTCCTTTTTAAGTTAGTATCTTTCAAAGGCGGCTAATTTATTGATGAAAATTCTTTGTCTTAATGCCAATGCATTAATGCAATGAAAAATCGAGAAACACACTAAAGCATTTTTAATCAAAACATCCTATCTAGCTTATTTTAAAAAGGCCTTTTGCATGCGTATTTCTCAGCTTTATGAAAGCCACAGTCCAAGATTTCAAGTACTGTGCAGGTCACTACACTGAGTCATTATAACAAGCCAGTGGATTTACGGCCCAGACTAACAGCAGCTAGATTTCTTTGGGAGTTTAAAGCCCTGTGAGCTGTTCTGGTCCTGACTGCTGGTAGAAAAAGAAAGAACAGCATATCAAATGCAACTAAGCAGCCACATAGCTTAGAATATAGCCGACAGCTAGACTAATGAGCTCAGGAGAGGATTGATTCAGATCACGAACAAACAAGGTTTACCATGAAAGACATGGGATCACAATTACCAAGTAGAGAAAAATAAAAGCCCAAAAGAGCATTTTGGTAGCTTGTGAACACTAATAAACTTTTGGCATCTCCTCCAACCTCTGCTTTCTTTTCCTCCAGCCACAGGTGTTAGTTACCTTCTTCCTTTTTGTTGTTGTTGTTTTGGTTTAGTCTTGTTTCAAGCACCAGAAAGTGTGCTTTTTCAAGAAAAAAACTCTTGCTTGCTTTCTTGGTGCAGGACACATTTTGACACTGGCTAATCAGTACCAGAGAGATGTTTGAGTTAACTGAGAAGGGGCAATCTACAGTGAGATGTACGACCTGGTTGTCCAGTGACTACACGGTTAAATGGCTGTTTCTTTTAATGTAAGCAGCAAGCAGTCAGCCTTTTTCTAAAGAGTAAAAGCTTCCCTTTCCTGCATAGACGTTGTGCCTACAGCAGCAAGCTATCACATCGAAGAACATGTTTCCCTTAATTAGAGTCAGTAAAATGAATGCAAGCAAGGCAGACTTTCATGTCCACCCCTCTAATGAGTCATTCACAGGTTTAACAGTTCATTAATGAAATCCAACATCCTGATGGTTGCAGGGGCTGCATAAGAATTTTTTATCTCAGCATTAATTTTCTGAGCCAGTTCTAATTAAAAAAGCCATGAGGATATAGTCTTTAACCTCGTTGTCAAGTAAAGCAAAGATATGCAATCTGTAACCATGGGACAAGGTTATACTCCGTGATATCAAGCACCCTAGCAACTGGGATCTACAAACAGCAGCTGGAAAACACATTCTCCTTATTATCCCACTGAATTGCTGTTTTTACACTGAGACTACTGCCTTCATTTACAGGGATTTTTCTCCTTCCCTCCCCCATGTAAACAAGTCTCATTACAAAGCTCAAAAGACAAATATTTCAAATATAGATGAACAATTTGGACTTGGAGAGCTGCCCTGTAACGATGCAACAGAACACAAGGCCTTATCTCTGTTGGATAAGGAATGATGTCAACAGTAGCTATGTTAACAAAGAGGTCAATAATGACTAGTAAACATAACCCAAACAATTGAGTAAGTGAAGGGTAAGCCATCAGGGGTTGGTGCAGAAGAGAGGCTAATGCTTTTACAAGGCTTTTAAAAAAATATTCTTCATTGCTTTGTACTGGGAACACACAAAGCAGCAACGGACAGCTAGCTGGACTATTTTATAATCATCATAGAGAAATTGTCATTCTCTTTACATACATTCCACAGCAATCCACTTCCAGACACTGCTAACCCCAAGCACTCAGCAGAGAAGATGGTCAGACTGGTATCTTAGACGCACAAATATCCCCAGCGGCATTTTGTGAGAGACAGTATGTGTGTACACAAGAGAAAATTAGCATTTCTGCTGACCCAGCTATGTAGAAACACACCATGATCTCAATAGGTCACAATACAGTGCAACAATAAACAGTTCATTAAAAAAAACCAAAACCTGCAAGCAACTTCTTATTTATTCTGTGGTCTCCCTTAAACAGTTCTTGAAAAAAATTGTTGGCTCACTGATTTTACTTCATGTCCTTGATCAATAATTCTTCCTTCTAAGCACCTTGCCCGTACCTATGGTCCCAGAGGGTACTGGGCAAAGGCTACTTTTAAGAACAATGCTAAGAAAAATGTCACAGTAAATGCTCTTCATTACTGTTCTGCCTTGCAGACTCCATCTGAAGGCTCTGAGAACTATTCATACCAAACAACTAGATCTTCTTTGATGAGTCTCTATTTAAACAAGTATCAATAAATGTTGCAACTAAAAATAACACACCTTCATTTTTGTATTTAGCTTTGTCTTCTTTAAGGGCTTTGCCAATCATACCGTACAGCACTTCACCTGCCAGGTGCCTTTCCCGATGAACAAGAAATAAATTCTAACAGTTGCCACACAAAGGCGTTATGACATCCATGTGATACATACCTTCAGACTGCGGAAAACACCTTAACTCAGCTGTTCAATGGGTGGCTGTAGTTTAAATTTCTCCTCTAACTCCTTCTAGAATGATAAAATCTACATTTCAGTGTCTCCACTTTTTTTGACAAGCCATTCTGCTTTTACTTAGTTTGCAGGCAATATTTCTGAAGTGCAAGTAAGTATGCTAAGACAAGAATCCTGAGAATCAGCTAAAACCAAAAACCAGCCTTTAAAACCAATATCTACTCCATCTCAGGATTTTTCACTAAAATTCTGTTAAAGTGCTTATTTGCTTCTTTGTTTGTGGGAAATATGGGTGCTATTAGTGGAAAAACAAACAGATGATTCCATGATGTATTTACTTGAGATACTGCCAGAAATCCACACCTTGCGCTAACAGTCTTACTCAGGGCACACAGTACTTGGAGGGAAAAAAAAATCAGACAACAAAAAGAAATACATGAAAAAACCTTGCCAAACAAAATTTCATTCTAGATCTATGTTGAAAAGAAAGACATTGGATATTTCTATGAAAGTAATTAAAGGCAAAAGACATTAGGAAACAAAGAAAGTTACACTGGTTTGTTCTGTTGGATTTTGTTTGTTTGTTTGTTTGTTTTAAAACAAAGGTCTTTCCAGTGTAAACTGTGTCCTTAATCTCAGCAGATACTACATGAAGTGCTACAGTTAGCCAATTATCACAGGTATTTACAACAAATACTTGCATAATTAAACAAAAATTGACAGCAATTTTCAATTCAGTGAATATTCCAGCCACTTAGACCTTGGCAGAAAGCCCTGTCAAAACAGATACAAAGACTACAAAGAGCTCGGCAACACAGAAAGTACATTTCATGCTTACACTCTGAAAGATGTTACATGACATTAGTCATGTAATAATGGTGTAAATACCTAAGTAGACATCTAAATAGTGAAGAAATTAATTAAGATCCTGACCCTTATCCAATCAAAGCGGCTCGAACTGAGAATGCTCAAAGCAATCTTTTACTGGCTGTAACCTGCTGACAAATTCTTTGCACTTCACCAGCGCGCAAAGTCTGCAAGTGACTTATGCAGCGTTGGTTCCTCAAAATAGCATTTCGCTAGGGTTAATCAGGACTGGCAGGAATGAAATGTAAAGGAAAGATCCAGCAAACTAACCTATCACTACCCTATTCTTAGTTCAGTATCTCCAGATCTTTCTCACTGAAATAAGCCCTTGCTCCACCCCGTTCCACCGAGCCAGCAGTTTTTCTCCAGGTCTGTGGTAAAAGTGACCGATGACAGGTAAAGTGTGGCAGAACCCACCAAAAATTTTAATGCTACAAGATCATTTCATGCAAACAGTCGGACAGTCAAAGGAGGACAGTGACCACTAACAACTCAAGGATAATTTAGGGGCATTACACAGCAAACTGGGCTGTTCGTTTGGTGAGGGTCTGGCTGCGGACAACAGCCTTGAAGGTGGGGAACCAAGGTGTGAATCCATTCCCTCATTCCCACAGCAGGTATTTCCCAAGTTGAAGATACTGGAATGGATGACACATAGATCCCTATTGAAAACAAACACACAAAACCATCTACCTCCAGTCCCACCAATTTTTCATCAGCATGGACAGAACATCTCCCTTCTTATTCCTATCGAGGCAACAAAGAGCCACGTGATCCCTCTCTCCGTTTTACACGAGGTTTTAATGAAGCTCACATGAGACTGAAATGGCTCTTCTGGTACTTAAAGTCAAGCAGAGAAACCCACTATGTATCCTCATAACATTAAACATTGATCTCCTTAGTTCCATCACCAAGTATGTGGAGTAGAAAAAGCCGCAGAAAAGGCAGACCAAATTATAGGACACACTCAACGGTGCCTGATGCCTCCATAAGAAGTTTGTATTTGCAATTTGTACTTTAACAAACACTCTTCTGAAAGAGTTGACACTTACTCTGATGAAACTCTTCCTTTATGCCCAAGACCGTGATCTAAAGATCAGCAAAGTTTATGGTTCTCGTTCATCAGCAGTACAAGAAAGGAAGCACCAGCCAGACCAAAGGTTCAGGGAAGCAGAACAGTTGCTCCCTTGCCAGCCAGGCCTTCCTACTATTCAAATTGTTGATTGATGAAATGCATTAATTTAAAAGCATATTTCTACCCACTCAAGGCTCTTACCTATCGGGTATATCAATGCTCAAAGTATACTTTATTTTAGCGTGGGCTAAAATACATTCATTTTAGGTGTGTGTGTGTACTAACACGCCCACGGCGTATCACAATACCCCCTGGCCAAAACTGGAGGACAAGACATTTCGTATCTTCTGCAGCAACCCAGGTTGCAGAAACAAGTTCTGCCACTTCTTTCCGTAGGCATCTGTCATCTGCTGGGGGAACAAGCCCCCCCTCCCCACAAGCTACGTGGAATTTCTAGGTGAACAAAACAATGCTGAACCAGAAGGAAGGCTGTAAAAGAAAAGTATAACTTCCTTTCAGAACTTTGTTAGCACTCCAGAAAACACCTATACAAGCACTCATTGCAGCTTCAAAGTTAAAAGAACATATCCTGAACAAAGGAGCATTTACAAAATATTATGTTCGTGGTTTCCAGAATTAATAATTTTTCTAACATAAAGATTTTAATCTTGAATCAAAGATCTGGAAGTGAATTCATCTGCTGCTTCAAGTCCATTTGTAGGAAGAACATGCAGAACCTGTTATAATTCCACAGATTAAAAAAATATGTATTCTTAAATACTAGCAAGCAAGTACAGAGCTCAGCATCTGACAAGCCATTGTCATTACACTGTTTGTATTGAAAGCTTCTCTGTGGTTATTTACTTCTCATTTTAAAATAACTGTTCAGTTCTGGATGTCCTGGACTAGGCAAGGTAGGGGAAAAAAAAGAAAAAAAAAAAAAAAAAAAATCAATGTAAAGCACACAATTTCTCTTTCAGAAAAAAAAATACATAATTCATGAAACATTCCTTCAATTTAACAAAGGAAATTTCAAACAGTTGCCAGTATCTAGGAGCAGAATAAAGAACAAACAAAATGGGTCCTCTCAGATCTTCAGCATATAATGCAGTAGGAACAACATCAACGATTAGAAAGATTTTGTTTTGTTGGAATGCCTTTGTCCTGTATACACATACAGATGAAACAGCCACTACAGATTCTAAGCACAGTGTTTTGGAACACACCTTTGTAATTCAATTGCCTGCCATAGCTCATCAACACCATCTCTTTAATTTTCTGTGGTATAAAGTGATTTCTTTAGGCTGAAAGGCCCATGAAGATCTCTCGCATAGGCTAAAAAAGTGTTTCCAGGCTTTGCTGAATTCAAGGACCATCTAAATCTTTTCTGGAAAACCACAAAATATACCTTTTTTTTCCTGCAGCGCCGCCAACTGCTTTTTCTAGTAAAAATAACATGAAACTTAATCTAAATTTTGAACACACTTTTCTGAATTTGTTCCTAGTCTTTTTTACCTGGGTGCAAGAATGGTTTTGCATAGTTTTTACATTTTTCTCTCTTTCCCTTGCCCTGCAATTATTTAGACAACCATCTTTCCAAGCATTACTGCCCACAAGTCCAGTGTCCTGCATCAAGGCAGCCAAGAAGAATATTTATACCTGTGTCAAACCATTTTGGTACTGTAGCTACAGGGGGAAAAAAAAAAAAAAAAAGGCAGACCAGCGTCACTTAATTTAGTGAATGATATATTTAGCTTCAAATTCTCTGAAGATGGATTTACATCTTTGTAATATTTCTGCTAATACCCAGATGATTTTCCGTGTTTCTCTTACCCTTTACAGAGGGTATTTAACTAAAGGTACGAGTATAATTTGACAGTTTCAAACCTGATTTTTAACACTGAAAATGACTCAACAGTATGTCTGCAGGTTTCCTTTGCAACTGTAGACTTCTGGGAATTATTGCTCAAATATATAACCCTTCTGAAAATAAATCTGTTCTTTTCACAAAAATAGTGGTATGTCTCATATAAAACCATATCAAAATAATTCTCAGTTTATCATAGAACCAGTAACATAAAAAAACTGCACGTCCATGATGTCAGTCCTCTTACTGTGTCCTCATTTAATTGCCTCCAAACTGGTTTGAGATTTCTCAGTGGCACAGGCAAGACTGAACGCAGCTGTTCGAAGGATGAGCGGGATGGGTCCAAATTGCTTCTGCAACAGCAAAAGAAGATGGCTTAACATGTGGCTAAGACCTGGAAGGGCTGGCTTAGTTTTCCTGCTGCTGTTTGGTAGACAAGGAAACTAGGAGAGGGGGCAACAACTTGCTTCTTTCCCACCCTTTCCTTGCCAGACTGTATTCCCACGCCCTTGACCAGCCATTGCTCCAGCTGCAGGCGAATTCCCGCTCAGGAGTCCGGGAGTCTCTGCTATAAACAAAGCAAGTAGCAGAAACATAAGCATGCTTTTGCTGCTTGCCTCTGCCCATGCTTTCTTTTGCAGAGTCTGGAGCAGCCCCCGAGTTGCATGACTTTCACAATTCTCAATTCACAGTTCTCGCACATCAATAGGATTGGTGAGCACGCTTAAGTACGAAATCTGACTGTGTACCGAGCGGGAGGTTTTCATCAGTCAGGATTCGCAGTTGTTGGTGCAGATTTCAAAGCCTCCCAGAGCTTTAAAAACAAAAATAAATAAGTAAATAAAAGACATATCCCTGAAGACCAGAAGGCTCAATCCAAAGAGAGGAGGAACGAAAATAAGGTCAGTAATTTTCATCAGGAGAAGATATTCAGAGGGGCACAGTGCATTTTTCTCTGTTGATGAAAAGTGTAATCGTCTCATGCTTTTTAATGTGAGTGACTGCTTTAAATATGTCAAAACCATTTACCCACTAACTTGTTGTAAAACTGGAAGTAGTCTCGGTGATTTAAAAGATTTGAATACTTTTCCCCCAAAGACACTTACCTGCTCTCTCACCCTTAGACAAGAAGCTGAAGCATTCTAGGCACTAGAAGAAGGAAAGGTTGCTAATTTACTAAGACATGAATGCTGAATGATAACAATCCAGGACGCCATGTCCAGTCTGTAGGAGGCTTTTGTTCTGATTTTTGGATTGCTTCCATGGCAGGAAGTTGCTTCAGTTGTTGCTTTAGAGTTTTCTCAGAATCACGATAGCAACGGAAAAAAGACCTTAGAGCAATTAAGGTTTCTGGTCTTATTAAAAATATTCATTGCTTTATTGTTTTGTGCAATGATCACAAAGTTACTATGAGATCATGCACATGTTTCCTACTAGGTTCATTTCAAAGTGCTGCATCAGTTTAATGGAAGAAAATACAGATTGCTTGTTTCTCTCTCTGTGCTATGTTTTTCCTGCAGAACATAGTTTAAAGCAAAAAAAAAAAAAAAAAGCTAAGATCCATAACTTTTGTCAAGTGTTGAAAATAATTCTTTGCTTCCTCAAACCTGCTGTAAATCTTATTTACAAAAAGAGAGTCATAACTTCAAAAAAATGTTACCATTCCTATCAGGAAAAACAATGTTTTCCTCATGTCCAGCTTCAAGCAAATTCCAGGTTGTCTCGAAGTTAAACCCTGGAAAATCTGAGAATTTAAGGGGATGAAAGAGGGAGTATATTTGCTTTTAAGAGTGGAATTTCATTCATTCTATTTAATGGAAAGGGGAATATGAGAACAATTCATAGAATCTGAACTTTGCTTTAAATTTACATTTCTATTTAAATATCAACAGCAAACCTTATTGTTATCTAAATCAAAACTAAATATTTTTGGTTTAAGTCAAATAGCATAGCAAGGTTGATCTACAGTTATGGTTGATCCAAGATCTTGGTTTTTCCACTTTCCAGAGAAAACTTAAAATAAAGACTCCCTAAACCCCATGGTTTTAATAGTTTTTAAAACTGATCCTTTCCCTTTCATTTTGAAATTTTAAAATCTCTCCTTCCTATACGGATCAGTGAAACACTGAGTTAATAAGTTAAAGACAATCCTATGCTAACTTATTACCAGCTGTATCTCTTTTTGTTAAAAAATACTGTTTTAAAACACACATTTATATCCTATTTTAGCCACACACATATATGAAATTCTTAGCCTACATCTTGACTTTTCCTACAGGGTTTGGTTGTTGAGTTTTAGTGTTTTGCTATACTGCAGCTGAGGATTTTCCTGAGAATTTGTCTTTACCACCCCCAGACATAGCTAGCAGTTCAGCAAGGAAGCCTTAAAGAGCCTTCAATGCTCCTGTACCTCAAAATCAACAAAATTAAAATGCGCTGATGATCTCCATCAGTTCTCTCAGCACTCAGGAGCTCTAAATCTCCGATTTCTAGAAGGAAATGCAAATTGACAAGGGATTTTTTAAAAATTATTTAATGACAGAAGGATCTAGAACTGATGACAGGAAATCCTTGCAACACAGAGAAGATCATAACAAACAGATTAAAAAAGATCATTTTCATATTAATAAGTTAAACCTGGAAAACAAATTCTTAGTTAAAGAAGCCATGCCTTTACAGTTTCATGTTTTGTTTTCTTCCTGTCCTCAACTGAATGTTTTGCTACAAAAAGTTCTTGTTATTTCTGATTTGGTTTAGAAATGTGACAAACCAGCTTGCTTTCAGCTGAGTTTTCATACAAGTGTGTGGGAGTCAACATACAGAAATCTCATGTTGAATACGTTATTTTACATCCTCCTCTTCATCCTCTCTGCTCCACCCACCCTCCCCCCCAGCCCATTTTAAAAAAGAATCATGGTCTGAACTGAAGTTTTTTCTTCATGTTCGTAGATCAGGAATTGAACAAATTCAATTAATTCGACTCTGTTTGCAATCAAACAGAAGTTGATGTCAACTCATAGAATCTAATAATCAGCCAGCAAAACTCTCAATTTTGGGGAAATATTAGCAATGCTTAGTCAAACATCCCCATATCCCGTGTCTAAATTACATTTTGTTGCATGTTTTCAGATAGAATATTTTTCCTAATTTGGAATATACAAAACCATAGGAATTCAGAGTTCATTAAGAAGTATTAAAAGTAAACAAAAATAAGATAAAAATTTAAAATAAACTACTAACTTACCAGATGTCTGCTGGAAATACAATGCAGTGCAGAGGAAGCAGTCTAGGAGGTTCCTGGAGCGTGTGGAAGATCGATAACCTCCCGACACAGCTGGTGAGGGAGCCAGCTAGTGAAGGCGCCCGGCTGGACCTGTTGTTTGTGAACAGAGAAGGACTTGGGGGTGATGTGACGGTTGGAGGTCGTCTAGGACACAGAGACCATGACATGATAGTGGGTTTGATTCCTGGAGAAGTAAGGAAGGGGGACATCAGAACTGCCACCTTGGACTTCTGGAGGGCAGACTTTGGCCTGTTTAGGGGCCTTGTTGACAGAGTCCCATGGGAGGCAGTCCTGAAGGGCAAAGAAGTCCAGGGAGGTTGGACGTTCTTCAAGAAGGAAATCATCAAGGTGCAGGAGCAGGCCATCCCCATGTGCAGAAAGATGAGCTGGCAGGGAAGACAACTGGCCTGGCTGAACAGAGAGCTTTGGCTGGAACTCATGAAAAAATGAGAGTTTATGACCTTTGGAAGAAGAGGCAGGTAACTCAGGAGGACTATAAGGATGTCGTGAGGTTATGCAGGGAGAAAATCAGAAGGGCCAAAGTACAACTAGGACTTAATCTGGCTCCTGCTGTAAAAGACAATAAAAAATGTTTCTATAAATACATTAGGAACAAAGGAGGTCTAAGGAGAATCTCCACCCTTTATTGGATGCAGGGGGAAACAGTGACAAAGGACGAGGAAAAGGCTGAGGTACTTAATGCCTTCTTTGCCCCAGTCTTTAATGGTAAGACCAGTTGTTCTCAGGGTACCCAGCCCCCTGAGCTGGAAGACGAGGACAGGGAGCAAAATGGAGCCTCCATAATCCAAGGGGAAATGGTTAGTGACCTGCTACACCACTCAGACACACACAAGTCTATGGGGCAGGATGGGATCCCCCCCAAGGTACTGAGGGAGGTGGCAGAAGTGCTCACCAAGCCACTTTCCATCATTTATCAGCAGTCCTGGTCAACAGGGGAGGTCCCAGTTGACTGGAAATTAGCAAAATGTGATGCCCATCTACAAGAAGGGCTGGAAGGAGGATCCGGGGAACTACAGGCCTGTCAGCCTGACCTCGGTACTGGGGAAGATTATGGAATGGTTCATCTTGAGTGTGCTCACATAGCATGTGCAGGACAGCCAGGTGATCAGGCCCAGTCAGCATGGGTTCATGAAAGGCAGGTCCTGCTTGACCAACCTGATCTCCTTCTATGACCAGGTGACCCACTTAGTGGATGAGGGAAAGGCTGTGGGTGTTGTCTGCCTGGACTTTAGTAAAGCCTTTGATGCTGTCTCTCACAGCATACTCCTTGAGAAGCTGGCGGCTCATGGATTGGACAGGTATGCTCTTCGCCGGGTGAAAAACTGGCTGGATGGACGAGCCCAGAGAGTTGTGGTGAATGGGGTTAAATCCAGCTGGCGGGCGGTCACAACTGGTGTTCCCCAGGGCTCAGTACTGGGACCAGTTCTGTTTAATATCTTTATCAATGATCGGGACGAGGGGATTGAGTAAGTTGGCAGATGCCACCAAGTTGGGCGGGAGTGTTGACCTGCTTGAGATCTGCTTGAGGGCAGAAAGGCTCTACAGAGGGATCTTGACACACTGTAAGCCAGTTTGTTTAGTAGTAAACATCAACAATGTTCTAGTCCCTGTACACCAGAATGGGCCAGGAGCTGATTTGTTCCGAAGTCTTCCCTAGCACTTCTGGCAGCAAAGTAGCACATAAGAACAGAATGCTAGAGATAACCTCCTGTGTTATCTCAGTTGCTAAGCTATTGTTTGAGTCAGCTAACAATTCAAAAGCCAGTAAAAATATTTATATTTTATTAATATAGGCCAAGCCCTAAGACAAAGGAAACACCTTAAAACAGAGGACATAAGGTGCAAATAATTTGAAAGAGAAGCTACACATTACTGATTAAGAAAGCCTGTCCACACAACTTAGACTGTTAATTCATTCATTGGCATGACCCAGAGGATTTTAACTTTGTTTTAAAAGAAGCAATGAAATATTAATTCTCCAAAAATTATGCAGTAATTTCATTCATCAGGAATGATATTACAAGCTTTCTGTGTGCCTTTTGTCAGAAGCAGTTTAACCCGTATTGCATGAGTTCAATGGGACGGGTTTCATATTGTAGTTTAAGGACCAAAAGATAAGAAAAAAACCCCTCAGAACTCTGGCTCCAGAGGCTGCAGAAAAAGGACAACAAAGTGGAAAAGAACAACAAAACAAAACTTCCAAAAATATTACAAACTTCAGGTTGTTCTCAGAGCACAAAAGAGCCTTTGTTAGCACTTCATTTAGTATATAATGGCAGTAAAATGTATTAACTGGAAGATCTGCCACTAATTCCAAAAGGTAGAACCTGTTTGTGGCTGATAAACAGAGTGCAGTGTTTGTTGTCCAGAGATTTCAAAATGCAACCCTATGTATACGCACTTAAGGGTGCGGATATTTAACTTCAGAGCCATTTACATGGATTAACCAAAATGACAAAGCAAACCGGTGACCTAGAAAAGGAACCAGCTTTCTCTAGCACTGTGCGGTGCCAACTCAGTTTGGCTAAACGTACAATGTGCAACAAAAGGCACACTGCCCAATGGGCAGATGTCTAAACATGTCCAAGGAAATATACAAAGCCACAAGATCTCAAAGAAATTTGAGGAACTGCCATTTCACTTCCAAGTGTCAAAATGGAGGGATTAGTAAACTCTAACAAAATAGTTTCAGCTTTGCCTTCTGCACAGCATGGCAGAAAGGGGAGATTGTCCACTGTTATTTAACCAAAATATTCACTTTTTTCCTCCTCTCTCTCCCTCCTACATTTTTTATAAGAGCATCAATCACTTTCCACAGCCTTACTGATCTACACAACCTTATTACTTTCCAGCAACTGCTGGTCTCCTTTGATGGAGGCCAGGCAGCGAGGAAGAAATGCCATTTGGTTGCTCAGAAGAAAAAATGAGTCAGACTTAATGTGAAGACTAAGGCACATCCTGCCCCATTTTCCCTGTCGCAGGCCCCTAATAAAACGTCTTGTCCTCTGCTCTCTCTTAGCTAGTTTCAAATTCTTTTGACCAGCTTCCTCTTACTGTTCATAGTTTCACAATAGGTAGGACAGAAAAGAGAATTCTAGGTATCTGCTGGAAATTTTGCTTCCACTTAAGTCAAATCATCTTCACTGCAATCAGGATTTTGTCCACAGTGTTAGCAGAAAAAAGATCAAGCAACATACAAAATACGTAAGATATCAATTTCAGCTGTTTTGCAATTCATACAAATCTTGCCAGTGGACATTTGACAGGCTATTATATTTTTTTCTTTATTAAATTAGCATTCTTCAGTTGAGTAAAAAAAAAAGACAAACTTGGATCTTCAAGAAAATATCTGCATAAGAGATATAATAGATATTTCAGTAGACTTAATATTTTAAAGAATGAGCCCTGTACATACACATTTTTAGATTTGATATCATGCACACTAACAGAATAGAATATAGAATATTTTCCAATTTTTCTTTATATAAACCAAATATATACATGCAAGTACAAGCAGTTCTGGCTTTGTTATATTACATCCATTCAACACTCAGCTTACCTAAAGTTAGAAGTTTGAACTTCATGTGTCTTCTGCAACTATGCTAAAGATAAGATATAAAGACATTTCAAAAAATTATACTTGAAGATTTGCACACATCCAGAAGTATTATTATTATTATTATTTTAAAGATATTTTCATATATCTTCCAGAAAATGAGACAGGACAAATATTTGTATAGTGCAAGAAAAATGCTCAACTAGCGAAGGAGGTACATCGTAACACATGCCTGTTCACTATATTTCATACCGTGGTAAATAAACCCCACTATCTTTCTCGCCAGGAGATGTACAGGACTGGGGTAGGATGCCTGTGAACTCCTGGAATGCAAACCCAGCATGGGTCGTGCTAGTCCCTGTGTTTTCACAAGGTACTGAGTTTTGCTTAGCAGGGTAAACAGGCAACCACGCTAGATTAGAAATACCAAGCCTATTCCCATTTGCAGGACTAGAGGGATCAGGGAAAAGACAAGGTTTTGAATTCAGAACTTACCTGAAGAGAAGCAATTCCATCAGATCGTTTTTCTTGTGCTTCTAAGTCAGTTACGTAGTCCCTGCTTTTCGGAACAATTAACTCCAAAACCCGATGATGAGTTAACGTTATTCTAAAACAAACAGAAATCAAAGTGGTTGGTACCCAGCTTAAAGATATTTACATATAGACTAGAAACAAACTGGAAGCACAGTAAGAGTTGGAAATTCCTGACCTTTATGTGGAAAGGAAGTGAAAATTTCTAAGCTGATTTCTTTATAAACTACTGAAAAAAGGCTGATGGTATTTGATTTGCAGTAAAGGTGTTTAACCCTGCCGAGAAGTGAGATATTATCCAGAAGACCACTGGAAAGAAAGACAGCATCTCTCATTCATTGTAAAACACACACCAGTATTTTCTGACTTCCACACAGTTATTCAGTCACTTGCAGTGGTCATCAAAGTCTGAAATACACTTATTGGCTTTCAAGTGCTTGGCTTTTGGCTGCCTGAAAAGGAATGAGGAAAAAACCTCACATTTGAAATATTTTAATTGAATATAATAGACAAACATCTCAAAGACTGGAAGACTTGCTTGCTGTGCACTATATTATCAATCAATCAATCTCATAACAGGCTTAGAGCCCCGGACTCTCCCCGCTTTGGTTCCTTACCTACATTTCAACCAATATATATTGATCTGTTCTTCTCCTTACTGCCTCGGCAGCAACGGGAAGGTAAGCAGTAGGCACTCTCTTATCGAGTCTTCATAACACTGGCTAAATTAGGGAGGGAAGTTAGCAAAGATACTCCGTAGTAACTGTAGGAAGGTGAAAAATATACTCAATGCAGGTAATATTTGGGAATTTTGCCTTAGTTTAACAAGTATGATAAAAATATGACTAAATTTGAGCAAGTTTCAAGGAAGACAGAAAAAGATACATTCTTGATATTGCAATGCCCTAATTCTACACATAAGACACAGTGTGACAGACTTTAAAAAGTTTGTAGGGATCCATAACATAGAAAGAAATAGTGCTTTAATCAATTTTGTTCCTTGAAACAGTAAAATTAAGAAAAGCACTTCTAAACATTTAAAAGCAGTATACCATGTCTCCTTATGAGTTTATGAATTCTAGTAAAAGGTTGCTCTAATAAGATAGGGAAAAGTATAATGACAGTACATGTAGAGAAGACCAGTAAGTCTTCTTACTACTGCCAAGCCACCAAAAAAAAAAAAAAAAAAAAAAAAAAAAAAAAAAAAAAAAAAAAAAAAAAAAAAAAAAAAAAATCAGAAAAACCCATCCCCTCCCCCT
The DNA here is from genome assembly GCF_947461875.1 of Haliaeetus albicilla. Lineage (NCBI taxonomy): Eukaryota > Metazoa > Chordata > Aves > Accipitriformes > Accipitridae > Haliaeetus > Haliaeetus albicilla. The sequence goes on along the minus strand of NC_091503.1, from coordinate 25,486,010 downwards.
AAAACCCAGAACTTACTTGTTTCCTTAACCTAATAATTTGCACATCAGCTTTGCAGAGATAACAGTGCTGATTCTGGATGACATGTTTATCTCTGTTGAAGACTGGAACAGGATTATTCAACTTTTTCATAGCACATTTTGCACTGCTGGGCAATTGTAGCAGCAACAAGGTGAGCAACTAAGGGGATGAAGAAAAAGTAGACCAGTGACTTTTGTTAAAACAAGTTAAGAAGGCATCAGGTGTTTTAATGACAAACTCACTCAATGGAAAACAAACTGTGATCAAGTACATACCCCTTTTAACAGTTTTGTATCATATGACTTAAAATGTTTGTTTTATTGGTGAGAGGTTCAGTACCATAAGGGAAGAGGAAAAACATCAGCTAGCATAGTTTATCGTCCTCTTGTGCAAGTTAGACCTGGGTTCATTTTGCACCTTACCCTCTCAGTTGGCAAGAGTGTGTTTTCAATATTACGAAGGGAGAAAACATTTTGTTCCAATTTTTTTTATACTTACTGACTGAAAGCTAAATATTACTCTCTGCCCTTCCTCAGATTTTAGGTAGCATGTGACACATCAGAGAATTGCGTGAATTAAAAATCTAACGAACAGTATTAGGAACTAATTAAACCCCCATTACAATCTTCTTTCACCTCTTTGAAGCCTCCTCCCTCGAATCAAATCCAAATGTGACAAGGTCAGCATGCCTTTCTCAGAGCAGGAAATACATCTGCAGTCTAAAAAGAATCTCGAGCTCTATCATCTTCCCTAACTCAGTGGAAGGACATCCTAAGACAATCATTTACAATGAAATGTTCTCTAATATCCAGAAGTATATGAATTGCCTTCCCAGAGCTGGGTGTTACAATTCTTACAAGTTGTTAGCTGGTGCAGAGAAGGCGGAGGAAAAAAAAGGCACATTACCATTAAATCATTATTGCAGAAGGCTAAGAAAAAAGTCACACACAAAAGCTGTCCAACCCTTGGTTCCTAACTTGCCCCCGCTCTTCACAAAGGTGTTCCCTCCCTGCCAGCTCATCTCACCTTCCTCCCCACTGTTTGCCCGGCTGTTTCGCCAGAGTCACCTGAGGAACCTTCTTCCAGAAGTTGCAGTGTGACCACCGCTTTCTGCGAAGCTCCTGCATTAGCTTGTTGGTCTGTTCTTGTGCTGAAGAACGCAAGGACTAGGTTGGTTATTGCCAGAGCCCCCAGAATTTCAGTGCCAACCCTGTCCCGGCTAGTTAGTTGCAGAGGTGTTCAGGACTAGTGCTAGGAACAAGTCGATTCCTTTGCACTGGTTGGGGTGTCATTCCCCTCCCACCTCTAAAAATTAACCAGCTACCCATCTGCCTAAAAGAACCCCAACAAACCAAAAGAATACTACGCCCCCCCCCCCCCCCCCCGGACCATCACTCAGAAAAAATGATCTCTCTATGCTAGGTTTAAACTAGAGGACACCTCTCAATCTGGTTAAAAACTGAAGTGGTTTACAGTCAGAAGAGATATCACATGTGCAATGCTGAAAATAGTTGCCACACCATGTTTTTGTTTTGTTACCATGACAGCAATTACCAATATTTTGAAGAGAATGACTGCGCACTGACACAACAAGAGGACAATGGGAAGGTGTGTTTTCTTCACCAGTCCAGGAAGCCTCATTGTGTGCCCAAATGCAATTATTTCCTATGATGTTTAGGCAAAGTTATTCTTCATCAGAAACAGAACAGCAGCTAAGCTGGTGAAAAAAAGCTAATTCAGAAAGGAACAATGCAGAGGTACAGCAGTTTTAGGACTTTGCCTTTTCAAATACCTGTTAAAAGAAGCAAAAAATTTAAGAAAAAAAAAAGTCTCAATATTTCTTAGATTTAAATCTGTCAGCCAGAACATAAAACCAGTTTGCCAAATAGGTGACAAATGCCTGTTTTGGCTGCATTTTTCTTTATGCTTTTATTAGTGTTAGAATCAAAACCTCTTACTATGTTCTACCGCTTTGGTATGTAACAACTATATTTTGAAAATGGCATAAAAATCAGGGTTCAGAACAGTTAGTAGGATTCTTCAAGTCTTCCCAGCTTAAACCTATCTCCTCCTCCAGAGAAAGAGAGAAGTGGGAAGACCTCTGAACGGACAACCTGATCTGCCATTGCCTTCAAGAATTCCTGAGCAAGAAACTCAACACACTACTGGGCTTACAGATCTCTCTCTTCTTTTCCTAGATCTCTCCTGCATTCTAAATGCAACTGTACTTGTACTAACACATATGTTTCACAGTCAATCCTTCACATCCACCTTAATTTGTAGATTTTTATGACATTTTAAATACAAAGCAGACATTAACATACGAGGAATTTAGCTTCTTTCACTCAAACTTACATAAAGCACAGGTTACGTGATATGTGCTATTGTGACTGTGGCTTCTCACAACATAAAGACTAATCAAACGGTTGTGGGACATGACATAGTTAAAGCACAAATCCTCAACTGATAATACAGAGGATGCACATGATTGAAAAAACAGGACTGCAGGCACATCAGAGCTTCAGCGAGGCTGTTAATAACTCAGATACAAAGACATGGTATTCATCGGCATCCTGTTTTTTCCAGCATGTGCTAAACTTTTCTTTCTTTTTCAAAAGAAGAAAAAGAAGGGATGCAAATTAATAGACTGTTTTCTTAAACACATTGCAAAAATACTTAGGCATAAGACCTACAGCTGTGCTGACTACTCAACCTCTGTTTCAACAATAATTACGGTGCTGTCATAAGAGTGCTCCATTGACACCCTAGCATTTCCTAGCAACAATCTATGTTTTGTACATAAAAAAGTGGATGAAATACTGCCTATCAGTGTTTTCTTTCTCATTATGCTGTTAAACCTTTCTCCCTCCCCCACGTAAAAGGAAGAGAGTCTTATTCAGACATAACGCAGAACTTCAAACCATGCTCTGTAATGTACTGAATTACCAAAGAACAAGCGATCAGATGACAAGGTGCTTCACGTTATTCAAGTTGACCCTTCTAAAAATAAAGTTAGTGTTAGTTCATAAATCCACTACAGATTCACTGATCTTTAATCCTGCAACGAACAGAGTGCCCCATAAGCAAATAAAGAGCTGGGCGTTCTGCTCTTCATAAGTCTGCTTCTGAGGAGTTTTTGCCTGCAAAAATAGTATCCCGTCTTATCATTCAAATTCTTTGTGAGCCAAAGCACTAAGTATAAAGAACGTTTCATCAAGTCTTCTATTTTCAATAGTAAATTCCTCGTAACAATGGCAGCCTACTTGGATTCTCATACGTGACTTCTGCAAAGCAGCACCGAATGCATTCCAAACACCTAACGGCATAACCTGGTTATGGAATTACTGTAGGATACCCTGATCTCCAGGAGTACAGAGACCTGGACCACGATGGGCAGTCACAGAGATGCATGGAGTATTGTTTCCTTTATCAAATATGCGGAGGAGGAACTTTACTCTGCCCCGGCTTCTTGCAGATTCTTGGTGAGCAAGACAAGCCCTCACCTGCAGTCAAGTGATGGGACAACAGCTGCTTAGAACTCATTTCTTTCCTGCGCTGCTTGCTGGGCTATAGAGTAGCTAGTGAAAGGGTGCACAGCGAAGAACAATTCTTTAATTCATGTAAAGATACTCTTTCTTCCTTGCATATTATTTTTCCAGTACCTGAAAGACCCATGATTTAAAAAAAAGCCAGAAAAAGCACGCTTGTTTTACTAGTTCAAAGACCAGCGTTTCTCTGTAGGGTGGTATTTTCTGTGATTAAGACATCTCCTAGTGATTTTTGATCAGTCTAGGAAAAATCCTTCAACTGCAATGCATTGCCTCCTGGCCTCCCAACAACTGTTGTTCTTCTCCCACCCCATGCCCCTCTTCTTCCAGCCACCACCTAGTTAAAGGATCTTTCAAAACATCATTAAAAATAATATGTACGCAGACACAGTTACATACACACATACCCTCCTGCAAGATGGGAACTAACATAAACCCAGCTAATCCACATAAAACCAGTTCTACAACATGCGACTGATGGTTTAAACTCACTGGGAATAAACGTCATCCCTTTGGAGATGCCCTAGCCCTTGTAGCATAATTAGTGAGGTGGGTGGTGTTCCCCCTCCCTTTATTTGGACACAGATTAGCATTTATAATAAAACATATCTCAAGCAGGATGGTAGAAGGTTAGAAAAAAAAGGTACAGAAAAACCAGCATATCTCCATCCAGGTGGCTATAATACTATGTAGACTCCAAATCCTACTGTAGCCAGGTAGATAAAAAGCAGCAAAGCAACAAACTCAAAAAGGAGTGGTGTGGTAAAGACCAACCATTCGCTTGGGAATGTAGGGGTGGAGAAATCAGGTTATTTCTGCTGGTCAGCTGTTCAGGTCTTGTCTACATTAATCTCTTGTCATAGTAATTCATCTGCCAGAAAGCAAAGAATTACGTGCTTTTAAAAAATGTCCCAGTGTTTTTTCTCCCTTTTTTTTTTTTTAATAAAGAGCAAAGGAGGCACATTAGAAAGATTTTTTAATTTATTCCTAATATTTCCATGTAAATTCTGTCCCTATACTTGTGTATCTCAAAACAGACAGTGGAGAAAAGTTGCTTCATGCTGAATCCCTGTTTACAAAGATGTTTGCAAATGTGTGCAATACATTCTCAACATTCCCTTTGTTGCCACTGAAGCACAATATTGATGATGGGTGTAAAAAAAAAAAAAAAAAAAAAAATCACAGTTATTTAGACAATTCTGGGTTTTCACTGATGTATTTCTACCCCGTGGAAGAACAGAACTAAGCTGATTTCTCTTACCATTGCTCACATCCTTACTTCAACACAATTTTTGATACAGCAGTTATTACAGGAAAAAAATAAATTGCAAATCAGTCTTCAGTGTTTCCTTAAAATCCTTTGGTGCATTTAGAACAAATGCATTTCATTTTCTCAATTTGTTATAGAAACTCTGGGTTGGTTTTAAAAAACATCCTGGGAAATTCAACTCTATTTCAATGGCAGCATCAGAAACACACATTCAAACTGCTGGTAACTCGCATAAAGTTTGTTGACATATGGTGCCACCTAGCTAGAAGATTTTATGCATGGCATGTATTACAGATTTAAATGTGTTGCCATAAACATACAGTCCTCCTCCAAATGAGCTAAAGATGAAATGTCTACCAGATAAACTTCAAAAAGCATCCCTTTCTAGCGTATCTGGGATTACAGTTAAACAGAGGTAGGTATATGTTAAATAAAACCACAGTTCCAGAGTAAACTATTTCAAATTCTTAATGTTTATATGGGACTGTAAGATTACAGATGATTACTGATTATTTCAAAGCTTTTCAATGTATTTTCATATGAATTCACAACCTGCATAGCCAAGAGCAAATGAGACATGGCTTCGGAATTTTTTCCCCTTCACGTAAGTAGCAACAGGACTGGCAGAATTGCTTCCTAAATCTTTTCTTGAAGTAAACCAGAATCATTTGGAAAATGCAACAGCCAGCGTACCACCGGCACAAGGACAGGCACATACACAAACAGGCGCAAGGAATGGCAGCAAGAGATTCTCTTTCAGCTTGAGAATCAGTAAAAATGCACTGTTACAAACAAGCCAAGCTGGAAGAAGTTACTTCAACCACTTATTTTAAATAACTTCAGGAATCTCTCTTTTTTTTTTTTTTTTTTTTACCAGAGGCTGCAAACTCAGAGTCCAACTCTTTCTATAAAATATAGGAGAATGAGATTTCTCAAAGAAAACTGAAAGCTTTTCTTGAGGCATTTAGTGCGCCCAGTCATGTATATCAGTAAACAGGTTACAAGTCAACGTCTGCCATTTATGGGAAGACACCAGAGCATGCAAGCAAAAAACATTGACATTTGCTTCTGGGAAGAAGCTTCTTCTTAAAAGCATTTTTTTTTTCCTGGAGAATGTAGGCAGTAGGCCTATTAAAAGGACTGTCTAGCCTCCTTAGGACTGCAGTTAGAGATTGCTGTACATACCTGACATTGCTTAAGGGTCTGATAGACTGAATAAATAAGCAAACCTTCCCCAGGCACAAAGCGTTTCCTGGTATGTAATGATACAAAGAATATACAGCCTTTTATACATCTAGCCCATGGAGCCCATAAAGGCTGATTTACCAAATTTCAGAAAGTTTGAATGCTTTCTGTCTGAAACCCAAGATGAAGATATCAAATAAAACACTGCACGTTATTTCAGTTTTCGATAGTATACACAGAAGTTTGAGCAAAACCCAAACCAAACCAGCACATTCTTCTAGGGGAATATTTTAAACATTCTACTGTGGAATTTTATTGAAGAGCTAAGGTAGGCAATTCAACAGTAAGTGTTTCAATAAAGATTTCCTCACCAACTGTAACCATTACCTGGAGTGCTTTACAGGAATCAACCCAATCCTTTAAGGTTGGCACAGGTTACTTCCAGTAGTGTTAACTGAGAAGGTTTGGCATTTCTTTGGGGTAAGTACGGTGTCTGAATAGTAACCAAAATGTAAACCTGAACCTCCATTACTACACAAAATCTATGATACAGTAGTGTTTATATTTAATTTGACTCTCCAAAAGCATCCCAGAAGTTGTTTTATAGCAAATGTCTGGTCCAAGTTAAAAAAAAAATCCTTCCCCACAGAATTACACATTTACATTTACTATATACTCAGAAGTAATCATCACCCCTCAGTAATTTGGGTGATGAGTATCTTGGCTCTAACACATCCTCTGCCAGTTCTCCTCCTGCCCATTCTAGCTGTGCCATCCCAACTTTTGACCAACACAATGTATGCACTCTGTAAAAAAAAAAAATTAAAAAAAAAAAAAATCAAAGAGCTTGCAGACTAATGATTAAAAATACACTCCAACATTTAAAGGTGTAACAGATAAAGAGCACCATTAGCCAGCAAACTTTCTACTTGACCAAAGCTATTCACCTCAGGATGAATTGCAAGAACAAGATACTTCTATCAAAGAAGGCTGACATAGGTAAGATACTTACCTGATTTATCAAAGTATCTTATCAAAATCTGTTTCTGCTCAGTATTAAGGCAAGACACAAGAACGATATACTGGCAGTGTGGGGGCTATGCTGCAGATTTTCGTTCCGAGAGAAGCATCGGTGTCAGATCCTTCGCAGTTGAGACAGCTTGTAATTATAAAGGCTGTGCTATCAAACCATCTTTGCCAGGCGATGCTGATTTCAGGAGCTCCTGTTTCCTGATCCTCACTCTTCACTTCCAGCCTTTAGGTGGGCCACTACTCCCTTAATTGTTTCTCAGAACTGACTGACTGGGGGGGAAGCAAAGAATGTTTGAAACTCCAAAGTTTTTGATCCAGGTCAGGTGGAAGTCCCACAAATGACTTGTGGCAACAGAAAGAGCAGGCAACTAGCGCACAGAGGGGAAAAGGCAGCCGCCAGTATCATAGCTGACTGAACGTAGAATTACATGTCACAGCCAAACAGAAAACACATATCCCTAAGGAGTGGGATCGGGGAGGGGCTGGGAAGAGGCAACTCGGAGGGGGAGAAAAATAGTCCAGACCAAATACTAGTTTGAGTGAACAGAGATTCCTATTTAGACTTTATCATCAGTTATCTGACAGACTTCCTTGTTGGTTCCTAGAAATTCACAATTAATTTTGCTCACGGCTACATGTGGCACGATGAAATTTATCTTTTGAAGCAGCACAAAAATTCAGACCAACAACTCCTAATATTTCAGACTTAGTAAAGATAAGGAAGCAAATTTTCTCCTGGCAAGAACAAGATATTTGCAAACATCTAAAGTGGTTTTGTATTTTTATTATTATTTACAAAATACTGTAAAATTCATAATATCTGTCCAGCTTGCACATATCAATGGTACAAAAGCCGCCAGTTACATCAGTACTGAATTATAAAAGTTTTGTTTCAAAATTACTGAAAAGCACACCTTATCCAGTATTTTTTTCCATCCAAGTAAATATACAAATCAAATTAAAAAAAATAAGTATTGTATCTTCTTTGTGTTTCAAGACACAAGGGATCACAAAACCATCCAACTTTTTTAGATCCAGGGTAGAATTCTCGTAGTGAGCATTTTAATGCAACTACCAACTATTGTTACTCTCAAATAAGTATTCTCTAGAGTGATTAAAAAGATTTAAAAATATGGGGAAACAGAAACAACTTCTACAGGTTATTAGGGTTAGGAGATGGGAAACATAATGATCACAATTCATGCAGTTGGGTCACTGCTGAAATAAAATATTCCTCCATGAAGGCGTTCAAGTTAAGACCTGAACAGGACTGGTAGATAATTCTACTAGAAACACTTAATGACTGCTGCCGTGATACTGGGAAGGTTATCACTTTTTAATTTTTATAAAATACAAGTTTTTCTAGCACATTATTTGTTGTTTTTAAGTCAAGATTCACACACCAGTAGACAATGATCTCCCTCAACAAACAAATCAAAAGCAGGTTTTGGTACATTGCTAACAACATGATGAACTAAATAGGGGTTTTTTGTTGTTTTTGCTTAATCCAGCATATATGATAATACTATACAGGAATCCTCACAGAAAAAGAGGACAAAACTGAGGTTTCTGCCATAGACAAAAACTTTATAAAAACATAATACAATTAAAATACAAAATATATATAGTACATGTCAGATCAGTTAGTAGTGGCATTTGAGGTTTCTGGAGACTGAAGAAATTCATAGGGATCGTGAACCATGTCTTGCTGTTCTCCAACACTCAGATGAGAGGGGCTTCCTGTAGAATACAGGAAAAACAAAATCAAAACCTTTACAAGTACAGAAAAATAATGGAGAGATATTTATATATAGAAACAGCATGATTATTTCACATGTTCCTTTCAGACTTTTAAAGAAAAACAGACATTTAAATGATATTTAAACAGGAGATTTTGGAAAAGAAGTTATGAGGTTCTTCAGTAATTTAGATACTTTTTAAAAAAGCAGTCATTATTCTATTACTCTGAGTTGAAAAATTATACAAAATGTAATTGAGTATCATCCAACCAACATCTCCTACCCTCTCAGAAATAGCACCAAATTGTTAAGGGGTATGTTACCCTATCATCCCGTCTTAGCACTGAATTTTACAGTTGGAAGACTATTGTAGACTCCCACCTGTTAGGTGCTGCATATGCCAAAGTAAAATAAACATTATCTACTCATCAGTATTTCTAACAGCATAAAATTCAAGTGCACATAGGGATTTGCCACTCAGTATCAATTTACTTCGCAATTACTTCAATCATGCCTCATCAAAAAATAAGTAACTACAATTAGTGTCTTAATTCTGCAGGTCAAAAGTATGCCTTCTTAGTTGCCTTTGCCATGCATATTTAAAAATTAAAACATGATCCTGTAGTCAGCACACTGTTTTATCAGAGGAGTTTCATGCAAAGATTTACATAAATCAAAATGTAAGTTTTAACCAGTTTCAATTAGAGCAGAAGTATTGCAACTTCTGTGACACAAGTAACTTTACCAAGATGATGTTGGTCTCTTTCAGAGGTATTGGAAAGGGAACTCAAATTGGATGACGGCCGGGATCCCACTCTGTCAGCCTGAGCTTCATGAAGGTCCTGCAGCAACTTAGTTGTTTCATCCAGATGTAAATGGTTATCATCATGATCAAGCTCCTTCTTCACTTTCCCTAAGGGCCACCAGTTACCAACCAAACCCCATAATTAGCACATGCAGATTGACTCATGAATTACAAAGTCACTATAAAAAAATTCTAAACTTAACACAAGTGTTGTCTATAACACAAATGATGTCAGCTTTGCACTGTCCTTTGCACTTCTAAAAGGCAACAGTTGCAGATCTGTTTTCAGTTTCAAGAAATACATGTTGAAATGCATTTGGCCGATACTGGACAGTGAAGGAGAATGCCACAAGAAATGGCTGAAACTGAACTGACTCCCAGTATTTAAACAGCTGTAAGAGCTTAATTTGTCTTCCTCATCTGTTAAACTTCAGACATGAAATAATGCATTTAGTTTGCAGCAAAGGAGAGCAAGTCAGTAGAAAGATTACTTAAATATCTAACTTAAAATGCAGTTAAAATAGAAGATGTAATTTATGGAGGTGAAGAAATCCCCATCACAGAAGGTTTTTAGAACAGTATCCTCTCCAGCAACACAGATTTTATAGTAAGCCAAATAAAACTGGAAAGAACTGCCAGTATCTGCCAACATACACTGTTCTTTGATCTGAAGACTTAAAAAAATTTCCCTCAACTTCAAGCTGGCAAATAAACTCTTTCCCTTCTCTTTGGGCTGTCTTCAATGCAGACCTTGCTAACTTTGCAAGAATTATAAGAAATAATGCCATAAACTCTCTCCGGAAGCTATGTTATCTATAAGTATGATTATTTACAGAAAGATCGAAGAAGAAAAATATAAGCAGCTTTCAGTGGAGCAAGAAATTCATAGTAAGATTGATATGGCTAAACATTATCTATAAAATGGATATTTACTAATTTTTTACTGAACTGCAATAAAATTAGTGTGTAACAGCATAATCAGAGCTTACAACTGCTTTTCAAAGAATACTGCACCTATGGGAGAAATATATAGAAATGTTTTTTTCCTTCTTTAAGCTTTCAATAACCTTGGTTATGTTTTATAATAGACAGTTTGGCATCTTTCACATTCTGAATTACAAGTATCTTAAACCATAAGCACTAATTATTTTTTTGTGTGATGACATTATTTAAGACATTTGACCAGCTCAGCAGCCGGCAGAAATGGGAACATTACTTCCTGTACTATTTAAAGGAGGATACCTATCAAAGACATGTATTTGAAAGTATCCTAATACTTCTATACATCTGCCTTATTTGAAGGTAAAGTCTTTCCAACACCTGAAGTTTCTTCTGCTTTTTGTTTTGGGACATTCCAAGAGGTGATATGATTGAACTTCACATACTTAACTACTTCCCAAGTTATTTCAAAAGACAGCATATGAAGCAGTAACATTTCTGAGACAAAGCTCCATACTGATTCTTAAAATTTGCCTTACTATGAATACATCAAAAACAAGCAAGGCTCTCAAAATTGTGAAGTACAAATACTTTGGTTTCTTCAATGGTACAGGAAAAGTTAGCTTCGCTAGCACATAGACGTCTCAAAGGAAAAACAGACGAAGGTTTCATTTATGTTGTACCAGCCCTAGGCTTTAACCCATGTCAAATGTAGACTTATTACTACTTTTTGAACACATTTTTATTCTTAGCAAATCCAGCTGTTACTTTGCCTAAATGGTACAACTAAACCATAATTGATGTCTTGTATATTTAATTACTTACCTAATGAACTTAACATAGAAATATCAAGAGATACATCAGAATATGGTTTCATAGACAGAAAGTCCAAGTCAGAAGTGTTACTGTCTCCAGCAGATTCTCCAACCTATTAAAATACAAGAAACAAAGACTAGTAATAGTGACAATCTGTCATAATAACTTTTTAATGTTTAAGGTAAACACATGAATCCATACTCTCAGAAGTGTGTACCACAACACTTGAGACTGGAGCATCCATAACCATCTCGGCTAACCTGTGGCTCACAGGCAGCTCAAACATGGTTCCAGGACAGACTGGTCACATGAATAGCAAGGGATCTGCACGGCAGTCTAAGTATCTTTCATCTCATCATCCGGGACTGTTGAAACCAACATTACCGAATCCTCTGGGACTCAATTATATGCTCAACTCATCCCTGTCTCATGGCAGAACTCTGGTGGAGGGAAGCATTATCAGTATTCCCCATCATGAACCACTCCCAGATCCTCTTTTCCCTCACCTTCTCAATGCAACACTGGATTTATTGAAATTTTTAGTATGTGACTAATAAAACCAGTAAGGTGGGCCTCCCCCTACACAGCATCAGCTGGAGCTGGTCTCTCCAGTATTTTTTCTGTAAATTTGGATAATGAAATACAGCCTGCACTACAACAATTTCATTTTTTCCATACCTGTTGCAATACTGCTATCTAATGGCAAAAAATAAGACATCAAAGTAAAAGTCGTTAAGCTTCAAAACACATTCTAACAGAATTCTCTGAGGTTGCCTATTCCAGCAGGAAGAATAAGACATGCAGGTAAATACACAACCAGGTATTATCTTTTAGAAATACGAAAATGAAACTTAGCACTTTCATGAATTAACTTAACCAGTCACCTTCTAGAGAGATACAAACCTTTCCACAAAATATAAGGAATATTTACAAAACTATAAATTTTATTAGTTGCTATAATGTAATCTATATAATTTTTATGTGAATTGCCATGGAATACAGTGCATATCTTCTGTTGTCACATATAATTTGCAAGATAAAACCTGTACCACTTAAAGAAAGATTTGATTAGTAACCGTGAAAGCGTAAGATGTGCATTATTTACCCCTACTTTCTAAAAGACATTTTCAATGGATGTGGTAAAACTGATAAATAGCACTGTTTTTTTTTCCACTTTTACAGCAGATTGAACCTCAAATATTCATCAGCAGATCAAGTATCTTTCAGATTCCTAAGTGGTCTTCCTGTCTCTGAGATTTTAGTTATGCATGCTGAATTAAAGTAGAGAATACAGAACAACAGGACAAACAAAGCCACTAACTAAAATAGACTGAAAGTCAGAGAATCCATTTTAAGTACTGAAAGCTTATTCTAGATACTTGAATCTTAATAATTTTAATCTTCTACCTCAGAACCTCAGAGCATGCAGCATGCACACCCTTGCACTGAAACAAAATGAATGTCTCAAGGCATTTTTTTTTTTTAAACACAAATCACTTTACCATAATCTGTTTGGAAGAATCTGGACAGGTATTACGCAACTTGTGTTCTTCTTTTATGAGAACTGGCAGAACCTAAAGAACGAAATCATATTTTAGATCTTAGCATTTCATCACTTATACTTGTTTCCTAAGAATACTCTTAAGTCTGTGTAATTTACTGGTTTACCATGATCAGATCCTAGGCCACCACAGAACACTACCATGTTTTGTGATGCTTGCATAGAACCTTTACACAAAAAATAAAGACTAGCTCTTCCCTAAAGGGTGACCATATACATTTGTATAAACAATTTAGAACTAACCAGGACAGCCTCTTAGGACAGCATCTTTAGGACTAACTAACAGTCTCTTCTTTATCATATACTCCACTTACCAATCTTTTCTGCATTATTATATAGAACAGATGCACATTAAATAAAATTAGGGATTTGAACGTTGGAAGCCCAGAGGACATAACTTTCCCTGCTTTAAATGACAAGACACTTTTTCCAATGGAAAAAACCCAAACAGACTGAGTATCAGCATAACTTACTTTAACTTCATCCAGTGGTTTTACTGGGATGTTTCGCCTCTAGAAAGAAAGAATACTAACAATTAGTTTTATTCAACATAAGGGAGAGACCTCTCTCTTCTACAATTTCAAGTATATTCAAACACAAAATGAGAGACAGCTGACCTTTTCACATACCTGTAATGAATTACAATGTAACAGTTGCTGTTTTCAAATATTTTAGTATTATGCATTTTAACTCATCTTTGAGTCCCCTTACACTATTTCTTCTGCCCATGAATTTTATATTCAAGTGCGGTACCTTAGTCATTACTTCAGTAACTTCTGATTCCAAGTCATTTAAGGCTGCACTTTTAGAGCTATTAATCCTTACTCAAATGTAGCAGCCCAAAATACTCAAGCATAAAACACCATGGCACATCATCACTGAAACACATTTAACTGTACAAAATCTGTACATATCCACATATGTCACAACTGAACAGCATTTCTAAGTGTAAATAGCCATTAACCATTTGAAAGGTATTCAGAAATTCTCATTTGGAACAATATTCATAGAACAGGGTGGCAAAACCGGAAAGGCACATGTTTTATTTTAAAGCTAAGTTCAATATGTTGTATACATATGTTTCTAAATGTAGAAGAATATTCAAAATACTGTTTTTGAACTTTTTGAACTTTCCAATTTTTTTTAACTAACCCTTTACATTTCTTCCTGCTTCATATACAATCTTTTTCCAGTAGGGACTGGAAAAAAATACCCAGAAAATTCTGAAGGATCCTCTGTATTTTTCATTCTATTGTCTCCTTTTCCCCAAACATCACTTAGCCTTTTCTACTTCGAAGTCTGCAGAGATTATGCTAAATCTCATTCCTCCATGTCAGGAAGTCCGAGTACTTTCCATCCTGCCCCCCCCCCCCCCCCATCCCTTTCTTTATTCTTAAATCATTCAGAATGTCGTGATTTTAAACAGCAGACAATTATTTCAAACTAAGAGAGGTTTTCAGAGTAAAGATCATATGAAACAAGATTTTGCAGTTTCTGGTAGTCTGTTTTGTCTTGGGCATACAAAGATTCCTACTAGAATTATACACAATTCTGAGAAAAATCTATTCTCCAGTCTTAGTATGAATCTCCTCGGTAAAGTGCTTTTGGAAATAAGTGAAAAGTTTTTCCTTCAGACATACTACATGAATTTAGAAGTTAGCACTGTTGGGTAACAGATACCTGTACAGTGGTATTAATCTATTCTCCAACATTATTTCCATGTTCCAAATAATTAATCCTTCCACAAGGAATATATTTTGCACTTAAATTAAGAAAAAAAAATCCTTAATGAAAGCATTGCAATATAACTCAGAAGCAGATACATATCATGACATTGAGTGACAGGGCTACCCAAACACCATTCAGTTGGTTGGCCCTTTCTCCCCAAAGCTGTCTTGCACCCCCCTGCCTCTTCCTTTCTGCAGTCACATAGTGAACCACATTGGAGAACTGATCTTGCTGAAGAAAAGAAAAAGATTAGTTGTCTGCTGATTCAGTTTCTAATTTGGTTCACCGCATGGTTGCATGAACAGCTAAGCCTGCACTGCTTGAACTGACAGTGGAACAAAGCATCTCATACTACATTAAAAAACAGACACAGGCCTGTTCTTGTTTTGATGAACTTGTGACATTTCTGTGCATCAAGGACACACCTGCTTTAGCTGATAAATAGTTTTGGAATGATCTCCACTAGTGATCTGGTCCAGAAGATCATCTACTATTTTCTTGCTGTAATTTCCAGCGTCCTTCACAAATTCTTGTAAGCTAATAGGAATGGAGATATAAGCATTATAGAAAATGTTTACTTTTGTAAAACACATTTCAACTTGTAATATGGTTTTCCCCAACTATGCTGCATTACACCTACATTTTCCTTGTTCTTTTACTTTTTTATGCTTCTTCAGAAAAGTAATTAAGGCCTTCAAGAAGGGTTGGTTGTTGGTTTTTTGTTTGTTTTTTTTTTTTTTTTTTTAAATGGAAGTAAGTGTAGGTGCAAACTTGTTTTTCACAACTACCAGCAAATTTTCACTTGAACTGTCATTGGTAGTGGGTTTAAAAAAAGCACAGAGAAGCAAAAAGCTTGTGATTAATTCTTTCCCTCCAAAATTAACAATTTAATGAAAACTGGCATTTTCCTTTTCAAGCATTTCTGTTTTGAACCTCCTTGAAAAATATCACTGTGTTAAAGTCACTGAAATCTATTACTTGCATATCTAAACCTACTTACTGCTGGGTTTAAAGCAAAATGCTAAATCTTTAGCAACCTACAATATCCTGTGGTCAAAGGCCCTAATAGCAAGATCCATAACAGCCTTGCAATAAAACAGGGTAACTTAAAAGTGCAAATGGGAAAAAACCAAAACCAATAAACCAACCCCTCAAAAACCCCAGCCAACCAGGATGAAAGCTAGCTTCAAGTTTTATAGTGAGTTATTTTTAAAGTAAGTTTTAGAAAAAAATATCAGGATTTGGAGGCTCCTAGTTGACATTTGGTCCAAACTGCTTTTCATAAAATTGCTATGAGAAGTTAGGCCTCCTAATAAGGAAGCGCTTACCTTAAGGCACACTGTATCCCAGTTTCATCACCATATGCTGAGTACAAGAGTTCCACTTCATCTGATTTCAAATCATGAAATATAGAATTGTTTTGCATGGAAGGTGCTGTACTAGCACTTGTAAGAAAGGTTACTAGACAGGTAGAAGAAAGAGATGGCAAATGATTAACACAAGTGACTCTAGTATCAGCGCAACTATTTTAACCATATAAATAAACGTACTTACACTACTGGAAAATAAAGAACTAGTTAACCACCCCACTCCCACAAAAAGATTCATCCCCCCACCTGCTTTTATATTTCTGCTTTTTGCACATGTCTACTTCACTGTTGTTTGCCAGTCAGTTTCTGGAGAGCAGATTAAAAACTATGAAAAATGTCAATAATACTAGAAAAAAAAAATCCAGTTTGTGAAATCCTTGTCATATGATACAAAAATGCAAATGACCAAAAAGGTCTTTTCTCAACTTTTAAGCGCAGTTGCTCAGGAAAAATTACTTCCTCCAGAGAAAGTGGAGTACCATTATTGAAAAGCTTCTAGTGTGGCTATAGCACTAAGGCAAAACATTAATCCATAAACTCCTAAATAAGTTATGTTTAATAAGCAAAAAAGTAAATTTAATTAAAACTGCATTCTGCTGTAAATGGAATA
This sequence comes from Haliaeetus albicilla, assembly GCF_947461875.1. Taxonomy (NCBI): domain Eukaryota; kingdom Metazoa; phylum Chordata; class Aves; order Accipitriformes; family Accipitridae; genus Haliaeetus; species Haliaeetus albicilla. The sequence continues at coordinate 25,469,388 of NC_091503.1, read as the reverse complement.
ATTGCATATTACAGAAATAACCAAGTGAACTTTCTTTTGGAGACAGGTATAATCTGAAATTATTTTATATCAAGAAATGGCTCAAACATCTAATTAACACAAAGTTAAAACATATTCTTTGGCATTTACCTTTATTTCTTCGTTCGTCTTTAAAGCCCAGTGTAGTGAAGCCAGGTAATAATTTGCTTGACAGTGAACTCAGATCCACTGGGTGAGTTTCTTCCTCTAATAATTTGATTTAAAAGAAGGTAATAATTTTTAGAAAAACTTTTAATGTTTAAAATTTATTTATGGTGAATATTTAGATTTTGCAATTTTAAAACACTGCAGTTACCATAAAGGCTAAATGTCTTTTAATCTGTACTTTAAGGATAGGTAGTGTAATTCAGGTTCTCCATTTAAATTTCAAATAGATGCTGTAAATATGTTTCCATCTCTTAGTCACAAGATCTATGGCTTGCTTAGTTATTTCACTTTTAAAGTATACAGCAGCATCTGAAATTCTTTTACTAGCTGATTCACAAACATTCAAGATCCAGATATTATGAAGTGATAAAAGCAACTTCTTCTGTTGACTAAGTGGTAGTTTGTCTATAGAAACCCAGATACCATGTAAAGAACCTTGTTAAGATAAGTACCATTATGGCTATAGCACTATTTCTTTCTTCTAAAGTTCTGAGAACTGCTTAATTAAAATAACTCAAATAATTTGGAATATGCTTTTAAACTAAAAAAAACCAAACCAAACAACTAAAAAAAAAATAATCCCAACAACATTTAGGACACTTCCAGTTATTTGAAATCTCTCTGGCTGTTCTGGAACCTAATAGTAATCATGCTCAATTACTGAACAAGAAAGCAAATTTATCCCTAGAACCTTACTAGGATTAAAAAAACCCAAAACAACAAAAACCAAACTACAACAAAAATTCAGATTATACTATTAGCTGTAAATTTAGTGTAACTAGTATTAACTACACAAACAATCAAAAAAAGATTCTGGAGCACAGAAACATCAGGAAGCAGTACAGTACTTTACAGCACACAGCAGAAGCTTGCTCTGCTCCCATTATCATCACTGTCTAAATTTTCAGTGGCATGATTTCAGATGTATTAAATCACATTAATTTTACTACTTTTCTCAGAAATAGGTAAGGGCATGATGGCAGCTGAGATGCTCAATTTCATTCCAGAAAAATTCCAAATGAAAATTTAGACAGTAATAGAGTTACAGGCTTGTATCTCTGAATCAAAAAAATCAACAGAAATGTGACTAGTCAAAAGGGTTCATGCATTCATCAGAGCAACAATAGGTAAGCTGTGAATGAATTCCAATCTCAAAAGGTGCAGAGAAGGAAGTGCTAAATCAACATGACATACAGCAGCATAAAGACTATGACATTTCATTCATTACAAACTTTCAAAACTTCTGCATTTTGAGCTCAAAACTAAAACAACTGGAAAGCATAAGACAATATAAATATTGTATAGTACTAACACAAACAAAAACCCACAGAAAAGATCAAGGAACTAAAGAAAAACAATTAAGCAAAACCTAATTAACTTACAACTGAAATGTAGCTAATAATTTAAATTAGGAAATTAAGAAAGACAATTCTGAATTTACATCTGTGCACTGCACATTTACATAGGATTAAAGCACCTTCCTTCACCTTTTGTCCATTAGATTTTAACACTACAGGGTACTTGGAGCAAAAGCCTGTCTTCCAAGTTCTCTATAAAGTTGCAGCAATGTATAAGTGCTTATAAACAGATCCTATTTTACCTTCTTACTGTTAGCATGAGTAGAGTGAAAATTTGAAAGGCAAAGAGAAACATCCTATACTGGAGATACTAAATATAGCTGTTGGGGAAAATGGTTGGGGGAATAATTTAAAAAAAAAAAAACAAACAAAAACCCCCTCATCTATACTACCCAGGATCTGTATGTACTGTTAAGACTTCAAAATCTGCTAGAACATTGAACATTACAAACGTTTTCTTGAAAGATTATAGCATTTACCTTCTGCTTCTGGATCAGATGAATTTACTACACTAAATAATAAAGTTCCATCTCCATTTTTTTTCAGATAACCAATCTGTAAATAGAACCACAAAGATACAGAAGCAATCACTCAAAACAGTCCAAACTCAAGGAGTTGCTCACTTACACAGAAAACAATAAAAAGCATTTTTAGCTGTATTCAGATCCCACACTCTGGTATTCCCTTTTTAATACAGAGAACCTTGGGTCACAGCTGTTTATCACCACCTAGCAAATGCTTCAGAACAGAAGACTTAGGAGTAAAAGTTCATATGTCATATATACAACACCTTATTCATCTTCCTAAATCAGATCCAAAGTATTCATCCAAAACAAAAACAATTCCATTATAATTAGTATGGAGCCAGGCATTCTGACTGCCAAGCCTAAAACACACTTTGTTTTTAGAAGCAGAACTGCAACTCCTATCCACAATCTACCTCACTGTTTATTTTCAAATTTAGACTGAACTGCTTGTTTTCATATCTCATCCACAACTTTATCTAATTACAAGTACTTTTATGAACATGCTATCAAAATCTTAAAGAGGAAGAAGTGCTGTGACAGACCTAGCAGAGCACACAAACACAATGCTAAAAAGACAGCCAGAGATGTGAAAGACAATAGAACACACTAGGGTCTGTAAAGATAGAGCCAGAACTGATACAACAAACTAAGCTGATGTCAGAAACTGACTACACATGAATCGTGCAAAAAAGACTGTAACTTCTCAGGAAAGATGGAAAATGAAAACTATGCTCTCCCTAAAGAAATACTAGTAAATACTTTCAAGTAAATTGAACAATAAACCTCTCCCCTATTTTGTTTTCTTCCCCTCTCTCTTAAAAAGTTTAAAATTCTCAATACATAAGGCCAAAGCTAATGTTGGCATATAATAAAAATAGAGGTGACAAATGCTGGAAAAGGAATAAACAGGATCGATACCTTCAACTGATGGCAAAAGTTAACAACGGCTGAACTCTTAAGAACGTGTCAGTGTTACCTAGATTCAGTGGGATCTGCAGCGGGTTGTCTAGCTGATTAAGAGCCTAGACAATTAAGAGCTGCACACCTAGAACAACTGTTTCTTGAACACTGCAAAACTGACTGCATCAGCATGAAAGGCCTTTTCAGTAAAGCTAGCACATAGCAAAAGATTGGTATTGCTTTAAAGGGTTTTTAAAAAGCCACCCTTACTTTGGAGGTCTCAAATAGCCTTCAATCCTAGCAAGTCTTCTAATTATCTAAAGAAACAGAAATATACTGAAGAAGCCAAACCTTCTCCCACTGGTCTTTGAGGCTTTACTTCCTAACCCAGTTGAGCCTAAGGTGACTGCATAACAAGGGCCATTGTCCAAGAAACGGACATTTAAGTTTGAAGACACAACTGCTACCACTAATGCTTCAAAGCAAGAGTTTCTTCTGCAACAGTTGTTAAAAAATAGGTGGAAAATGCAGGATGTAGCAATATCCTCATTTTTTTTTTTGATTGCAGTGGTCACTGGAGTATGTGACAGAATGAGAAATGATGACAAAGGTGGTCATAAGACTCCACATGATGCAAGCAAAACAGAATAAACGTATGTCAACACAGGCCTGTAGCAAATGCCTGTAGCATTCAGTCCAACCCTAGCATGAAGTAATGAAGGAATCCAGTATTATCACATACCTAAGAAAAACACAGCCCATAAACAGATCGTGCTGAGGAAACGGCACTAACAGTATCACTGAGCTTTTCCTTCCAACTCTTAGAACAGCACAAAAACCAAACACATGGAACAGCATCAGAATCACAATCAAGATGATCAAACCTCTGGTTAGCACTGTCCAAAATTCCAACACGGACAAACTACTGCTATCTTCTCCTAGTCACTGAAAGACGTCTGTATTTTGTATGCACGCAACAACGTACTATAGCTGAACAGCTCCTACTTGTAGGTACAAAACTACAAGAGGTTCTGGACTTCTCATTGAAAACAGTAATTTAACACTTAAAAAATTCCTGAATTCCTTAGGCTGGGGGCAGAAATCCTAATAACCCTTCAACCTATGCCAAAGTTTGCTTTTTCTGAGGTTGCAACAATAAAAATAGCATGATGCTATTCTAATCACTTTCAATGCTAAGGGTTGCAATTAAGGAAGCCAGATTCAAGACTGAGCAACATTTCACTGTTTTCTGCAAGTGAATTTCTAAAGAAGTTCAACACACCATACAACTTGAGATCCATTTAGGACACCCTACAATGGGCTTCAGTGGGAACTAAATGATAGACAATTGTCACATTGGTATTCCACACAAAGCATACATCCTAAATGTTAGTCTCAGAAAACATTAATACTGAAGCCTATTTCCTAAGATGAGACAAAGCATTCAATAGTCAGACACAAAATGGAATTGTGAACTTCGTTGTGCAGTAGACCTTGCTGTTGGGTAGATATCGATTGATCCTATCCCGAGCTTCATCTGCTGCATGTTCCACTAGTGCCAGGACATGTTCTTCAGCGGTGCTATCTGTCAGGCTGCACGCATTTCCCTCAGGTTCAAATATGCAACTAAGAAAGAGAAGAGGAGTAGCTGTAGAAATTAAAAGCTAAAACAAAACAAAGGGCTGATTCTGGGTTTGCTAAATAAAACCACCAGTCCCACTCCTCTCCCAGTGTCAGTCTACTTTAGCATTTAAGTGGAATTATAATCATATCATGAAACTGAAGTTTTGCAGCAGAAGCTGAAAACTACCAAACTTCAAAAATTTAATTGTTTTTGTACCTTGATGAAAATAAAGGAAGTATTACAAAACGGAGATTGGGAGTAAAATTGCCTTAATACAAGGTGAATGCTGTATGTGTCCTTAGTCTCCCACATGCGTGAATATGCTATTTTCACAAATTCCAAATAGAAAAAAGCAGAAAAGAAATTACATGATGAAGGAATGGAGACTGTGTAACTCTGATCTGAGAAAAAAAACCCCAACAGGCTGCATTTATGAGTATTATGTCATTTAGTTGCTTGTAGAAGTAGGACACTGCTCCCAGTCTAACAGGGAGTCCTTTAATTCCTATGTTTGTTAATATTGGCAATTAGTATTCGTAATCAGTATCAATCAGGCCATTCCTCCTTATTTAAATTACAGAATTTAACATTTATCTTTCAGTAGATCCCTTTTCATTAAAGCACCAAAACAGTAAAAACATAACAAACAAGCATACCTAAGATGGAACAGGACATATCTTAGCTATTACAGAAAATCAGAGAAAGGTAGTATTATAAGGGGAATTGAGAAGATATCATAGGACATGGCAGTCTTCATTATATTATATATTTAAAATAAACTTTGTACATCAAAATCTTTCAGGGCATTATATGGACATTAGACACTAGGGCCAAACACCTTAGGTACTGGGTAGAGCATCTCCTCACACCAAATCCATTTCTCTCTCGTGGGTTATCTTCTTCCATTTGCTTAGCTAAGAATTTCTCTCTGTATAGAGATTCAGATCCGATACACAAGAAAGTTTTGCTATTAAAGACAATAAAAAGATCACAGGATCATACTATTATGAGACAAATGTGTTATACGATTTTTGTTTCATTGAAACTTTAAGAAAGGGTGTACACAGCAGGAAACTCCTCAACAACTGACACTTTCTATCACACTCTACAGAATACTTCATGGACAAGAATTTTGCAAGAATGTTCAGAAGGTTGCGACATCCTGGACAAAATTTTCAAAAACTACTTAGATATTAGGATGTCCAAGTGATCAAGTCACTTTTTAAACTACAGTAGAGAGGTCTAAACTGCTTTAATACTTTGCAAACATTGACTTCAGCTCCTTCTCTGTTTTTAACTGTGAAATACAAAGGCAAAAGTATCTGCTGTTAGGTTTGATTCTCCCCCCAAAGCTCTTACTGTACATCAAAAAGAATAACATCTATCCTACTGATGCCAAAATATAAGTGTTTAAAAGGTCAAGTTAATTAGAAAAAACAAATTCCAACTACTACAGTTACATAAACACTGAAAAGAACAGGAAAGTAAATTTATACCACAACTGATTATAAGGAAACTGGTATCAGGATAAAATTAAAGGTCAGTTATTTTTAACTATCTGAATTGTATGTTAAGGTAGATACTAAAGACAGAACAGTACTATATTGCTTGGCAGTCTCATTTTCTTGCTCTGTTAGCTATCTGTATTTGAAGATGAGCACAGAAAAAGTGGCCAAGTACAAAGTTACTCCTGTAATGGAGTTTATGTAAAAATTAATCAGAAGAGAAAATCTATTATTCTGGGCACCATACAAACCAAATCATCATCTTTTAAAAAAACCAACCAAACAAAACCCAAACCACCTCCCCCCCAGTCAAGTCTTGTTTACAGAAAGGTACCTTCAGTTAATTCCTATACACAATCCATTAAACAAAGAACAAATTGCACCTTGATAACTCTCCATGATACAGCAAAAGATATGTTTCTGCATGCTGACATTAGAATAGTTTCAGCCAAAAAAATTACTCAGTTTAAAATTGCTTTTGAAGATATATGTTGCAGTCTCCTATTTCCACAAAACAACTACATTAAAATACTACTACTTCCATCAGACATTAAGCAGGATTACAAAAATGCTTGAAGTGTAACAAAAAAAATGTGGCTGATTCTAACTCTAAAGTTCACTTTTAACAAAAATGAGAGAGCATGAACTTGGAATAACAAGTTACATTTCACTTTTTTACTTTGGATGTTTAAGAAAGAAGCCTGCAGAACATATCTACATGATCAGATTATTTAAGACATGCCTAGTAATGCTCTTAGTTTTATTTTCATAAAATTCCACTTGATATAATGCCTTACAATTTAAATTCACCATCTATCCTAGGATGTCTATGTAAGTACACTGAACAACACACTTTGCTTGTAAATCACAGTTTCCGCTAAAATCTCCTCATAAAATAGAAAATAAAACCCTTTAGTTAGACTAAAATTAGATTTTAACTATAAAAACATGACTTTGCGACACAGGGGTGCCTATTAGCTGGAAGACAGCTATTGCACTAGCAGTGTATTTTATGAAGAAGCTTAGTAAGATTTCATTGGGAAGATGTTATCATCTGCTCCAGAAGTAATCTCCTGTATCTCTACAACCTGCCAGATAAGACTAAAGTTAAATAAAATAATTTACTGATCTGGGGCCACTTTGCCTCCCAGAAAGATCCTGTTAGGTTTTGATACAGTCAATCACTTTACAAAAAAGGACAAGATGCAAAAGGTATTTGTGGCTATGTTAAAAATGAAAGTACATTTCAAAGCATCATGAGAAGAAACTCTCATTATTTAACATAGATATAAATAAGGATAAAAATAGCTAAATATACTTTAACTGTAAGTGTTTAAAAGAATATGCAGTGATTCTTTGAACTGTTTGTTTCAAGTTGGGAATCACTGGGTTATTAAACTAGTTCTATAAATAAACAAACAAATAAAATACAATAAAATTGCCCACTTATCCTATTGACCACAAGGAGAAAGGCTGAAAGGAGGTTTTTTGCTCAATTCTTTGCTGCTGTCTAATATTACAAAAGCTGCAACAAACCAGTAAGCATGCCCATTAAAACCTTTACCTAATAACTTCTTTATTTTGCTTTTTGGATTTCTTGGTAGTCTCTGCTTGTACAGGAACAACTTCAGGGACAGGTTCCTCAACTGCTGTGTCTTCATCACCCAAAAGAGCTGCCTGCTGAGAAAAATCCATGTCCTGCATAAACGACATGCTGCGCTTCAAAGCTAACAGCCGTTCCTAGAATCAGAAAGGACAGAGCGGCAGGGACTTAACCTTTCCCTCATAGCCAAGATGCTATGATAATGGGATGGGATGGGAATGGCCATGGCCTTATTTTGTTCTTAATGCCTCGTTTCCAATGGCGATGCAACATGATTTGGTCATGGTAGCATGGCATCAGAATTTCTGCAGCCCAACTATCAAGAGAGAAACAAACAAACAAACAAAACTGCATATGCAAAGACAACTGCCTATTTTACACAAAACTTACCATAACTGCAACACATGCACACGTGCACACACACGCACGCACACACACACAGAGCAGCTCACCAAAATAACTTCATTTTACAAGCCAACAACTGTATGAGTAAAAAGTGTTTGCACGCACGCATCTGTGAAACCCCTGAAACCTCCCCTACACCCACCACCTTAAAAAAAAAAATAAATAAAAATTTCTTGTTTATGCAGAAATAAAACTTAAAAGAGATCTTGCTTTCAAAGTTTCAACCAGAAGCAGTATTTTACAGTTGGGTTTTATAAACACAGATCTTAATTGCTTCCACTGAGGCCAGTGGAAAAAGTTCCTACAGACTTCAGCGGTGCAGGTAAAGTTGAGAAATAAGGGTATGGTTAAAACAAGAATGCTATCAAGCCCTTAAATACAGCAGCACTAACAGGCACTGCTATAATTAATCACAGATGGATGAAATAACATTTATCATTGTTATTAATTATGTTCCTTTTAAGTATGACAACACACCACACCACACCACCCCCACCCCTCCTGAAGAGTTTCTGCTTTTTGTTTTTAATAGTTCTCTTACTTTGCTCATCATCTTAAAGCCCGTGTGCAGTATCTTCTTGGCTAGCTTGTAGTAAACAGTATCTGGTCTGTTGTAAGTCATTGCATTATCACACATCAGTTTAAAATCTGCCTGTAAAATACAAAACAAAAGAACTGTTAAAATTTTTATTTCCTTTGTTAAATGACTGGAAGATACCAATCCATCACAGCAGCTCTGTGAACAACACAGCAATATTTTAGCAGCAGGCTCATGGAGTAAATGCAAGCCAAAAGGTCACACAGAATTGCAAAGGTTTGAGCCCTTTTTGCTTCAAGATGCTCACTTTTGTTTGGAATTGGCTTTTTGGTTACAAAAAAACCCAAACCGCACAACTTTTCCCTGAATGCCAGATGTTACATTTCCTCCTTATGCAAACGGACCAAAGAGAAGAAATGGAGAAATTAATAGGACTGAGGTACCAAGGTAAGTACTTTTTAGTGTTTTTCCCACCTTCTAAATCAGAACGGACTCGAGAAATACAATGACATCAGAAAGATACAAAGTGTCTTACATATAATTTTAATTCTAGTAATTTGACTGCTTCTTCAGTCGCTTGCACTAAAACAAAAACAAAAAAAGAAAAGAAAACTTCAAAGCATAAGAAACAGTCTTCTAGATGCTCATTGCATGCAACAAAAAAACCAGACCAGCCAAGCCTGATTTTGTCTTCTCCTTTGAATGGTTATGTGTCACACATAATTTCAAGTAATTTTTACTGATGCAAGTTGTATTGGGTTTGTGTGGCAAGGTTCTAGTAGCCAGGGGGTTACAGGGGTGGCTTCTGTGAGAAACTGCTAGAAGCTTCCCCTATGCCTGACAGAGCCAATACCAGCCGGCTCTAAGACAGAGCCGCCACTGGCCATGGCTGAGCCCCTCAGCAACAGTGGTAGTGCCTCTGGGAGAACATATTTAAGAAGGAGAAAAAAGTTGCTGGGGCACAGAAACGGCAGCCGGAGAGAGGAGTGAGAACTTGCAAGAGAGACAACCCTGCAGACCCCCAGGTCAGTGCAGAAGGAGGGGAGGAGATGCTCCAGGCGCTGGAGCAGAGATTCCCCTGCAGCCTATGGGGAAGACCACGGTGAGGCAGGCTGTCCCCCTGCAGCCCAGGGAGGTCCGCGGTGGAGCAGATCTCTACCTGCAGCCCAGGGAGGTCCCCACGCCAGAGCAGGTGGGTGCCTGAAGGAGGCTGTGACCCCATGGGAAGCCCATGCTCAAGCAGGCTCCTGGCAGGACCTGCGGATCTGTGGAGAGAGGAGCCCACACTGGAGCAGGTTTGCTGGCAGGACTTGTGACCCCATTGGGGGCCCATGCCAGAGCAGGGTGCTCCTGAAGGACTGCAGCCCATGGAAGGGACCGATGCTGGAGCAGTTCATGAAGAACTGCAGCTTGTAGGAAGGACCCATGCTGGAGAAGTTCATGGAGGACTGTCTCCTGTGGGAGGGACCCCACGCTGGAGCAGGGGAAAAGAGCGATGAGTCCTGCCCCTGAAGAGCATGAAGCGGCAGAGACGTGTGATGAACTGACCATAACCCCCATTCCCCATCCCCCTGCAACACTGTGTGGGGTAGGTAGAGAATCCAGGAGTGAAGTTGTGCCCAGGAAGAAGGGAGGGGTGGACGGAAGGCGTTTTGAGCTTTGTTTTTATTTCTCATTATCCTACTCTGGTTGATTGGCAATAAATTGAGTTAATTTTCCCCAAGTTGAGTCTGTTTTGCCCGTGACAGTAATTGGTTGAGTGATCTCTCCCTGTCCTTATCTCAACCCACGAGCCCTCTGTTACATTTTCTCTCCCCTGTCCAGCTGAGGCAGAGGAGTGATAGAATGGCTTTGGTGGGCACCTGGTGTCCCAAAACAAAGGTGCAACACAGTCCACTGTAAACAGAACCAAAAAAATTTTGTTGCAGATTGTAAAAGCTTTTTCTAGGGTGCCTTTTTTCTAGTCACGTGCTACTGATCTGTAGAGTAAAGCATAGAAAGCATTATTAGAAGCTCTACGAAACACTGAATTAAGATGACATTATTGTATGCCTCTGAAAATTTCTTAAGTTAGCAAATCAATAATCAAGATTCATGCAGTAGTCTTTTAGGGTCAAATTTCTGAAGTGCCCAGACAAATTAAAGTGGCACCTGGTTTAAGAATGTATTTTTATCTCTTAGTAATTTTTCAATATTTAAACGACGATTGTTCAAGCAATTAGATTTCACTTATTCTGTAGACACAAATGCAGATGTTTTTTGTGCATGAGTCCACTATATTTGATGACGACTTGACCATGTGCAAAAGTGTATGCAAACAGAATGGTATGCTTTTTGAAAAGTTAACCCATTGAGTTTACAGACCAGTGAACAGATTTCCTGAGACAAAGATTTTTGAAGGTTACTATTGTGGTTGGACATAAAAGTCTTTCTAAAACTTTCTCTGGCACCCAACAATTACAAAAAATAACCTTGCCCTACTGCAATCCTGATCAGATTCTGTAACAACAAAAAATTGTTTTATTTCCTGTTTCCATATAGGGGTGTCAGAGCAGTGCTCTCCTAATCATTTAGTAGTTGTCATCAAGCCCATATAAGCAAGTAGGTGAATAGAGTCTGTGACTTTCTACGGCATTTAAGCCATCTGACTTCACTTAACGACACCATCACAAAAACAGAAATTGAGAAGGTGACATGGAGGAGCAAACTATGAGCCAAAAAGCAGATGAAGACCACGTGAGCTGTACATCTAGCGATGACCTTTGAAGTGCTGCAGAAAAGGACAGAGAAGAGTCTTTTGCTTGCCCAACTTTGAAGTAGACCCTTTTTTCAGCAGTAAAACTGATGAGTCTCCTGCAGCAATTTCCCTTCTTATAAATGCAGAAAATGGTTCTTGTGGATTCTAGTCTTAGATTATTTATTGGCTTGTGACTAGCCTCATCTGATTATAATAGGTATATCAGAAATGAAGGATAATTGTTTGAGCAGGCCTTGTTTTAGAGGTCAAAAACCTATAGACTTCATTTCTGTATTACACAGAATTACAAAGGCATAAGCATAACTAGGTACACTCATATATCTAGAAAGTGAGTCCAACCTCTATGTCACTGTAAGCTGGAGACTTCTAGCAACTATTTATTGCTCCTCAGAGTATCAGCAGAAACTAAGTCCTTCATAAAAAAAAGAATCTGTCGGTCTAAACAGTGCTGCAATTTTCTTTCCTTTTTTTTTTTTTAGGTTGCTATCCCACCAGTTTCAATATTGCAACCTTGCCTGTAACTAGAGGCACAGAGCTCCCATTCAAACTTCCTTTTTAAGTTGCTGAATAAGACAATCCAGCAAGCCAACAGAATTTAGAGACCTGAAGGCATTGCTGATGGCAATGCTATTATGAATCCTGCTTTACTATTTCCTGTAAATCTCTATACCTTTTTCAAAAAATAAAGCATACATAAAAAAACAGTAATCTTTGTCAGAGCACCTATAAAAAATAAAAGCCATTCTTTGCTCACCTTGCTGGACCTTTCAAAAGAAGAAATTAACCCTGAGAAGCAAGCCAATCCTCTCTGCCAAGTCTGTTGTTATATCAACACCACTCTAGAAAACAATAATACTGAAGGCAGCTAATAGAACTTCATGAATCAGTTAAAGAAAACTCCTTTCCTTCCAGGAGCTTTCATGGCAATACCATGAAAAGATTTCTTACTGCACTGTCTGTAAAACCACAATGCATCCAGTAAAGTATTACAGCAATAGCAATACACAAAATAGCCAAGTCAAGTTGCCAATAAACTTGCCAAGTAAGTTTCTGCCAAAAGACCATTCCAAATGAAGTTATATGGAAAACAGGATAATTAAAGATAAAAAATAAGTGGTTGAAGAACCTGGAATTCTGCCTAAGTCTTTGTGATAGTCTTACTCCTGTTTATGTCTAGCAGCATGAATTCCATAGAACTTTAGAGCATGTTCTTGGTTTCCACAGTAATTTGTAGTAGATCATAGTAGAATCTGACAAATACAGAGCTTCCACAGTGAAAAACAAAGCAAGAAACTCATTCTACCACACAGAACATACGAAAGTGCTCAGTTCTGAAAAAATGCACATTAAAATAATTAATGTAAGAAAGGCTTCTATAGTTAAAAGGAATCTTCAGTTTCTTACTAAACAGTTCTGAAATAACTAAATATCTATTAATTCACCTTGAATTCAGTGACTGATTTGTATTCATTCGCTGCAATTTTTTCCTTCATCGTACCAAAATCCATGGGGTGCTTTATTATCATGGAATATCCTGGAGCAATGGCATCCGTGACTGGAAAAGCAAAAAACCCATGAGGATCTTTCCTAAAAATAAAAACAATACATTTAGATTTATATCAGCAAACAAAATTATCATTGTTTTTATACTACATTCATGGTATAAAAAGAATAGCACTACTTAAAAAAAGAAAAAACACTAAACGCACTCCATAAAACAGAAGCATATTTGAAAAATTTCCTCATACAGGAGAGAATTTTGATTATGCATATGTAGACTTTCTGAAAGAGACTCAGCTAATTCTTGAATTACTTAATTATTTCTGGTATGCATTCTGTGTCTCTATCTACACTTCAAATGGGTCTTTTGGCTTCACTGAGTAATAACCTCTTCAATTCTTGTTCATGAGGTCCTCTAACAATAACTACAGTGTTTAATATTTTCAAATTAGTTCCAAATTCAGCTTATTGCTATGTAATAAAAAAGGAAAACTAATTTTTTTTTTTAAAAACATGAGGTACAGCATTAACAATCTTATGGAAAACAATAAAATAAAAAGCCTCTCCAAATTAAGAGGATTATCAAGTAAGCAGGTATAAACTTGCTTTGGTATCTGACAGAGGACACAGAATAAAACAAAATTTCATGAGAACAGTCCAATCTTTTAAACTATTAAAATTCAGAACTGTTTTTTAATTCACAAATTAAGTCATTAGCATTTAATAAATTTATAATGGCAACGTACCCCTTGCCCAAAACACTTCCCCACCAAAAGCTAGAACTGCATAGTTAGTAATAACTTTCCTCAACTAATCTTTAAAAACCACCAGGTCCGACATGGTTACAAAGGTTACCAAACATACTACAGCCAGTCTTTAGGCACTATTTTCAAACAGAAAACCAGGATAAGAAGTTGTAAAGTAACACATACAAATATGCACTAGAATCTGTTGACACAGCTGTAGATACAAGATGCTCAATACCTCTGAAGCTGGCGAAGGAAGTGTTCTAGTAACTGCTGGATCGGTGTGCTCTCATTTTCAGCTGCAGTTTGAGATGGAAACACAGGTAAGTGCAATGAAACAGAATATAGGTGTATTTATTCATTTTAAAAGATAAATACCAGACAGAAAAAGCTTAACTACAAGTACAGCTTGTACTGATCTGAAGGTCAATGAGACATGGATTTCAAAGCAGAAGCACATCAGATTTCTAAGCATACAGTAACTATTTCTTCTCCTTTACTACTTACTGAGTTTTAATCACATTAGAAACTAGTAGGTGTTAAATCAGATGTAATGCTAAGTCTAGTAGTTGTAAGAAAATGTATTAGCAAGGTGCAAGTAAGGTGTTATGTATTTTTACAGGAAAAGTGCAATTTGGTTCCTCATATACTGCAGTTGGGAAATCCATGTTCTTGCAACATGTTATCCAATTCAATTTTAATGGTTTCTTTACCATAACACCCATGCAATTAGCTTCTCTGAATCTTTTCAATCAAAAAGAAGAGTGACAAATAGATGCAGATTTGTACCAAGAGAGGTACTGATTACAATTTCACTTCCTGTACAGATTAAACAATAAACACTACATGTTTATTACCTGTTCCATGCACATACATCAGAGAGACTAGCTTTAATGTGAAGTTTAAAAACTAAAGCAGCAGCATGCTGAAATCTAGAATCAAAACTCCAACTCTTCAACATGAAAATGCAGAGACATTTCCTTTCTTAACCAGAAAAGGTAAGGTAATTTGTATGCTTTTGAACGACATTTCCTAAGCAGATGCCAACATAAGCCTTGTCAATATAGAGAGCAGGTTTTAGCTTGTCAGTTTTTCAAGGCTCCAGAGACGTGTAGCTTTGACCAGAAAATTTCAGTTACCCCTATCAGGTCACCTTGACAGTTGATGGACACCATTCCTCAATTTAATGTGCAGTCATAATTAGAAAATTCCTCAACACATTACTTGACCAGTCAATGGGCAGTGTTGCAAAGACCCAACTTTTTGCTACTAAGTTCATTTTCCAGGCATATGTGTAGCAAGATCATGATGTATTTGAAAATTCTTGTAAGTAAAAGTTTCCACTGGATAATGTTGAAATTTAACTATCAAGCAATGGCTACAGGCAGAGAAAGCATGACAAAATCTGAAGGGATTAAACATGCAGAAGTTACCACATGCAACTGATAAGTATTTTGGCTGGTGATGAGAATTAAAGATTGGTAAATGAAAACTGGGGGGACTACAGTCTTTAGAGACACCCTATCACAACTTACTGCCATACTTTTGATGAAAATAGAGATACTAAAATTAAAATTCCACATAGGTTATAAAAAAGACCATAACAACAGCTAAGCAGTCTCTGCAAGATTCTTTTCTCTTGAACTGAGCAAAACTTCGTTTCAGACATTCTGACCATTGTTCTGTAAATGCTAAGGAAAAGGAATTAGGTGAACACTACACACAGTAATACTTTTATACTAGCTTTATTCTGCCAATTAACAGAAGCCAGAGACAGATGTCCTTGGCAAGTTCAGTCACATGAAAACAAACGTACTAAAACCCAAAAGCACCAAGAGGAATATTGACTTTTCAGATAGCAGAAAGTTCTGAATGTTGGAAAAAATAAGGTCTCTAGATTTCAGCAAATCCTCATGGAAGTTTTACATTTTGGTACCTTTGACAAAAGCTTTGTTGTGCGTGCTTTTAGAAACACCCAAGGTGATTTAATTTTTCATATTGCTCACCTGGCTGAGTTCTGCATGCTCTGACAGGACGATCTGGAGGAGGTTCAACCTCCACTTTTTTCCCAGGATCAAAGTCATCAGTTTCTCCTTCAGTGTCACACTGTTCCTTCTCCCTTTTCCTCTTTTTCTCTTCCTAGCACAGCAGGAATAAGACAGATTTCTGAAGAACGTACTTGAAATATGCAATCCCACATACCAAAAGGTAAGAGACAGTGATTTTTCATTTGGAATACTCATTCTATATCTGAGCCATAATATGGTTTAAACAATAGTGCATACATTTGCACTGTCACATTTTCAATTTTCTTCTCCAATTAAAACTAATACAGTTCAGCTTTTGCTTCTTTGTATTCAATATACTATCGTTCTATCATTAGTTACTGTACTTTTACTGAAAAGAATGTTAAACACTGAAGCTATTTTTATATATATATATATATATTTATATTGCATGATAATAAGCTACACCAGAGACTGAAGGAAGTTAATTTACTATTTAGTAAAAATCAGTCTGTAGCTCTGCTTTGATCAATGTGTTTTTGTTGTTTGGTGCATTAAACAGGAGTCAATAAAGTAAGCCATCTACAAAAGAACCGTAAGAAATGCTTTGTAACAGTGGTGGCAATTAATGATCTCTTCCTGAGCTTCAAAGGAAAGGCATGCCTGAGTCACTCCTATAATCTCACAGTCATTATTCATGTTTGCACAGAAAAGCATACTTTCATTAACTTTGTTCAGACTACAGTTTTGTTACTTATCTATTCGTTAGCTTCTCTTGCATCCACTAATAATGAAGTTCTGGGGAAAACAAAATCCACCCCACCCCCAATTTAGCAAAGGCAAACTAAATAATTTGATTTGATGCTGCAAGATCTTCTATTAAAGACAGTTGTTTTGCTACATTTCAAGTCACAGCTATACTCTTAACTGAAACATTTAAAATGTTTGTAAGAAGAAAATTTTCCTTGTATTCAAGAGCTTCTGAAAAATCCTACAAGATATATCACTTTCACATAATACAAGCCTAACAAACAAATCAATTCAAAATGACAGATGTTAGCCATACACACATATAAAGTAGAACTAAAAAACTGTCATAGGAGAATAGTAAACCTGCATAACAGAAGAGAATTAAAAAGCAGAGAGGTCAGAGAATCATTAGTACATAAAAGAAATACCATTAAAATGAAACTGTACAGGTAACTGTACCGTCGTCTTCTTGCTGATTTCAATCTAACTCCTAAAGGTTCAGCACAGACAACTAAGGTGATCGTACCATTTGCTACTAACAAAGCCGCAAAGCCTAGCCTGCAGGTTATTCTAAACAAGAGACAACAAGACTATTGTACCACAGTACTCAACAGATCAGATTTCAGAAAGCTGTTTTGAGTAAACATATCAATTTCAATGTACAATAACTTGGCATATCTCAGGAACAGAAATGCAATCTAGATTTATTTGAAAAGCTGAAAATACCCTCCTCAAAAGGGTAGCAAAACATGTTTCTCACCTCGCTGAAATACAAAACATCCAACTTAAAACCAGAACTATTCATACTTACAGACAAAGCAAATGAATAAGACAAACAAGCAGTTACAAGAAACGAGCTTTTACTTTGTTCAAAAAAAATAATCACAGGGATATCTCATTTAAATGGGAGAAATACACCAAAACACACAGAGGGGTTTTCCACATTTGGTGAAGGGCTGTCTCCAAACAATACGCTTCTTGCAACAGTGATTTTAAAAAAAAAAAAAGTTCTGATACTCCACACCAGATTTCAGATCTGATAAGCAAGCATGAAGAAGACCGGTATGTCTGAATTCTAAAAATCACAGTTTACCTTTCTCTTTCTTCTTTCCTCATCATCTAGATGCTTTTCTTTTTCCTTCTCAGACTTTTTTTTCTTTTTTTTCTTCTTTTCTTTATGTCGTTCTCGCTCATGATCTGATCTGTCATCATAGTAACTAGAATCATGCCCTGACCCAGAAAGTTCAGTCACTTCACTTCCTCCGACTTTAAGCACCAGCTTTAAAGGTTTTTCCAAAGGCTTATCCACATAATCTAAAGTAAAAAAGTAAAACATCTCACGAATGCACATGGAAGTGATAACAAACAACAATTATTGCTGCGCCTTCTAGAAGTACTAGAACCTGCTGCAGGTTGAAGATACACGCAATACATGTGGGGAGAAAAACAGCAGCCAGGGCTAACAAACCCCTGTTAAGAAACAGCCGTTCAGCACATTTTGCATCATGCTCTTCCACAGACCCGCAGGTGTGGAGTAAGGAACTGCAGTATGGAACTAACTCCTCGCCTTTCCCGGAAAACGCTCCCGAGATCCTTGTCAGAGGAAGGTGAAACCCAAGCACCACCCGACCAAGGGCACAGACCGGCATCCCTCGCCGACAGCCGCAGGAACCACCAAGACCGCTCGGTCTCAAAGCCCACCAACACCACCGCCCGCCCCCGGCCCCTCCGGAGCCGCCTTCGCCCGGCCCCGGCCGCCGCCCGCCGCCCGCCTCCCTCAGGCCGCCGCCCGCCTCGCCTCCCCCGCTGACAGGAGCTTCGCTTCCCTTCGCGCCGCCTCTATCGCCTCCCCCCGCCCCCGAGTTCTTACCGCTGTAGGCGGTGGCGGAGGCCGAGCGCCATTCCGCCTTCTCCGCTTTGTGTTTCTTGTGCTTCTTCCCCATGGCGGAGCCGGCCCCGGCCCCGGCCCCGGCCCCCACCCGCCGCCGCCGCCGCCTTCCCCTCGGCGGAAGCGCTCGGGGCGGACGCGGTTCCTTCCGCTCCGCCGCGGAGGAAGATCCAGGTCAAGGCGGGAGGGCCGGCCCTCCCCTCAGCCAGCCCGCCTTTTACGAAAAGGCTGTAGCCGCGTCCCGCTGCCTCCCGTCCTCTTCGCCCTCCGTGGCGGGCGCCTTTTCCCCGCTCTGCGTCGGCGGAGGGGCAGCCCCCGCAGCAGTCAGGGTGCTGAGGTGGACGGAGGAGCTGCCCGGGCGAACCTGCGTGTGTGTGTGCGTGCGCGTGTCCCGAGCGCAGCGCGCCGTTCTGGGGGCCCTGTCTGGCCTGAGGTGATTTTCCCGTCCCCACCGTGGAGGCCCGCGGAGCGGGGGGTGGGGGAGGGAAGGAGCGGGCCGCCCCGTCGCGCCGTGTCCCGTGGGTGCCGTCGCTGTCTCCCGGGGGAGCGGGAAGGGGGGACACGGCGTCTCCCGTTGTGCCGTTGGCGTGTAACGGTCGCTGGGAGCTGCTTCTCCTCAGGATCGCTTTTCCCCCCCGCTTAGGAACGAGAGAGGATGGACGAAGCCGCTGGGGATTTGAAGCAAGCGCTCCCCAACGTGTGCGACAGCGTCCAAGTACACGTGGAAGTTCACCAGAAACCAAGCAGGTCTCTCCGATCCGAACGTTACTCGTGGTGGCTTGTGTCTTGCTGCCGTGGGTCCTCGTGCCCTGCGCCTACAAGGGGGCACAGCGCTCTGCTCTGCCTTCACTGTGCTCTCCCATGAGTTCCCACGCAGGTGTCTCTTCCTAAGCTTGAACAAGCCCGTTCCTCTCAGCTTCTCCTTGTGCTCCTTCTCCATTATGTGATCCGCTCTCGTAATCAAGCTAGTGGCCGTATTCTGGACTTGCCCCAGTGTATCATTGTCTCTTCTACAGCAGACCCCAAAACTGCACGCAGTACTCCAGATGAGGTCTCGCAAACAGCCAGTAGATGGAAAGAACCGCTTTCCCTAACGTTTACGCTCTTGCTAGCACAGCCTACAATAAGGTTGGCCTTATTCGTAGCAGCAGCATGCTGCTGACTCGTTGCCAACTTGTATCCCCGGGTCCTTTTCTGCAAAGCTGCTTTTCATCCAGTTGGCCTCTGGTCTGCACTGTTGTCCGGGCAGTAGATGGAGAGAGGATTTCACGTTTACTTTTGTTGACCTTTGAGAGGTTCCTGTCAAACCATATCTCCAACCTGTGGAGGTCCCTGAGTGGCAGCCCTGCTCTCTAGTATACTGGCAGCTCTCCCTGCTTTGGTGTTATCCACAAACTTGCTGCAGTTGCTCTCCATCCCGTAGTCCGGGGTGTAGATGCAGATGTAAAAACAGTGTTGGTCCCAATATTGATAGCACCACCCCGCCTTTCCCTGCCCAACATACTGGCAGCTCTGCTTACTCTTTGTACTGCTAATCACAACCCTTTGAGCTGGACAGTCTAGCCACTTCATTGTCTATTTATCCAGTCCTTAGCTTACCAATATGACTATCTGGATACTATGGGAGAGTGTGTCCAAGGTGTTGTTAAAATCAAGGTGTAAAATATCCACTGCTCTCTTTTTGTCAGGAACTGGGAATGCATCACTGAAATTGCAAAATTACGTTAAAGCCTTTCTGAAATCTTAAAATGGTATTCCTTTTCCTGTAGTTTTTGTCTCTTCTACTGGAATTCTCCTTATAGCATGTCCCCGTCCTGAGGTATCAGCTGTCCTCAGACACAAAAGCATAACAGAGCTTCCAAGCTAAGTGTGCCAAATTCAATCTAGTAGCTTGACTATGAGTTTTTCTGGTTTTCCTAGTGAAACGCAGTCAGATAACATAACTGATTTCCATTCTTGAAATCTTCTAGTTGTGTCATTCCGTGTCCCCTGATATGACTGCGAACAGAGCAAATAGTATTCTTTGGCTTGTGTCTTTTAAAGCACAAATTAAAAACAAGTATCAAACTTGTTGCTTTTGCAAGCAAACTGAATTTGATAGGGTTTTTTTTCTGCAGAATGTTACGGGGGAGGGTTGAGTGGCATTTGGGGTTTTTTTGTGTGGGTTGTTTATTTGGAGGTGGTTTGGTTTGGGGATTCTGGGGGTTTTTCTTGGGGTTTTTTTTTGAGTTCTTTATTTTTGTGCGATGGAAGCTGTTTTCCATGTAGGCTTAGTGTATGAAATAAAACACTCGGATATTAGTTCATACTTCCTTATAAATGTCAATGCCATAAATAATGCTGTTTCTTTCTTGTTAGTGTGGCCAGGAAAGAAGATATCAGGATGAGTGTCTTAAAGCTGTTGAACAGACATAACATCGTGTTTGGTGATTACAAGTGGACAGAGTTTGATGATGGTTTCCTTAACAGCAACGTGCAGTCTGTGTCGATTGTGGATACGGAGCTGAAACTGAAAGACAGACAGGTATTCACAGTCAAGAATTTGCAGCTCTGTTCATATGCCAGTGAACTAGTTGAAGGTAAACGAGTGATAGCCTAAGGACATAAGCAAGGCAAGGTCTGTAGGACGATGTAGTATCTTTTATTAGGCTGACTGGTATAACCAGGAAAAGGTGGCTAAGTTTTTGGGCCTACACCCCTTGGTAAGGTCTGAAACAGAAGTAGTAGGCTTTGAAGCTGAATGCCAGCTGAGGACTGTAACTTTCGTGTGTTATAATTAGCTTTGAATGAGAAATACGATGCATTAAAAGTCTTTTTATGTCCATTCTAGCCTATTGACTTGAGCAAAAGCAGTCTTTCTCTTCATATTTTTCATCTGAATGAAGAAGGACCAAGCTCTGAAAACCTGGAGCAAGAGAATGAGGATATCATTGCAGCTAACCACTGGGTGCTACCAGCAGGTACCCGTGTGATATTTCTGGAAGGTCTAGAGCAATTACAATGAAAGAAAATCTTGGAAAGGCTAAAAGTTTTTATAGGGTTACTTTTTAAAGGTATTGTTTGTATATATTGTTTAACTTTGTCCTGTGTCAATGGAACCAATGTATCTGGACTTTCTTCTTTATAGTTTTGACTGAACTACTACAGGTGATTCCTGTTTCGTTGCTGAAAGCTAGAAACTAACTGCTAGGAAATCACAACTTTATTTTTTTGTGCATTATTCAGCTACATGCTTTTTATTGTCCTCTACATGTTGATGTTAAAAAAAAAAAAAGCTGAATGATAAAATTGGGCTTAGAACCCTCCTCCCACTCCAACTTTTCATAGCTCTCTATCTTGAGGAAATGTAGGTCCATCCTCTATTGAGGGTGGAAAGAATGATATTTTTCCTTTCATGTTAAGAAATTAGGAAGATTAATTTCTCCTCAGAATTATTTGAGGAAACAGAAGTTGTGAAACTGCTGAATTTGTCTGTTAGAAAGTAGTGTTTGCATTTTGAGAAAATTAATGCATAATTTTTTTCCATATATTTTAATTGCTCTCGTATATCTGTTCTTAATCTTTAATTTTAGTTGAGAATAATTTGAAAACTGCTTTGTGCTATAGTGGTAGATTACAAGTTCCCAGACTGATTTTTCCTAAACAGGTATATAATATGTTGCTTTTACAGCTGAATTCCATGGCCTTTGGGAAAGTCTTATATATGACACTGAAGTAAAATCACACGTAAGTTGAAAATGAATAACAATTGAAATTGCTCGAGGAGAAGTAAGAGTTGAAATGTAGCCTGTTTGATGTTTGCTGCATCCCATGGATAAGTTATTTGGAAATCACCAGCTCAAAAAACCTCTAGATAATTTTTGATAGTTACATACTTCTCTGATGTACACTTCACAAAAGAAGGCAGAACTGACATTTGAGATTAAAATCATATCTCAGATGTATATCAATATGTACTACTGTGAAGTCAGCTTTGCAAAATATCTCAGTTTCCCTGTGAAACTGGATTCAGTGATGCTTATGCCACAAATTATAAAGAATTTCTTCATATGCATTGGCTTATTTTACAGAAATTAGAAGTTTAACAGCTGGAGGTGTTTTGGTAGCAACTTAAAACTTCTCAGAAGATATTCACTGTTGCTTTAGACATAGTCATCAGCCTGCGTGAAGAAAACAATGGGTGTTCTGTAGAACAGGGTACAAATTCACTTTATTAAAATACTTTATTAAAATTTAAGGCTCATTAGTTGCTTGTTTTTCTAGAAGGGAAGAAGAAAATTGGTGGAAAAAAATAACTTCAGAGACGCATGTTGCTCTCAGCTGTAGTTGCAGTGCTTCCCTTCTACTGGCACTCTTGTTAACCTTGCAGTAAACTAACTGAGGAAACTAAGTTAATGGAAGTGTTCAACTTATTGTGTGATAGGCTAATTTCCACCTCGTCTTGTGCCATTAATTGGTCCACTGTGACCATAGCTAATGGTCATGTAACAGAAGTGGTGGGTGGAGGCTAGGTGGAAGGGAATGGGAGTTTAACTGTGTGTTTCAGGCAGCAGCTAGACAACTCATTGGTTTAGCAGTACCGTCAGCCAGCACTGTTACTGTTCATACAAGTGCACATTGAATGGTTTGACTAGAGTGAGTGCGCTCCCACTTGGAAGCTGGTTAGACATTTGGAAGACACAAAACAGTTCCATGGGGTCATTTTCTATGCAGATTCTGTGCGTTCATCAAAGGTTGCGATGATAACTGCCAGAGCTTGTAGAACTGTAATACTGTAATCTGAGATTTAGTAATTGTGATGTGAGTAAAAACCACAAGTGATTCAATTCAGTTGCTCTTATGACAGCACTCATCAAGATGTTTATCATGCTTGTTAAAAAAAAAAATGCTTCTACCTGAAGTTTTTGGACACAAATAACTAATTCATTAGTTTGTTTATAATACCATAGATAGAGTATTCTCACTTAAGTCTTTATAACCATCTATAGTAAAGCAAAACATTCCAGTGATTGTACTTCTTCATTTATAAGGTAAATATCAATTAACACATGAACATTTTTCTAAGTTATGGAACCACTTTCCAAATCATCTGTGAAATGACAAGACTATTTAATTATACTTACTGATGTACTAAATAACAGCAAGTTGATCACTGTTGACTGTAAGTGTGTGTTGGTAGAAAGAAGTGGTGGCTTTTAATGACTAAAACTAGAACTACTTCTGTAAAAGTAACTGTGATGAATGTTCATTCTTTAAACCATGGAACTAGCTGGGTACGGTTGAGTTCTACAGACTCTGAATTGGCTGCTGTGGATTTTCAAAATAATACAGACAGTGTCAATATAATATTGAAAGACATGCTGGACGAAGTTCAGGTGTTTTGCTGTTGTGTAATTGCTCCATCTTGGGCGTGAGATATTGCAGGAATACTATTGTATTGTCCTATTAACACATGGATCAAAAGCACATTACAGGTAACAGCAACAGAAAGTAATATGGTATCAGGTGTTATTATAGGTAAAAATCAGTATTGATTCACACCTGAGGTTCATATTAATTTTGTTGAAAGCGTTATCTACTTCCTAATTCTAGATAATTCTAAAATGAAGCATTATTTTTAGAAGCAAGCATTCAGGGGAGTACGTGCAATTTCCCTTATTTGGAAGGATAGCCAATCTACAAATTCCTTAGAGTAGCTGATACAAATGCTTCAGTAGGAAAGGAGGTAAAATGTGACAGAAAATACTTTGTTTAGTGGGTTGATTACAACAAACTGGACAAATGTATAGTTGTACGACATCTAAACAGGACCTGGAGTTTGAGTCTTTGACTCTCTGTGCTTGGTCAGCTTGTGTTTTAAAGACACACTGTAAGTGGGATGATGGAAAATGAATATAATTTCACTTCCTTAAAGCATTTCATTTATTCATGTAAAGTTCTGGAGCTGCATTTGTTCCCAGTACATGCTGTTCTTTTTCCTGAGGGCAGGAAGGAAATGAATTTCCAACATTTGCAGAAAGAAAATTTGCCTATGACTAAAAGACGAGCCCATTTTTTTTATTTTGTTAAGAGTACATAATAGACATAATTAGGAGATTGCTTCTGTTTGTATTTGCTAATATGTCTCTAATTTTTGTGTCTTTTTCTCTTCTTCAATTAGTTACTTGATTATGTGACGACAACATTACTATTTTCTGACAAAAATGTTGACAGCAACCTGATATCGTGGAACCGAGTTGTTTTGCTGCATGGTAAAAATTATCTGTCTTAAATCAAGTAGATTCTTTGGCCATCTGTTTATACTTTCCTTCTGGAAAAACTTGTATTGCACTTCTGTGTAGTGAAATTAGATGATCCAAAAGCAGCAGGGAAGTATTCTCTCTATAATACAAATTTAGATGAAATGTAACGTCAGAATCAAATCAATGTTCACATGTACTATGTTTTGCAGGAATTTAAATTCTAAAATTTATAATGCAGTGACAGTAGTTGTTTTTTAAATTTTCATTTTAAAGTGATATTATTGCTTTTTTGTATAAAGTGCAAAAATAATGCAGATGGTGAGAACTTTAGGAGCCATATACTAGTCACAGTTCTATTGCAGTATTAAAAAATTTGTTAGTTACGGCTTTATAAAAACTTTTGAGGAAACTGGGAAATCAATGTGTGTTGTGTTACTGTGTGTTCTATTGCCGAGTATGAAGGCAGTACTCTCGCTAATTCAGTTATTACTATTTCAGTGAAGCTGTAATCTTCAGTCAGTCCTAGTTTACTGTGGAGGTTATACCATAAACGAGATTAACATCAGCTGAATCCATTTTCTTGCAAAATGCAGCTTGCTGTTGATTAATTACAATTTTGTCATCAAGACTGGTATTAAAAAATAAAAGATCATAGTGGAAATGTTTGTTGTGAGTGTTGACTATACATAAGTTATAGCTATCAGTTTAGAAGCTGCAGAATGTTTTTGTTTGGAAAACTTTATTTCAGACTGTTAATAAATTTATGATAGATATATTTAATTTTAGTAGTGAGCTCATTATTGTGATCACAAAGAAGTTTATACTGGGAAATCTACAACTGTTGTAGTGCAAAATACATTTATGCTATAATGGCAGTAATGGCTTTGAGTGAAAGTGCTGTCATCTGGTTGACGTTACCAGTTTGTTTAGCACCCACACATCATCTCCCATACATTTGTACTCTGTTTTACTATACTTGTACTTGTCTGTTTGGAGAAAGTATGTGTGGCTCTTCCATAGGGTGTCAAAGCCAGATCCAAAAGGTTTGTCCCACAGCATATTTCCTAAGATGCTCTGGGTTGCTCCAAGGTAGAGATTTCTGGGAAAGCAGACAGCTGATCAAACTAGGCATGATGTGTTTCTGTTTTGCATGTTAGAAGAGTATGTTTCAGAAAGATACAAGTTTAAGCATAGCACTGACTTTTGAGAATGCTGGTAAGCATAAGCCCTGCTAGGGTGATAGACTTTGCTTCTGTGGCCATTGAGTATTTTAACTTTATGGTGTCTGCATACAAACTATTACACTAACTAATTGAAAATTATATAAATAATTGAATTTTATATAATTGAAAATTATATAAATTCAAAGCGCAGCTCTAGGACTGTAGCAGAGTAAGCAATCTTCTGAAAATACCCCAGTGTTCACAATCATTGTCTGCTGTGTTTTCATTCTACAATTAATGCTGTAATGAAATGTAGTTAAAGAGATATTGCATGTCATTAACAGTCTGATGCAGATTCTGTGTAATGTATGGATTTGATTTCAAACCAGGCCCTCCTGGAACTGGGAAGACTTCTCTGTGTAAAGCATTGGCTCAGAAACTGACAATTCGACTGTCATACAGGTGATTGTTTTTGGAAGTGTTTCACTTACATTTACTATTGTTAATTGTTCTTTTTCAGTAGTGCAAAGTTATTTAGTATTTGATTTCAAGTAACTGGTGCCAAGTGCTAATGTTCATAGCTCTTTTGTAGTGTGCCTGCCTAGCAACAAAACTGATCTGATAGAGAGACTGGTTAGGATATTTTAATGCCTTTTAAATTGTGTCATTATTTGTGCCCAGGTATGTAAAACAAATTCCAGTGGCAATATAGTCATTTGTTTGTGCTTATGCTGCACATCAATGAATATTAAAGGACAACAGATCACAGACTGTTGAGCCTGCTATTTATATTTTCATGCTCACAAAAGCCTGTTTTTAATAGGTAGTGATTTTGTAACCAATTTGTTTTGTACTTGGATTGTCTGAATGCCACTGTCTGCAGAGGTCAGTCTGTATATCAGATAAGTAATAAGAGTTAGTCTTAAACTTCACAGCAACTTAACAAATGTATATAAAAAAATAGTTGTTATATAAAATATTAGGTGTAACATAAATAATGTGTAAACATTGGAGTGATCTGTCTCTAGCCCAAGCTGAATTTATGATAAACATGGGCTATATAATGTGTGGTTGAGGTACTTTGTCCTAAGGATATCCATGCAGAGCTTAGTAAATAAACTTCATGCTCTTGTATGTGTTCTTGCTATACTGAACAAAATCTTACGGGAACAGAAGAATGAGGCCATTAGCATGGTAACTGTTACTTAAACTATATGTAAATAGCACCTGTTCTAATGAAGAAATTCTGACAGCAATTTAATATAAGGAATTCTAGTGAGACATGTTTCTGAAAATGACAAACTCAAAACAGGTGTTATATTTTGAAAAGTAAGTAATTTAAAGTGCTAATTCACAGAATTCCAGGGTTGAAATGGAGGGAATGAGACTTAGGGAAATCAATGATATACCTGACTTTTATTTACAATAGAGTTGATACTTCTTTTTCCCTTCTTACTTTAGGTATAGGTATGGACAGTTAATTGAGATAAACAGCCATAGCCTTTTCTCTAAATGGTTTTCTGAGGTATGTATTGATGTAGCTAATTAAGTAGACTTTGTGTTTTAGAAATTAGACTTTCTGTTGAGCTTGTTTCATAAAATAAGTGTGTGCACCTAAGATTACTCAGAATAATTGATGTGTTTGAGAACGCTTAAATAGAAGCTATATTAGCAAGTTACCTTAAAGAAACAGGTATTTCCATTTTCAAATATGGTAAGGCTTGGAAAGTTGTGTAATAAGGAAATAGTTAAACAGATGCATATGGTGTCTTTCTAGAGTGGCAAGCTTGTAACCAAGATGTTCCAGAAGATTCAAGAGTTAATTGATGACAAAGATGCTCTTGTATTTGTACTGATTGATGAGGTATGATTCTAATAGCATCGATGTACATAAAATTTAACAGAAAGTAAATTGATGGGAGGGAACTGTGATAATGCTCATTTGTAAAGAACAATAAAAGCGTATTTATGCTTTTTTGTAAGTTACATAACTTGGTGCAGAAGAGTGAATTTTAATCTTGACTGCTGCAGATTTGAGAGATTTGGGAGGAGCACAGTATGATTTAGCAGGCAAATTCCAGCTGAAAATGAAGCGAAAGCTTTCTTGGTGAACTTGCCTTGCTGCTGTGTGTTTACAAATGGAGTATTGTTTTAAACTTCAGAGTAGCCTAGATTTGTATTAATTGTGCTCTTATGTATGTTGTAAAGCTCTAAAAAGCATTATTATGGTTCAGTTCATTGTCAAGATTCTCTTCAGACTTGCATACCTAAGCAACTTAGTAAGCATGTACCTTATTAGCTTTGTTATGTTGGAATTCCTATGGGGAAGTTCATTCTAAATTCAGTGTATTCATTCTTCTGTTGTGTGTATCCCCATACCTACCCCCAGGCCCTGAAATTTGTTAAAATGAAAAACAGCCTCCATTCTGCTGTCTAAACAGGAATTTCGCACACTACAATTTGCTTCCTTGACATTCCTTTCCCTTTCCCTGTAAATTCCTACTTAACAAAAGATTTTGAAGATGAAGCTTTAGATACCAGACACAAGGATCTGAAGGTGTATTGTCTGGGTTATTTGCTTGCTGCCAGAGCTCCAAATGTGCAATCTTTTATGGGGTTTTGGTGATTTTTTTGTTGTTGTTGGTTTTTTGTTTGTTTGTTTCATTTGATTTTTTGTAGGTGGAAAGCCTCACAGCAGCCCGCAGTGCCTTCAAGGCAGGCACAGAGCCTTCAGATGCTATTCGTGTGGTGAATGCTGTACTGACACAAATAGATCAGATTAAAAGGTAAACTCATGTTATTGCAACAGCAAAAGGTAATTGACAATTTCAGGATTCCTGCTAAATCTTAATTCATACTTGGAATACTAAACCAAATTGGTTAGTGAATTATTCTTTGTTAAAGGTGCTAATTGTGAAAAGAAGTAGGAGTAATCCAACAGAATATTTTGCATGTAACTAAGTGAACAATCAAACCTACTGATGGTATACTTCCTTTAAAGCTAAGGAGAGATACAGGATAGATGGTCATGATATCTGCTTAGAGAGACAAGAATAAGATCAATGAAGAATTCATTCATTATTTACAGCTTCTGGATGTCAATTGAAAGCAGACTTGCACAACACATGGTTTAGAAGCAATCATTAATGATGCTTGGTCCGCTTTGTGTGCTGGAGTTAGTGCAGCATACTATCTTTTGTTTTATTCCTGCCACTTGCCTCCCCTTTTGGCTCATACTTGGCTCTGTTCACAGCAAGAAAGGTGCTCTAGTATTTGGCCCTGTCTTTAAAAGGTAAGTGGCTTATTCATACATAAAAGTGCACAGGCTTCATCTAAAAATAGCTATGGTTAAGAATGTTCTTTCAGTATTTCTTAGAGCAAGGAGATGTTACTTCTCTTTTAAGCTCACTCTAATGTCATCTGCGGTTAGAATGTGTCACATTGCCAGTGAAACTATATACTTTCTACTGAATTGAATTGGAAAAATGTGTAAACTAAATGTTTAAATTTACAAGTCGTCTTTTTTTTTTTTTTTTTTTGTGGCAGAAATTATGCCAGTAGGCTCTTGATAGTTAATGTATATCACTTCTAAAATAGGGGTGGAGAAACTATGGACACTTGACAGACAGCTGAAAGAAAGAGACTATGCATTGAACTAGATTGGTGATAACTGGTCAGGAGCTTCAGATTATTTAATGTAATTGCTGACAAGAGTGATGCGACTGCTTATTGCATGAAATCGTTTGAGTCATAAGAAGGAAGGTGTCAATTTGCCAGTCACAAAAGGAGATAATTCTTGTACATATGACCTAAAAATCTGATTTTATCTTGAAGGTATCCCAATGTAGTTATCCTGACTACTTCAAATATTACGGAGAAAATTGACATGGCCTTTGTAGACAGGGCTGACATAAAGCAATACATTGGACCTCCATCCACTGCAGCAATATTTAGAATATATCTTTCTTGCTTGGAAGAACTGATGAAGGTAATATTTTGAAAGCAAGACTAAAATGTCCTATTTTAATAAATCTGACATCTTAATCATACTTCCTAAATAACAAAAATACACAAATTTCATTCCTTCTGTGTATTTCCACTTTTACTGTAGAATTTAATTTTGAATGTATTAAAGTTTTTCATACAACAGTGTATAACTCTTCTTTCTAGTGTCAAATAATATATCCTCGACAGCAGCTCCTGACACTCAGAGAGCTAGAGATGATAGGCTTTGTAGAAAATAACGTGTCAAGATTAAGCCTTGTACTAAAAGAAATCTCAAGGTAAGATTCTGAAATTCTGCATATAGATATATGTATATAATGAGTTGTGGAATGATGTATAAAAGTAATTGAATTTTATAATGGCTAGAGTTCTGAAACATCTCAATTTTTTTCTGTTAGGGTTAGTGCAAAACCTTTCAGGAGACAAAAAGTGGAAGCGATCAGGTTTTGCCAACATTTCTTAGTCTCCCATCTGGCTTGGATTAGTACTGGTTCTGGTCTCCTCTGCCCTTTGAAGTCCTCTTGACAAATTGCCAGCTAGATTAGTGAGATGCCTGAGGTTTCAGTGGACATTGTGAATTGTAATGCAGTTTAGTGGAAATATCATTGGCCTTAGTTCCCACTAAGAAAGCATCTTGGAACGCCTTGCAATCTACTAAGTTAGTTTTTAGCATCGAGATCTAACTGGACAAAAGCAAAGGGGAAAGGAGTGAAGTGTAAATGCAGAGTGTTATGATTTGCTGAGTATGCTAGTAGAGCAAATAGTCTTTCACTGCAGCATAACAATTCTTGAAACAATAAAAATTATATTCACAATATTAAGCAATATTTTTTTCCAAAGTGCTGGGCCCTGTGGAACAAAATAAAATAATGTTCATAAAGTCAGAGAAGTGTGTTTTCCTTCTGTTCCTGAAGTATACAATCTTAACCAGTGAGGAGTGGAGTAAAAGCAAGAAAGCAAGTAAATTTTTCCAGGTGTAGAGGTTTGGGTTCTACATACACAGAGTGGTGCTTGGAGGAGACAGAAACATGTATCAAGTAGGTGAGGTAAAGGAAGCTGTGTGTAAATGGTGGGAAGGTGGAGATAAGCAGTAGCCGTGAGGTCCAGCCTTGAAAACAAATTTTTCAAGTCCTTCCAAGAGTGTATGGAAGGTTATGTCTGTACCATACCCTTCCAGTGTAGACATTCCCACCATATTCATGAGATATGACACAGTGATGTGAAGGGCGTGATGTAAGCGTTGGCAGGCAAATGTGACTGCTATTTCTGTACCCTTGCTTCAGCCTCCCATAGGCTGAAGTTGTCTGTTCACTTGCTGCTTCTGCTAAAAATGCTGCAAGTGACCTGCTGAATTGTGATTTGAGGTTTTCTTAGAGCAACTTATGAGAGAAACTCAGAAAAAGGAAACGTGGTCTTTTAAGAGTGGATATTTAGCATTTAAGCAGCACTATTCTCTGTTTTACTGTAGAAAAAGTGAAGGTCTTAGTGGCCGGGCCCTGAGAAAACTTCCTTTCCTAGCACATGCACTTTATATTCAAGTAAGTTTATTCTATTAATTATGTTCTGGTTTGGTTTTAAGACAGGTGGGAAGACATTTGGACACTTCCCAAAGTAAAAGATTGGGCCTAAATCCCCCTTTTAATCTAAATTGCACTGTTTCTGCAGCTTTGTAGACTGAAACAATTTTGTGCTGCCTGTAATTTAAAATGTGATTGAAGACAGGTGGGATTAACCTGTCCAACAGCATTCTACTTTTAATTAAATGTTGTGGCAGAACATCGATATTGGTTCTCTGATAATTTCCTGCTGAAAAAAACCACTCTGCCACTTTATAAATAATATTAATTCATTAAAAACCTTTTTGAAGCAAATCCACAGTGATAGTTGTTGACTCAATACTTTGCATAGCTTGATTTTGACTTTAATATGCTAGCTGGTTTAAAATAAACCTTCAGTTTTTTGTTTTGTAGCATTTTGAAAACTTTGTAACATGGAAGTCAAATATTTCCCTTAAACACTGTGATTTGTATGTAAAATATTATGTATGCCTATTGCTGTAGTGTGTCTAACAAAATGTTCTCTTATTTTCAGTCTCCCAGTGTTACAATGACAACGTTTCTTCAGGCTCTTTCACTTGCAGTAGACAAACAATTTGAAGAAAGAAAGAAACTTGCAGACTGTGTGTGATACTCTATTGTTTTATAGTTGTCTGTATTGTAAACACTGAAAGCTACATACTTTTCATACAAACTGTGCAACATCTGTGCATCTGTAAAATAAATTTTCAAAACCTTAAAAAACCCGGAATGCCTAATCTAGTTTTTCAAAACATTCTTTAATAAACAATTAAGAAACTTTACAGCATATTTTTAAAAGCCTTATTTCAAATACCAGTAAGAGGATTGTAAAGAATTCTTGCTAAAAGTCAGTTTTCATCTTTTGCAGTTATTGAAAGTGGGCAGACTTCTGTTCCTTGTTTCTTAGTCACTAACTTTCTAACTGTGCATCAGTTTTTATGCTTCTGATTTATTTCATATTTTTCATAGCAATAGAAATTCAGTCTTTGGATCTGATACTTCTGCCATAAATGCACTATTTGTTATTGCTTCTGAAATAACAAGCGTGAACTGGGAAGGATTTGAAGTGCTCACTGATGACCCAGACCCTTTATACTGACGTCTCTTTATCTTGAAATTTAATATCAAGTATTACTTCTTTTAATTACACCAGATTCAAAAGTTTAAAATAAGATACCACTTAACTGTGTTTTGTAATACTACTTTTTTGTGTTGTAGCAAGGACGTGAACCAGAGTGGACTGTGGTTTTTCACTAAAGAGAAGCTACAATGTATAAGAAAGGTTCTTTAAAATGCATGGAGTTTGGTTTGGTTTTGTTTTATAAACATGACATAAAAGTTACAAATCATCTGTGGAGAAAAATATTTTGTAGTGCAAAAGCCAGGAAATGTATGTATCCAGTTCCTAAAGGAACAGAGTCAACTTTTTATGTGGTAAATACATATCCTATATAATAGTGGTTACAAAACAGTCAACTCTTCTTTTTTTTTATATTGACAAGTATTTTATCTGCAGTCAGCTGAAGGAATGAAATGTTAGGGGAGTTTCCAGATCAGAAGCTTAATTTTTCTTAAATGAAGATGAAATAGTGAGGTTTAAGTTGATGATATCCAGTTAATGCATGCCGCCTAGCTGTTGGTATTGGAAATACACTAGTGATAGTGTATTTTGTTACTTCCTTGTTTGTATCTTTTAAATCAATGTTATACTATACATTCATGAGATGAATTATTTTGTCCTGAGCTATTTTTATTGATGAAAGCTATAAACTGTGCATTAAAAAATTGCACAGAACTTGTCAAGTGCTAGTAAGTTTTTATTATGGCATCTATATTTATGCAAAGAGAGTCTCTTTTGTTAAGCCTTACTATATATATTTTATATATAGTATATAAGCCTCATTATATTACTTTTGAAAATAACTTTTTAAATATTCTTCCCTATCCACCCCCCAAAAAAGAAGGGGGGTGGTCAGGAGAAGATTGTCCCAAATTCAGTCAATTGCAGTTGTGTACTCTATTTTTCCCACAATCATTGTTTTGGAAATATTGGTGCATGCAAGAAACTTCTTTAAAAGCCAGGTATAGGAAGACTACTGAAAGGTAAAATTTTATAGAGACTCTAGTCCATAGTGGATTTGTGGCTTCTGAAGTAAAGAGATTTAGACTTAAAATGAGTATTCATTCAATACAGGTGTATATTGTTGTGTGTGCCTGTCTTGATGATCCATGTATAGATACTGGAGTACTTCCATGGTAATGCAAAAGCACGGAATTATCTGCTGGTCTGGATTTGAGATTTCTTTAAGAACTGTAGAAGCTCCACACATTGCAAGTTCATGTGTATATGTTTCATTGAGGGTATATACATTTCCTCTGCGTTGAAAGCAGACCTCACTAGCATTGCTTGCTTGGTCTTTCTGTAGACTCATTGATCTTATCAAGGCTTATAAAAACTGTGAAGACCAGCTGTTCCTGCAGTTTACTCCTTCTCCCCTCCTCATTCCTTGATCTGAGGTGATGGCATTTTCCCCAGCCATGTAGTTTACCTTTTTCTTAGAATTTCATAGATATTCTAAGTATTTCTACTCAAACTAAGACACGCTAGTATTCTGAGAGTTGAGCAGAATTTAGAGACCATTTTTAGTATGTGCAATTTTGCTAATACATGGATTTGTGCTATGGCTGGCCATAGTTTAATCTTTTATTAAAATCCTAGTTAACTAATTCTGATGAGTGATTTATTTTAGGTGGTAGTTCCAGCAAGAAAACTCACACAATGAGGGAGGGTTACTTCTCCTTGTTTTCCAGTTGTGTGGAAAGCACTACCCTGCATAGAATGTACATTTGGGATTTTTTTTTTCTTGAGAATTTTAGTTCAACACAATTTTAAATTCTAAAGACTTTGAATCTGTATCTTTGAAGTGAATCACCTTGAACAGGTTGTATTTGGTTTGGAGGGAAGTATTTTCTGTTCCTTTTGTTGAAGATACATTCCTTTTATCCAAGAGTGCAAAACAAATTAAACTAGACAAAGAACATAAAATGCAGAGCCTTATGACAACCTAGGGATCAGGCCATTCTGCTGGAAGAGGGTGCTAGACTGAACAGTTTCTATCTTGTGTTTAATGACCATCTACTCTGAAGTACACACATTTTCGGTGCAACAAACCACATGGTTGTATCAGGCCCCATGGAATCTTGTTTAGCCTTTTTGTGCAAACAGGTAACAGTTTTATTTTAATGAAGGCAGACAAAGAATGTTTGTGCTCTGCTTGGATTGTCTTATAGATTTGCAGGACTGCTATAAGGAAGGACACATTGGATATGGAGAGTCCTCAGAGGAACCTTCTCCCCCAGGCAGGGCACGTCTATCCCATGCTTAAATGCAGTAACCATGGCTGTTCTTTTCACAGGAGACCCAGTGGCTACACACGAATCCTCTGTTTTCTTGCCGTGTTCAGTTAATGGTTATATGGAGGTAATAGTCCTCTTTTCCAGGTACAATTCCAGAACAATTTTTTTTATTTTCAGACATAACCATAAATTAGAAAAACCATCTTTTAGCACAAAAAAAAAATTTCTGCTTTGTTATTAACAGATTGCTTCTAATTCTGCTCAAAGCCACTAGATGGCAAGCATGGATCCTTGAGTTTTAGCAAGTCATGGGAAAATGGGAATGCTGACTGAAAGTTTCAAAAGTCCTAACGAACAGGACTTACTTTGCTGCAGTGAAAATCCCTCTTCAAATGTAATGTTAGCTGTAATGTAACACCACAGAATTTCTCTGAAATTCTTACAGAAAGAGAGATTCTGGGATATAAAATCTTTTGCCAAATAAAAAGAAGCTGTTGCAGAATTTGATCCAAAGATGAGAAACAGTGAGTTTTCCCTGCTATGGCAGAAGTTATTTTGCACTGTAGTTTAACCATCTCATCCACTGGGTGGTGGGTTTAGAAGAATATCTGGGATCTAGGTCACTATAAGCGTAGATGATGAAATTCTGAGCCTGGTGAAGGCAAAGACTTTCAGCCTAGCACATTAAAGTGCGTGGAATGTGGGATTTTATAACATTTAAGTAATCCTGAAATAGCGATGTAAAATTTTTTTTCTTTGCTTGCAAAAAGCAAAAGTAGACCCTTTGCCAAGCTGAGCACTGCTTATTTTATGAGACGTTACTGTGACTAACATTTTTCCAAGCAGCTAAAAGTGTTCATTTCTGATCCAGATCCTATGACATGATTTTCAAAATTGGGGGAGAGGAGGTTGAAGAGGGATGGCTTTTATTACCCAGTTTATCCACTGGAAATTATACAAAGGCAGTGGTTTTTCTAAAATTAATCTTAAAGGTTAAATAACTGTCTAAAACTTTGGACCTGTGGAAATACAAAATTCATTTCAAATGATCCTACTCTCATGGCTCACTGTCAGTGC
Organism: Haliaeetus albicilla; assembly: GCF_947461875.1. Classification (NCBI taxonomy): domain Eukaryota; kingdom Metazoa; phylum Chordata; class Aves; order Accipitriformes; family Accipitridae; genus Haliaeetus; species Haliaeetus albicilla. The sequence goes on along the minus strand of NC_091503.1, from coordinate 25,433,673 downwards.
AGTGTTGCGCTTCATAATTTTCAGTTTAGCAAGGGATGAGAACCCAGGGTAGGAGAGCCAAGGCCAGACACTGAGAACAATATGACGATTTTAAGGCAAGTTTCTAGAAACCAACAGAAGATTTGTTATATATGTGTTTGTAAGAACTGAAGAGAATGTAGTTGATATGGTCTGCTGAAAAGTAAGTGTCAGGTAATTTGATAAAGCATGAAGATGTAGATGCACACATTTTAAATCAGGCGTGTGGGGTTGTATGTCAAAACTGCTGGGTCTGAGACAAAATAGCTTTGTCTCCAAATTTTAATGATGGTACATTGAATTCTCTAAGGATCATCTCTGAGTTTAAAGGAATGATAATTAAGGTCATTAAAGAAGTGTTTCTTTGCTCAGCTTCACGCCAGATGAAGTTATATTTCATGGATAATGAGCCTTTATTGGAACAACGGTTGAAGGTCCAGTGAAGTCTTCTGGGTAGACTTGATTAAACAAAAGCATTGTATATAAAGCTGTGGTGTTCTGACCATTAAGTAGTACAAATTTGGAATTGTCTCCTTTTACTTAGTAAAAATTATATTTAAATCATAATCCTTCCTTTTCTTTTTATCATTTGTTCTGTGCCATGTAAAGAAATCCGCTGCTTGCATCTTTGCTCTGACAGCCTCTGAATGCTTTTCTGGACAAGTTGCTTATCTTTTAGTTGCCCCAGTTTTCTTACCTGTGATTTTAAATTCATCTGCCCTCCTAAAGTGTGTTCAAAGGATAGACTAGTCAATATTTGCTTATGTTTCGTCTGCTAAGTCGTTCAGGGAGCAGGAGTGCTCTGTGCCACTCTCATCCCCTTCCACAGAAAGACAGGAATTAGGATGCTTGGTGCTATGATTTCTCTACGGTATTTCTAGCACTGATTGTCACTACCCTGCATTGTCTTTTACTAGCCAGGCTGCCGTATAGTGTCTCCTCTCTGCTGCTGCCCAGATAAGCTCTCTGGGAAGAAGTTTCCAACTTTTTACCATCTCTATACGAGTTGGGAGGGGGAATTGCATTTCCAGTGGAACGCCCCAGCTTGAGTACAATGCTAGCAGTTATAAGGAAACACCTTCTATACTTCACATTGCTGCAGATCAACTTAAACCGAAAAGCAGGGTGCAATCTGTTTTCGTCCCTTCTAATTCTGCATGGATTCTTGAGGCACTAATGTAGTAAGTAGAGGTTGGATAGGGCATGTTTCCTCATAACCAGTTGCTGGTTTGACTTACCATGCTTCTGAACAACGGCATGATTCAGGCAGGGACCACAGACAGTGCCAGAGGAGAGAACATCTTTTTTCTTGCTGCTGATCTCAAAGTAGCCAAGTAGTTTACAGAAGTTCAATTTATAATGAAAGGCTGAAAACGAGAAAATGATAGCGCCTGGAAAAGGATCAAATCCAAAACTCAGAATTTTCTAAATGCTGTAGAATGCCAGAAAGTAATTTCAAAGTCCAGCCCATAAACAACAAAACCCTCCACAGAATAGTGGTGAGAGTGACCCAAAGTAAGGTAGATGATTCCAGTATGCTTCTTAACCTTTTTTTTTTTTTTTTTTTTTTAATATCTTGAGGCCATTTACATCTTGCCTGGGTGAATTGGTATTAGCCGGAAAACAAAACAAAAGAAACCCTCCTGACTGAAGTCTTTTTTCCACTGAAGAGCTGCCGTTCATAAAGAGCTGCTGTTTGCTGGCATTCGTGGGCAGCTGCAGTTTGCAGAGGGCTGCCCTTTGCAAAGAGCTGCTGTTTGGAAAGAACTGCCATCTGCGAAGTGCAGCCAAATATAAGCTCCTGTCTCAGTTATGTCACAGTTCATGTCATCGTCGTGTCACAATCTGTGTCACAGTTACAGATGGAAACTTAGATGGTAACTTTTTGAATCAGATCGTGTATACTTCTCAATATCAAGCCAAGAGCTGTTTCTTCTCTTACGGGTTCCTTGAGCAGCCTTTCCAGCATACTTTGTTCTGATGTTACTTCCTCCCACTGGTTTTTTTCCTTCATTCTTGACATGTCTATTTACCAATATTCTCATGGAAAAGTAGGCATCCAGTTACTCTATATTATTCCCTAGATTTCCTAAATTTGTGTAGGAAAACTTGGGAGGGGGGTTGTATCCTTTTTAAGTGACATTAGGGTGGTTCTGACTTTTTCTTTGTTTTCTATTTGACTATTGCACTATCTTTCTTTAGAGGCTAAATCAAAATGTACTCAGCAATATGCTGGAAGCTAGACTGGGGAGGATGCTGTTTTCCAAGCAGCTTTCCTTCCCCCTGGATTTCTTTTGTTATGGTATAGAAATAAGCTGTAGTCATCAGAACTGTAGAAATATTCATACAGTAATTTGCTCTGGAATTCCATTTTACATAGTCTCAAGCAATAGCATGATGCTGCATATTCTCTGATTGCAAATATGCCTTAAGTTTCCATCCCCAGGCGACCATTCTTATTTCTTGCAGCAGTTTGTTATCTCTTCATTTTGCTGGCACACTGCTTGTAGAACTCTGTGGAAGAAGCAGCAAAGAGGTGTCATGGAAATGTCTTTAAGGATTTTTGCTGCTAGAGCAAATGATCATCAAATTAATCTGTCTGAGGTAATCATTAATCATTGAATAGGGCTGTTGCCTTACTCCAGCTGGTAATCTCCTAGGAATAACACTAGGCTAGTACTCAGCCTCCTTAGCAATCCAGGGGTGAAGCAGCCAAAAAATCGCTCTGCTCCGAGGGAACGCCCTCATCCTAAAACTACACACTTGTGCTCCCATTCAAGAGGGCTTGGAGGAACACGCTGCTATTTTCTCTCCGGCACAGCAAGTTCTGCTTGAGGGACTGTGGGCTGGCAATTTCTTGCTTGAACAGAGCTCAGCATCATCTTAAACCCACCTGCAAACATGTGGGCCTTGTGTCAAACTGTGATGTGAGCACCACAGCTTGGGGGCCGTGCATAAAGCAGAGCAAAATACACACCTAGGTCACTCAGTTATGGGCCTGCCTGATTCTAATCGTTTGCTATCAACAAAACTGCAGAATCCCATTTTTTCTAATGTCTTGACATTACATGTAGACAGGAGCTTGCTGTTTCAATGTAAAAATGAGCTTATAATTACAGATAGATACCAATAAACCAGTTACAGTAGCTCTCACCTTTATGTGTATTTCAGACTGTTAGAGGCTTTCTGACTGTAATAAATACTAATCCGTTTCCCTACATACTTCAAAGAGTAGGATGTTTGTTTTTTTTAAATAGTTCATGGGTGGCGAGAAGCGCCAGCCAATGTTGTCTGGAATAACAAATACCTCTTCTTCAGTCTGATTGAAAGACCCTTAATGTCACTGCAAGGCTTAGGTCTTTCTTTTGATTTAGGAAGGCTGTGGGATCAGGCTTGGTCCATGGAAAGGATGAAAGAAAGAGCCAGAGGTAGCCTGACGTTTCCCTGCGCTTGTCCACTGCAGCTCTTCAATCAGAGTTACTAAGAAATGAGAATGATGAAGAGGAAGGAAGAGCCGTTAAGAGCTCATTTATGCCGCATGTACCGGCCTTTTTCAGCGGGGCTACCAAAAGAGGTGGCCACTTGAAGGTGTTTAGGCTTTTCTCAGTTTTGCTGGAGGAGGACCTGAGTAGGTTGTTCACTGGCAACCTCCTGCGCTGGCCGTCTCTGGAGCTGTCCAGTAAGAGATTTTGCTTCCAAAACATTTTTTTCAGAGTGAAGACTAACCCTGGAAGAACAGCCTTTCTTTTGAGGACTGGGAAGTCATCAAATTAATTTGGTAAACATTTTAATTAAACTCACTCTAAAGGTTGATGTTTTCAACACATTGACTGTAGAAATACAATTGCTGGCACCTACCACAAGTAGAAGTGGACCTAAAGGGGAACAATGTCCCAGCGAATGTTTCCCACTCAGAAAAAAGCTGTCTAGGGACAACTAGTTTGTCTAAGAAAGCAGGTCCCGGATCTGATGGCTCTAAGATTATCCTGTCACCTCTACTAGCTGAATGAAGTACAGAACAGACTTTGAAACTGAACTCAAGTATTTAGCTGCTTATTAAGGTGTATTATCACTTAACTTTTTCTGACTGTTTCCAGGTCTAGCAGTTATTTTCCTAATGACATTTTATTGGTATGAAGCTGGGTTTTTTTAATAATCTTGCCTTTAAACTCTGTCTAGTCTGTTACTATACATACAATACTCCTAAAAACTACATGCTGCTTTGGCAAATACTCACACATCTCCTGCACTAATGAAGATATTAGTGTATGCCAGTTTATCCTTCAGCTGACATATTCTATTCAGATAGAGCTGTAGACTCATCTTCCTCAGATTGCAAAGAGCTGGCTATAGGGTGCTATTAGCAGCAACCAGATCTGGCAAAATAAACATCTGTGCGTGGATTATAGAGTGTTGGCAAGCAGCTTTAAAGTCGAAAGGGTTGATGACTTGGGAACACTCCAAAAACCCTGACAGGTTCTAATTAAGAAAAGCATTTACCTGGAGTATTTCAGTATAGTCCTTTGCCTGAGTTCCTCAGGGGTGCAGGAGACTACTTCTGTGCTTAAAGTTTGGTGTCAAAGTTAGGTTTTTAAAGGACATAGATCCAAAGACCATGACTGTCTAGAAGAGTTTTCTTGTAGTAGATTTTTTTTAAGCTGCTCTTTTGTCTAATTAACACACCTGCTGTAAAGCATCTCATCTGAGCTGCTCTGCCTGCTCCTCTTCCACATGGTCCAGGGAAGGCTTGAGTTTCTGATGGAATCTAAATAAATGACAACAGAAGAATTGTCATGTGTGCACAGAGAAGCTAAGTGTTTCCAACTATTGACATAATTGTATTGCTTTTGTGGCTTTCTGTTTCTCGAGTTACCTCACTGTACATCCATTCTGACATTACCAGATAAGTTGTATGGCCTTATTTCAGTGTTTAAGCACCTGTGGTACCACCACTTAGGTGCCAAGTTAAAATATAGTTTCTAGGAATGCCAAGGTCTGCAGCCTTTAAAACATTTACAAATAAAATATGATAAAAGGAACTTTTATAACATTTCCTCTCCCCAAAGGCATGTAAGCATAGCTGAACTGAAATCTTAAAAAAACCCACAAACAACAAAACAACAAACAAACAAAAAATTTCTGGAGCATTCTAGGAAGGTTCTTGCTAAGCCCAAGGACTTATGCAAAGCTGACACCAGGACATATTAAAAAAAAGGGTATGGCAGTACATCAGAAGCTGTACAACATCACTGGAAAGTGCAGAACAAAATCTGCACAAGTGAATATTTCTTTGTAGAAATAAATACTGAGATTGCTGATACAAACCAGGAATTTTCCCATAAAGGTGATGATTAGGCAAATAACCCATTTACACAAGCATATATATGAGTCTCTCTGTGGTAATCATACTGTGCAAATTAGATGAATGACTGTACAAGATTTTTCAATGACAGAGTGTGCAGCTAATCTATTTGAGTAAAAACTCACTGACTTAAACTTTGGATAATTATAATTATTATCCTTTCTCAATAAAAGCATTTGGAAACTTGACAGAAAAAGCAGTCTGACAGCAAGACTGGAGTCTTAGGGGGAATAATAATATTACTTTGAGATTTTTGTGTGGGAGGTTTAACATTTGTTCTGCTTTCCTCTCTTCTCTCAGGAATATAAAACAAATACTGGGATGGTGCCATGGGAACTAGAACAGCATTTGCTTTTCTGGAAGCCCTCTTTTCTGCATTAACCTGCTGCCAATTATTGTTCTAACATTCAATTCTTATTTGTAGATTGCATATTAAACATAATGTAGAGCAACACTTCTGTAACTGAACAGTAAGTTATGTCAAGTTTTCATATAGCTGAATCACTGAACCTTTGGGGAGTGTGATCTAGCTCTAAATGGAATACAAGATTCGTGTAAACTGATGGCTCCTTTGACAAGGAAACCAAGAGTCAGGTGCAGTTATTCTTAAGTTTTTATACCAGAAATCTGAATTTCATTATCTGCATCGGGGGTTACTCCTTTCTGAAGAAACTAAGTATGAACAGGTTTCTCACAAAAAAACCATGAGTAATCAGAAACAGAATTGGTAAACTTGTCCTAGAAGCATTAACTTTCTGCTAATGCTTTGTTCGAAGACATGAGAAGACAAGAGCAACAATTTCTGACTTGGGAGGAAAAAGAAAAACCATGCACAAAACAAAAAAACCTCACTGCCCCACCACCCCCAAGCTAGTTTTCTTACCTTTTTCTGAAGAGGATGCTAGAAGATAGCTAACTTTGGCAGTTCTTAGAACCCGGGGGAGATACCTGCTGCCCCAGCCTGCCAGACACAAACCAGCTGCAGCTCCATGTCCCCAAGTCCAGCCAGCAGCGAGACAGGGCATGTACACCCAATAGGACCATTAACACAGCTGACCCCACAGATCACAACAGATGGAAACAGTGGCTGGCTGGGAACGGGATTTAATAATTCAGGACAGAGGACGGTGATGGCTCAGACAAGGATACTGAGCAGCCACCTGTTTGCACACAACTGACCTCTTATCGACTTTTCCCTCTATTTTGCTGCACTTATTCCTCCCCGATCCATCTTGATCCCTGCTTTTCCTCACCTTTGACTCTTCCCTTTAAACATCCCGTAATGATTTTCACATGATCCTAAAATTCTCTTCCCCCTGTATCCAATAATCCCTATGCCCCTTTGGGCAACAACCTCTACAAGACATTCTGGGGGAAGAGTTTCTTTCCTCCATCGTAGCGGGTTTCACTCAAGGGTGAAGGTACCTGGGGGAAGTATTGGTCCTAAATCCAATTTGTGTGGACCAGAAAATGGTGCCCCTAGCTACCTCCATCTCACTATAGAGGCATCAGCACCCATCTTGGCAACGTTTGGAAAGACCTGCCTATGCGGAGGCGTCACTGCGTGCCATGTAGAAGAGCAAGAACGCAAGCGGGCAGAACCACAGCTGTGCTCGTCCTGGAGGTTGCTCCCATGGCACAGGTTGGGAACTCAGGAGTGCTCCTGATTTAGTGAGTTCTCTTCCTCATGAGATGCAAGCAGGTTTCAGCTGCATCGTGCCAACAAATCGCTTGGTCCCTGGGTACATCAGTTTCTGCATCAGAAATGAAGATTCTGCACGACCTTGTGCAGTCCCAGACACTTCATGAAATCAAAAAGGCACATTTGTGTTTTGCATATGAACCCAGAGAGAGCCAACAGAGAGCAAGGGAAAAGCCAGAGGCAAAGAGTTAGGCAGACTTCTATCAAGAAAACCTTTCCCTTCAAAAAAATTATACCCATCTCAGAGCAGTCATACTGAGAAACAGCTCATCCTACATTGTTACTGAATACAGACCTACATGCTACATTACACTGGCAATTTTCAGCCTATTGGCTTTGGGGAAAACCAGAGAATAGAATATAGTTCTTCCTTCTGGGACAAACACTGCCTGCTAGTGCATGGAGGAGCTCAGGGACCTCAGTTCCATTTCGGTGATAGTTCCAGCCCAGACCACTTTGCAATGGACTGAAGTTCTTGAAGTCCCTGAGTGCTGGCAGCAACCAGAGCAGGACAACTCAGTGAAGGGGCATGAGCCGGGGGTGGGAGGGAATCACAGCACAGGCACCGTTACCAAGGCGGGTGCAATCCCACAGGCTTTGAACACAGCGAGCAGCGCAGCGTGCTGAGAACAGGGTCTGCCGGAGGTCCCCAACAGGGCAAAGTAACCCGTCAGATCCACAAACAGCAGGGGATGGGGTCAGAAGCAGGACTGGGGACAAGGGTACAATGCACGCCCAAGGAGCCCGCCCAGCAGAAAAGCTACGTAGAGCATCGGTCCAAAGCTCGGAGCCCCGACACCTGGCAGATGGCATGTGCCCCTTATAACGCCACCTCCAATGTACTTCGTAGTGTTGTTTCTGCATTTTGAAACAAAATGGGACTTGGATGAGTGTAGGATTGCCTGCAAACCTGCTTTGCAGCTGTTGCAATAGTTTAAATACTTGGACTCTTGTCTAATGTAAAACCTCCACACGCTTGGCTGGATTTGGGAACCTTCTGAAGGCAATTAGTCAGATTCATAAATGGGAGGTGAGCCAGGTTTCACTTCTCTGAAGGTGCCTGTGGGATTATTTCTTTAGGCTGTAAATACTGGGTTTTTTCTTCCCTTTGTTAGCTTTGTTCTTCTTCTACCACTTCAGTCAATGTTGTTCTTTAGTTTGCATTCAATACTTGTAACAGCATAATATGTAGCGTGTATGGGTGCTCTCTTAGTTTTCCTCTTTTTAATCATCCGCATCCATTAACTGAGAGTCTGGAGTGCTCAGCAAGCATTTACTGAAGTGATTAACTAAGTTCCATTTTATAATATTTGAAAATTTTTTTTGAGTTACTGAAATAAAACGTGGACACTTAGTGTGGATATTTGCACAGCACTTATTACATTATTTTTTTTCCCAGCTTTGTTCAACATAATACTAAGGATTTTCACAAAAAGAAAATCAGAAAATGTGACTGACGTGCTTGAGCCAGATCATTCCTAGCTTTAGAATAGCCTATTCCTGGCCTTGCTACTGACTGTTAGATAGTTTTGAGCAACTTATTAAAGCTTTATCTAAAGTGTATTGAGGCAGCACTTGTGTGGGTGCCCTTGAGATCAACCTTCCTATCTCTGTAAAGCCCATGCTTTCAAGCACATCTGGGGTTTTACAAAACCAGCTCTAGGGAACAGGGACGCGACAGTAGAGAGGAGATCTTGGCCGGGCCACTCTAGTAGCTACATTAGGCTCAAATCTGCCTAACAACCAGTGATGTCATGGTCAGGATGACACTATCAATCACAGCACGATTTCTTGGCCAGCGTCCTATTCACACACCTGCCTGATGGTAGTGTGTTCCTTGGGAGTTTTTATTCGTGCCTACGGGTGAAGCCTGTTGGGAAGTGCCCCTGCCACCCTCTCTCAGGCCAAGCAGTGGAAGACAGCCTCGGCTGCTTGGGGTCTGTCAACAAGTGTACCACAATTATGAATGCACGGGTACACAAGTATAAAAAAACCCCAGTGTTGTCTTTAGGTGGGTACACAGGAGCAGTCCTGGGCCAGTTTCTTGCAGCTAACACCAAAATATGCTGGTCCTGCCAAAGCTGAGACTGGTAAGGTTTCACGCAGCAGAAACACAAGCATGGGGCTCAAGGTTCTACCACGGTCAGATTTTGTGGCCATGAGGGAAATTAGGAGATGCATTCTGTAGTCACCTGCCTGCAGGAAAAACAGTTTTATCTCACTCTTTTATGGAACACAGATGGAGGAAAGGCTTCTTCCTCAGCATGTTGTCTCTGTGCTACCTGAGCTGCGGGCTGCGACGCAGGCTCTGACTACTGTGCCCTCTTCTGAATGCATTTCTTAACAAAAAGACCTTGTCTCAAAGAAATCTTGTCGATTTTGATCTTTATTTTTGCACTCATCTGCTTTTTTTGGAACTTCTTTTTCGCAGTCATGGAAAGAGAACAGTTTTTCTCCAGGGCAAGCCTGGACAGAGGAAGGAGGCAGACCTAATGTCTTCAAACGCTGTTTAAAATCTCCTCCCTGTCTCTATGCAAAGAAAATCCATAGTTGGCTATTGCTTATTTCAAGATGAAATCTGACTCTAACATTGAGTTAGATCTATTTTTTTCTTACATTGAATCTTTGACTGCAGTATGACAGCAGTAAGGTGCAGGTATATTGTAATCAGTTTGATTGACATGTTTATTGATAATAATGAGTAGATTCAGCAGCATCAATCTGTTTGTGAGGATTTTCTCACTTCTTGCAAAAAATTACAAGTAGATTTGTGTCAACATTCCTTTAGAATGTAAAGACTGCTACTGAGTTAAGAAACAATATCTGGTTTTCCTGTTGAGGTTTGTCTTAGAAGTTCAGATCCTGAAAATATATCAGGCCAGTGAGGAGTGACAGAATAACTGGATGTTCTGTCAGAACTTCAGCTATAGGATATTGCTTCTATAGATCCACAGGAAGAGCTAATCTATAAGAATCACTTTTCTTTTAGCCCACATGCCTGTGATTTTATCACTGCATTTGTTGACTGGATGACGCAGACTCATAGGCCTGGATTTTTCTGGTCACAAACACCTCTATGAATAAATCTTTCATTCATATGCAGTATACACAGGTGTGAGTGCATATGTATAATTATTTAACATGATCAGCTTATCTTAATTATTGATTACATAATATCTGATTATTGTCATAAAGAATGCATTATATAATACGTAGATCTATCGACTGTATGTAATTTATACACGGGTAACACATCTTACTGAGCAAGGAAATAAAACTGCTCCTCTCTGTGCACTGTTGCCATATTTAGCACAGTTGCACATGTTTATGCAAAGGAGCCAGTACTTACGTCTGCCTTATGGTAAGTAAATTCCTACACCCTTAATATTCATATCAAGGAACTGCGAGGCATTAGCTCTAGTGAAAGAAACCTTCTGTTTGTCTGCAGGCAAGCAACCCTGACGCGCTGCTTTGCTCCTGTCCCTCGGTGTGAGCTTGGGGAGAAGAGCTTTTAACAGAACCACGTCCATCTGCCGTAAAAACTATTTGATTTCTTAAAGATCTTTCCTCTCTCTGGCATAGACTACACACTGTGACAGTGAGCTGTGACGGTGCGACCGGTCAGATTAATCTCTTTCGAAATCACCAAAGCACATCATTAATTGGGAACAATTTGTTACTTGGACTAAAACAAAGTGGGATTTGTACCAAGGTTTAAAAGGTAAAAACGGCTGGGGAAAACTGACAATTTTCTTAAGCATTTGGCCTGAATGAGGGTGCTCATTCCCTTTTTGAGAAGAAGGCCTGTTTTCTGGGGAGGTGAAGTCCGACCTTCAGAAAACTTCCTCAGGCTTCCCATGTCTTTTGTCCTCTGTGCAGATAGACACATTCCTGAGACAGATACTGCTTTTATTCAGGCAACCTTTATTATTATCACCAAGTACTGCTGGTCAGAGCTATTTCAGCTAAATATTTTCTGTTAAAAAATCAATCACTTTGTCAAATCATCACTTTGCAAAAATACTTTTTTTAAAAGTTAGGGTTTTTTTTAAATACAGAAAAGTGGTTTTACCTGAAGCTTTTCAGTTCCAGCATGGTTCTGGCCAAGATGTAGCTGAAAAACATCAAAGAACAGCCAAACGTCGTGGGCTGGGACGTCTGCGGTTTAAGTCCCTGATTTCAGGGCGTACTCTAAACACCAGGGTATTGGGCATAAAGCCATCTGCAGTGGTGGGCTGGAAGAGAAGAAAAGGCCAAGACCTCGCTACCTGCTTTGTCTCTAGCAGTCGGGGTGCTGCCGTTGGGGGAAGGTTTGGGTGAAAGAGCTGCAATACTACTGAGAGAGGAAAGAAGGGATTGCCAGAAGCAGCAATTGTTGGACAACACCTCCCACGCCTCTTCTGGCACCATTATCGGGAAGATGAGAAAGCTGATGAAAGAGCATGGACAGAATTGTACTGCTGGAAAAAACTCATTTCCAGCCTTCGGCTTCACAGCAGTTGAAGCCAAACCAAGTGCTGACTGTCATGACCTTGCCCATCTGCTGGCCCTGGCTGTGAATGCCTGTCCTTACCTTCCACCGGACTCTGATCTTGCTCTGAGTCTTCAGTTGCCAAAGTCTTTGGGAAACTGCATGTTTTCAGTTGGATCAGTTTTCCTGCCGGCTTAGTGCAACCCCTGATCCCCAATCTCAGTGAGACTGCCAGCGTAGCTGGTGGTAGTGGGCAGGAGATGTTTTGGGGCAATGGGGAGACACAATGGGACAGCTTGGTTTTTCCCAGGATACTGGGATGTGTGCTCATTAAACTGTACAAACATTCTTGCTATTATTTTCCTTAATCAAAACCAAAAAGTGTACTGAAGTCACGCAACCACTTTGAGTGGAAAGTACATGAATCCCCTGCAAGCGATTCCTTTGCCAGCACAGGATTTATTTCCTGCAGAAGGCTTCAAAAGGTTAATTTAGCTTCTTCTCTTACTTTAATGAAACAAGAAGTTTACCAGGATTCTGAATATCTGCTTCTGAGATATGAACCCAATGTTTTATACACTTGTGCTATTCTTGTTTAATAGCCAAAAAAAATCAAGAGCCACTGGAGCCGTGTTCTCTCCCAGAGCCACCCAGTACACAAGACAGAAGTCAGGAGGGCTCCCTGTATCTCTCGCTGTTGAGGCCTCGTCTGCAATGGTCCCAGTTCTGACAGTGCCCTTGCTCTTTCGTGGTGCTCCCACACTGCTCACTGGAGTAACAAGGCGACAGTATGCAGAGATCTTAATTTCTCTAGAAAATTTTTGCTCACTAGTTTTAGACCAAAAGTGTAATGGTTTTGGTTATTTGAATCAAGACTTCCAATAATGAAGAGGCAGGAGGCACAGCCAATGCGTATCAGACTGTGGAACATGCAATGCAAAGTTTATTTTTGGTACAGTCAGCGCTGCCAAAAAAGCCTGTCTTGCAAATATGTTTTGGGGAATACTCTTCCACTGACAGGAAACCAGATCAAAGAGTTCTCCTACTTTGGCTGATACTTTAAGCATCAGATACAAGTCCAAAAAATAAATATTCATCCAGATTTAGTATTCTGGAGAGAATAGTAAAAATTCCCCAGGTAAGAGTGAATATAGATTTTGATTCCAACAATTAATTACTTGTACGTTCTCTATGATTAAAATGACTAATTTGCTTGCAGGTTCTGTATTTGAAATGTGACATGGGATTTTGGGTAGAGAAGATTAAAGTTTTTATTTTATATATGACAAAATTTTCCAAGTTTTTCCTGTCACCCTTTGCTTTTCAGCAAGTGCTCTCAGACATGGTAAATTTTCAAGATCTAAAATTCTACTTACAAGGATGGCTTTCTACATGCTGCAGCACAACAGTTTCATAAAATGTAAGGAATTGCTTAGGAATCTGAATTCTTCTTAACAGCAGAAGCAAAAAAAAAAAAAAGAAAAAGGGAAAGTAAGTACTGACAGTAATTTCTGTATCCTGGAGAGCACCATGCATCCCTCTCAGGTCCTGTTAGTTTTGAAGGCCAAAGAATGTAGAAACATATAAATATTGGAATGATAAATGAGTCTTACTCTAGACAAACATTCACATTAGTTCCACAGAAGATGTTTGTAAAAAATATTTTTACTAAGATGCTAAACATCATTAAGTAGGCATTCCTGAACCTGTTTAAGTCTGGTTTATATTCAACAGTGGAATGAACTTGCAACTGAGACAGCCACAACTACTCTTGTCAAATATTTTCATTTGAGTGACTGCAGGCATTGCTTATATTAGAATCAAACTCTGTGTTGGTTGCGTGAATCCTGGATCAGACGTTTTCTGCAAAGGAAGCTGTATTTCTAACGCAGCCATGTAATGCCATGCACTGTCAGCCCTGATCTCGTACTTTTGGCCTTTGTCTCCTGCTCCACAGGCACTGCTCTACCATGTTCTGCATTCAAGGTGTTTTTCTGCTCCACCTGTTTTCCTGCTTCGTGCAGATATGTCAGATAGGAATTACTCTGTAAGAACAGCCTAATTTTAATAAAGTCAGTGAAAATCCGTGAAGTGTCAGACAGCAGACAGAGGAATCAGACCTATAGGAGTGCAAAAAATGGAGGGAGCTAACAGCTGCAGAAATCTGTGAAGCAGTTTCCTCACTCTCCTTGTAGAAGCCCTAGACCTTGTGGGAACATTTGGGATCTTCAAAGAACTTCTAGGAGCTCTTCTTCAGGGTGCCTGCTAGACCCTAGAGCTATTTACCAGTAGCAAACTCTAGTATTTCTAATCACTTCTGTCAACCATTCTTTATGAAATGTGCTTTGGTCTGACTGCAAGGTCTAGAGGGCAGCTCATGCAGAAAAGGGCTCTCCAATGAAGACAGTGGATAAACGTTCAACCGTGGTGGAGATGTGCCACAGGGCATGGTACCCAGCACCAAATGGAGTTTGTGTCCAGGCTTGCGTCCTCGTACGTCAGTAACCTCAACCCAGATGGAGCTCCAGAGAAAGGATGCAAACCCTCCACATCTGAGGCTGCAGGGAGTGTGTCTGTGTTAGTTAGAAGCTGTGATACCAAGTTAAAGGAGGTTCGCTTATTATGCTGCATCAGGGAGGACGAAAAGGAGATTGGCTCCTTTTTGATTTTTCTATTGATTGATGGCAAAGGGTGCAGGGTGAGAGATACATCTTGAGATGTACCCTCTTCCACTCTGTTTTCTTGTTCTCGAGTGTCTGTACACAAATGCACACAGGCTGGGAAACAAGCAGGAGGAACTAGAGCTCCATGTGTGGTCACAGAACTGCAGTATCATTGGAACGACTGAGACACGGTGGGATGCTCACAAGGCTGAACTGCTGCGGTGATCAACACAAGCTAATTGTGAAAGACAGCCAGGAAAGACAGAGAGGGCGGTCATCTCTGTGAAGGAGCTCAGATAAATGGAGTGCTTCTGTGAGACAGGTGACAGTCTGGTTGAGAGCTTGTCAGTCAGGACCAGAGGAGAGGGCCACTAAGGGTGACATTATGGTGGGAGTTTGTTTCACAGCAAATGATCAGGGTGAGAAAGTGGTTGAAGCCTTCTTTAAACAGCTTGAGGAAGTCTCTGAATCACAGACCCTCATTCTTAGGCGGTAATTTAACCTTGCTGACATCTGCTGGAAGTGCAACGTGATGGGAAGCAAGCAGTGAAGATTTCTGGAGGGTGTCAGTGATAATTTCTTGATGAGGAATGAGCCAACTGGAACATTATGAAACTCAACAAGGACAATTGCAAAGTCCTGCACGTGGGAAGGAAGAACCTTTTGCAATGATACAGGCTGGGGACAGACTGGCTGGGGGCAGCTCTGCTGAGAAGAACCTAAGGGGTCCTGGTGGGCAGCAAGCTGAACATGAGCCAGCGGTGTGCCCTAGCAGCAAGGACAGACAATGGTATCCTGGGCTGTTCTTGTATTAACAGGAATGCTGGCTACAGGCTAGAAGGTCTAGGGAAGTGATTATCCCCTTCTATTCAGCACTGGTTAGACCAGATCTAGAATACCGCATCCACTTTTGGGCTCTACATTATGAGAAAGATATCAATAAATTGGAGTGAATTCATCAGATGGCCAACAGGACAGAGAAGGGCTGGAGTACTTGCCCTACAAGGAGAGGCTGAAAGAACGGGTCATCTTCATCCTGGAGAAGAGAAAACTTCTGGGAGACCTAATAGCAGCCTTCCAATACTTAGGCAGTGATCAGCATGAATATGGAGCTAGGCTCTTCATAGTGGTGCATGGTTGGAAGATGAGTGACAATGGGCATTAAGTTGAAACAAGAGAGGCTTCCACTGGATATAAGGAGAAACATTTTCACAAGTTGCACAGAGGCTATGCATTCTTCGTCCATGGCAGTTTCATGACTAGAATGAATAAAGCCCTGAATAATGTGGTCTAGCTGATGCTTCTTTGAGCAGGAAGTTGGCTTAGATGATCCCCTGAGGTCTCTTCCAACCTGAATTATCCTGTGATCCTATGATTCAGAGGGATATGGGAATTTTTCCCCTCAGCAGTCCAAGTTTCCTTGTAGCCACAATAATTTCCATCTGTTTTCTCTGAGTCCACTACCAGTGTTTTTGGTCCTAATTCCAGGAGAGCAGTCTGTTACTGCTCTTCTGGGCCACCACTTCAAGTAGCCTCAGGAACTTCTGAATTCTTTCAGGAAGTTATTGGTGACATACACAATCCACATGGAACCTTAGCCAAAAAAATATATTGACAGACTTTTCTCAAGTCTTCCTTTCCCCTGATTCCTTCCTCTACGGCTGCCAATTGCTATAAGTAGTCGGGATCCACCTTGATCAAGCAATGGCAATGGTTCTGAGGCTCAAAGACGAACGTACCAACCATTTGGTTTACCCCTTCTTTTCCCAAGAAGAATATAATGGTTGTATTCACTCTAACTGTCAGCCTAGCTCTTTTTAGGAGAAATGCCCCCAAAAGTCGCATACATACCGATCAAGACTGGCCCATGCTAGTCAGCTTCCTTCTCTGAAAGCGCTCATGGAGCCAAAGGGAACCTGTGGCTGTCACCTGAAGTTCTCAGAGAAAGCTAAAATGCTACACTCTCTGTGGCAGCATGGTATTAGAGTACAAGGCCACCAGTTTTACACTAGCATAAAGTTAATAAGATGTTGAAAAAGCAGGATGAAATGTTAATAGATCTTACCTAAAAAGTCCATATGTCCCTTATCTCAAAATTTTTGATGAAACTGTAGTTCCTGCCAGATATTACATCTCTGGTTGTTTCATAAGAATTGCTTGGCAGAATAATATTAAAAGCAAGATACTTATTATTATCCAACATTAAATAAGCCTTTTGCGAAAGTGATGTAGAGCGTTCTATTAGTTAATGGTGTTTATGTGCATTTATGATTTCATAATCTGTTTGGAAAGCAATGGCTGAGAAAAATAGAGTCTGTTTATACAAAAAAGGATTACCTTTCCCTCCCTCATGAGTTTTACCGGGCACTGCTGACACTAACTGTTCAGGAAGCATTTCATATCCACTCGTGTAACTTCTCCCATGTTCTGTCACGGTTGCTTCCTCACTAAAGTTGTAGAGGATGGCAAGCAAAGTACCTCTTAGCAAGTTTTCCATCTTAAGCAGCATGGCATTTTCAACAGAAATGTTGAAAGTGTGAATTACAAATATGTGTTTCAAAGTTTTTACAAAGGCATGCTACCCGACTCTCCTGAAATAACCAAAAAGGTCAGTTTGTAAGATACTTCAGGCCTCATAAGCAAGTCAACATTTGATTCTTCATTTTGTTACTCGTTCAAAAAGAGAAATAATTTGAATGACTAAGTTTAAAATTCAGATATTAATTTCTTCTGCAACATCCATTTGAATAATCCAGAGATTTCAGATGATCAACTATTAGCAACTGGTTTCTGAGAAAAGGGCTATTTGAGTGCATTCTGTAGTTTTCAAATGGTTTTTGTGCTGGCAATAAGCATAGATCTGGACATTTACATGTCTCATCACCTTTTAAGAAAAAGCTCCAGTTATATTTTATATACTTTCAACCAATGGCTCTTAGCTTGGTGGCATATGCTGACATCAAATGATAAGTGAAAGATAACCAAGAAAAAACCCACATCTTCTGTGGAAATTGTTATGGCTCAGATCTTTTAAAGAAACAGTGCATTTTATAGGCAAAAAGATCAATTCCCTGTATATACCTCTTCAGAAGTCTATAAAAACCCTCCAGAATTTGCAGTATGGGTGCACCAGAGTCACATTAAATAGTCACATTTGACTTCTTCTTGGATGATGCCAGGTGAGTCAAGATATCTCTAAGGAATGTGGAGTGGAAAGGTATCTTATTCTCCAAGAACAAAGAAAACTTCCTTTTTCCAAGCTACTGTCCAAGTCCATGCCTGTCAGACCCATGGTCCCTGCATATGGGGAGCTACTTTTGTCATCCTTTGTTTTTGAGTTAGTTTGTATTGTCAGCTACAATTTGCAATTCTTGCAATACTTATACTATTTATACATGTATTTCTTCATGTCACAATTCCTGAAGTCATACCATTTTAAATATAGTAATTGACAATATTTTGGGAGAAAAGCTTTAAGAAAATATCTAATTTCTCATTTATTTCAGACTCATTTGAGGAGAAAAAATGCAGAATAATAAAAAAAAGTATTCCTAATTAATTATTTTTAAAAATCTCATGTTTTTAGGCTTGGGTTATGATACTAACAGTATTGGTAATTTTTTGGAAAGTTATGTGACTAATATTTAGCTGTCTGTGTTTTATCCATAATCAGACTAAAATGTTCCAGTTCCTTTTGCCTTAGTGGTCCTGCAAATATCCTTTCTTTCCAGAAATGAGGTGACGATGGAGGCATCAGCACTTGTGACAATGGAACAATTCAGTCCCACAAAGGAACCAGAAAATATCTCTTGATTTCCTTTCCAGATGAACCTCTTTTGTTTTCTCCTTTTGCTTCTAGCCGTTATCAGGAAAATATTACCTATTATAGCTGCTGTACATAAAACAGAATAATAACTGAGCTTCAAAATTGTCTTTATGGCTTGTTTGGATATGATCCTGAAACTTGCATGGAATAAACTCAGAACGAATCCTGAGCTGACCCCTTTGACTTCTCAGAGACATAGTGATAGTACAGAGCGGAGAAGACAGTCACCCGAATTTTGCTCAGGCTGCTGAAACTCAGCTGCTCTACAAAGCAGGTTAGCTGGCCATGTGTCCAACACAACAGTAGACACCGAATTGGGGACAATATGGCCTTCAAGAGCATTTTCTTCTATCTAAATGCTTCAAGGAAGGAAGGTGATGCTCAGCGAGTCATGTTGGGAAGATGGGACAAAAATAAGAACTATCAAAAGTCAGATTTCTCATACAGTTAATGTATGTGGGGAAGAAATGGATTGAGATACGGTCAAGAGAGGGGAAACTGTCACCCAGGATAGGGAGTTTGAGGGTAAATGTGTGTCTTTTCATTACTGAAGAATCAAGGTGAAGCACTGCCCAGTGCCTTTACAGAGACAATGGCAACTACTCATGGAGTCATTAAAAAAAATCAGTGTTTCTTTTGCTTATCTGTACTTTGATAGCTCTGGTATCAAAAGTCCTCGCAACTATAACAGCTATTGCTGTGGCATAATCAAAAACTTTGAGATGGTGAAGAAAGTCTAGAAATACTGGTGTGCTGGGCCGCGGTCTGGAATTTCAGGTAGTCATGTTTGTTAATTAGAAGATACTGAGGAATGGGTATATAAATCCTGATTTCTCCCTTTCTGTACTCCTGATCTTTCAAAGACACAGAACACTGTATTCTAGCAGAGTGGCAAGGAACCAAACGTGTTGCTGGTTATTTCGTGAAATAATGTTGCAATTAAGAGTTTTTTAAAAATCAGGTTCAAATCCTTTAATACGTTCCAAAACTATCCCAGAACCTCCAGAGGAAATGGGGCTTACGCAATCCTCCTGCCTTTGTGTGTGTGTCATGTTATGTGTGTCTCCACGTCCACATCCTTCCTGTATTTTTTAGCTCGTTTGTTGGCTTGTTTCAACCATTTGGTACCAGTAGGGCTTCCAGCAGATTAGTTTCCTACACTTTTCACAGACAGGCAGCAAGAGATAAAAGACCTGATTTATTTAATGGCAAGTGGCTATGAGGGAGCAGCGTGGGTCCCTGCAGTCTTGGTTTTCCTTTACTTTTGGTCACTGTACCGCTCAGGCAAATCCTTATTACTGCTGTTCTGTCCTTACCAGTGTCCCAGGCAATAATTTTTAGCTGCATTCACTCCCTCTCCGCTTGTCAGCTGCTGGCTAATGATTCTACATACAGATCTGAAGTAGCTGGATGCCTTGTGCTCTTAACCAGTTTTTTCTAAGAAGATGGAGCTTACACATTGTACTTCCTCTTTGCCCAACTATCTGATTTCTCTCTTCTCCGCTCCACACCTTCCTTCTATCCTCTGAGAGAAGAAATACTTCTTCCATCCACACCTTTTCTTCCATCCATGTACCAATGTCTTATGGCTTACTTAGGCAATTTCAACCACGCTTGATGGAGAAGCATAGACTTGCAAAGATGTTGCTCTGAGTTTTGTGAGAATTGGACGAAAGAATCCTAAATTCATGCCTACAGTGAGGGAAAGGCAGCGAGAGTTTCCACCTTTCAGGCAAGCCAACGTGCAGAGATCATAGAATCATAGAATCATTTAGGTTGGAAAAGACCTTCAAGATCATCTGGGCAAATAACACATGCTGGTACGTCAGCGTGCCTGTAGCTCAGAACCGAGTTTAGCACAAGTGATCATCTCTCCAAGAACATGACCTGGGAAGGTCAAAGTGACCTGGGGGGTCTGCTAGAGTACCGCATCCTGACAGGCAGAGGAATTCCAACAACTAAATCAGGGGGAACAGACCACCTCGACCTAAGCTACTCCCAGGGCATCCCATGGGATAGTGTGCAGCCCACTGTTGGGACATGAAACCCACCAACGTGAGTCAATGAGAGAGGCTCTCGGGACCCCCGACAGGCAGAGGAGGAGGTCGCTGCCTACGGCAGTGTGGGACTCACGCTGGGATGCTGGGCAGAAGCATCTTGCTTAAGGGAAGAACTAAGGGTGGAGGAAGGTGGGGGGATCGCAATAGTTTGGGGACGAACAAGCATGGGAAAATAGATGGGTAAGGGTCAAAAAGGGACTGGTCATGTGTAAACAGGTGGCTGGTCAGTATGTTTTTCTGGCCATGCCTTGTTCCTGATCAGTGCAGTCTGTTGCGTCTTCTAATTAAACTCGATTTCTGACCATCCCCTGGGTTAAGGGACTCTATTCTGTGTGGATGTGTCTGTATGGAGGTTTGAGTGGCAGCACCTGGAGTGGGGACCATAAGTCTGAGCTGGATACTGGAGAGACTAGAGGGTGTGTGAGCTGGCTACTGGAGCGAGCAGGAGGTTCAGGCCAGCTACTGGAGACACCGTAGGGTCTGGGGGTTGGTTTTTGGTAGGGCCATAGGTCTGGACCAGCTATCAGAGACAACGGTTCGCATGTGTGTGTCTCTAGGTGGGAGGCAACTGGAAGACCAGGGGATCAACGGGACAGCACGGGGGTAGGCTGCGTGTTTAAGGCCAGTTAATGGACGGGCTGATAGCGAGTGTGCAAATGTGTGTGTAAGTCTGAGTACCAGCAACTAGAGTGCCAGCAACTGGAGAGACAAGGGGATTCAGGGACCAGCTACTGGATAGACCCAAGTGTCTAAAGAGGGGAACGCAGTATGTATGTATCTCTACATATTATCCACTAACGGGCTTCCATCCTAACCAGTCACGGAGGGGAACAAGACAGTGCTGTTTGTGTTCGTGCGAGTGCTGTGTTTTCTGTCTGTGTTGATCCGTGTGGCCAGCCACATGTACTTATATATTACATATGTTTGTGTGCCTATTGGGAATACATGCTTAGGCTTACTACAGGCAGGACCTGGGGAAATGGCGCTTCCGCAGACTCACCTCTCCCACGCTACTGGATTTGGCAACCCCTGACAGGTACAGATATTCATGTTATTAAACCCCTAGAATAGTCACCACGCAAAGTAATTTTTTTTTCAGTCACTTAAAAGGGATAGGAGGGATTCTGGGCTTCAGGACTCAAGTTAGTATTTTCAAGAAAAATTGGTGAGATAGAGATTATTGTTACTACTTCCTTTACCTAAAATGTTTTCCGTTTAGAGTTTCATAAAATCAAAGCTTTTAAAAAGCCTGTGATTTTTTTTTTTTTTTGTAAAAGATGTGATTAAACTAGTTTTAGAGTAAGGAGAATTAATGATTCCTAAATGAATATTTCTCCAACAGAATGTCATCAAAATAGGCATTTTTCCTAAAATACCCTAACAGCTGCATTTTTTTTTTTTAACACTTTGGCCTTTTTTCAGCTAGCACTAACGGAGAGAGAGAGCTGTGATGCAATAGCACAGGGTTGTTGGGGTCTGGTCACGGAGCGGCTAAGACCGACTGCTCCGTAAGGGAAGGTGAGCCAGGAGCCGAGAGCGATGGCAGCTCAGGTGGAGACCTTGCCCACCCGGGCAGTGTCCCACAGCACCTGAGCTGGGCGAGGAAAGCAGGGTGCTAGTAACGGGGTCCCTTGACTGTCCCAGGCAAGGCAAAGCAATCACTCAGATCCAGGGTCCGTAGTCAGAAACAAATGGAGTCCGGGCTGGAGATAAGGCTACAGTGCAGGTCTTGAGTCCATCCAGGAGACAAGCTATCTGCAGCAGAGGTCCACAGACCACCCAGGAGTACCTTAGACAGGACCACAGGTAGGCGCACCTGCAACATACCTCAGACCGAAACCCCGGACCTCATGTTGGATGGAGTTCCCGGCATGACGGGCAGATGGTTTGAGTGGAGGTCCCTGATGAGGCTGCTTAGGGCAATTAATATCTATTGGTGCACTCAAGGCCCTGACGAGCTGCTACTTTTTTGCACCAAACTCAAGGGAAGGTTTTAAATGAAAAGAACAACTCAAATGCTAAAGAACTAAGAACTTAGCTAATGCTAAGAATGGCAGCACTGGCTTCTCCTTCATATTCACATTACCAGAAGCTGCTTCTTAGCAATAGGTCAGGCTTCAATGTTACGCAGGAAATTCAGAGGTGAGCAGACCCTAAGCGTCCTTCTTTGTCTGGACATACTCATCTTGGGAATAAAAATCATTTGTCCGAGAGCTTAATGCATTAGGCTATTTTAAAAAAAATTCTGATAAAGCACATTTGTATAAATTTATTACTAAATGTAAACCTTGGCCATGCCATTAGGTTTATTACTACTGCTCCATCTGTCTTATTTTCTTATATAATTATTTGCTTGGTTTTGACTCAATAAATAAGAGCCATTACCACTATCAGAAATGATAAAACAAAAGCAGAGATCACAGTTTGTGCTTAAATCACCTAAATATTGTATTTACTTCTTCATAGTGTTACTATTGTCTTGTAATTCTTCCATATATTTAGCTTGATTTCTCACCATTTTGGGTTTTCACTGTCACATGAAAGGAACGAGCAAGTTAAGGGCAGACTAACAAAGGGATAATAAATCCCTGAGAAAATGTTACTGAAGAGAGGAAGTTCATCTAAGACAGCTGCCAAGAATGAGGCAAATGAACATCTGCATTGGATTATAATGCTGCAGGAAAGCTAAAATGAGTCTGTGCTAAAAGAACCCTCTGTTAATCTTACTTGTTTTTTCCATTTCTCCTTTGTTTACACTTTCTTGGAGCCCAGGAAACACCAGTTTCTTTATTAGGACAACTACCATCCAGATGTGCAAACAAGTGCTTGTGAAATCCCGTTTTTATATATGCTAGCATCAGGGCTAATAACAACAACAAAACAGAATGCCAAACTTCAGGTATGTTTTGAGCAGTCACCTCTGTAAACACAAACTTTAATCAAAACAATCCCTGTGCTCTGCAGCAGCAGCTACTATAGCCAGGAACTGACTTATTCAGTGCCCTCTCTCCTGCTGTTTATTAGCACTTCTAAAGGAAAGAAGAGAAAATTCCTGAGTAACAGAGCAGAAGCCCTGTGATCAGCATGTATCCTTGATCTGTGGAAGGACTTTGTCAATCTACATAGGCTCTCTATCAGTTGCATATTGGTCACACCTTACCGAATGCACTCAGTTTTAAATTAAAAATGTAGCACTTTTCTGCTTTTTGCAAGTTCACCTGCGTGCCAAAAATCCAGCCAAGTTTTTCTTCTTTGCTGGTGTAGTACCAGCTATCAAAATGGTCTCAGAGTAAATCCTTAACTACTCTTGGAAGATCCCACTTCTCGTGTGGGCACTTGCCGTACTGCTGTCATTGCCATCGCAGGTGTAACTGGTTGATACGTACTGCTCAGGTTTTTTGGCAATACTCAGGAAAACGTAGAAGCTGGGCATGCAGGACTGAAAAGCTTAGAAGTCTGGAAGACTAGCATTTTGTTGCTTTAGTTAGCAAATGTGATTGTTAAGTGAGTCTTCTGGTTTGTGTTGTTTTGTTTTGTTTTGTTTTCTTCCAAGAAGCAGAACTGTTCTAGGCAGTCTGACTCAAAAAGTCTGACAGAGAGGATGAAAGAAGCTACAAATAACTACCACGCTTTATTTTTGGAAAGTCCAAAATCTAAGAGCTGCTTCTCCTCCTTTCTCTTAAGAACTAACATGCAGAAACTTAGCTTTAGCTTTTCTTGAGAATACATCCTGCTGGTTTTGTTTGATTATTTGTTATATATATCACTTTAAACTGCTGTTTAATTTTTAAAAAGGTTGAGATCACCTTCAATCTTGGAAGACAGAAAGAGAAATCTCTTCTCTCTTCCTCTGTTGCTCTACAGTGCGTACCTCTCATACATGATCCTGACTGATGTAAAAGTAACATGTGCAAAAATATGTTTTCCCCTCTTTGACTTCCTCTTTGACTTCCTCTTTGCGAAGCATGTCATTTGAAGGTTTTTTCTTTTCTTTTTGTTGGTGTTTTTGTGTAACCAGTACATCAAAGAAGTGGGGTTTACACAACTGTTGTGGAAGATCTGAGGTTTGTGGCTGCTCCAGCTGAGCAAGGCAGTTAGAATAGAACCCTGAAACCCAAGTAAAAGGTCTGTACCCATGCTTCAGGGATGGTAAAAATAGAAGTGTAATCAGCCAGTTTGGCTAGGCAACAATATGAAAAGGTGAGCTTTTCTTGAAATGTGTTATAGGTAAGGAATTAATGTTTGATGTCTTGAGGAGTGACTGACAGCGTTAATATAGCAGCACTCGGTTTATACCACAGCAGCAGGTACCCCGGTATCTCAGAGGGCACCACGCTGGCGGGGGTAACTCTGTGTCTTAGGCTTACTTCAGGTGTTCTGTTAATTCAGTCCTATCACATAAACACAAGTGGAAACTTGAAGCATGTTAATTTAAAACTGATAAAAAGAAAACACTGGCGGTGAATGACAATGGATTTTTTTTTCCATCTGAGAGCTGACTAGATTTCTAGCTGGCTTTAGGGATGTGCTGTGTGTGCCGAGGAGAACTGCTTGTCAAAGTGCTCAGCATTCGCAGTATTGCTCCTGCCCTTAAAAGCTTCATATTTTGCTAAGCTTTGACTAATTAGCTACTACAATTTCCTACCCAGGTTGTCTGCCTTAGGTTGTGTTATATGGAAAGCTTAAAATAATTCCACAACGTCTGATAAAAAATCAGGAAAACCTTAATAAACTATGCAAACTTTAAGCCATTAGAAACTAAAATTTGCACAGCCTTAGTGGAAGTGAATGGCTAAATTATTGAAAGTGTCTGTCTGTTCTTGGCTCATTACTCCAAGCAGACTTCAGGACTGTGTCGGAACTGAGAGCAGAAGCACTAGTCTCTGTGGCAGTTGGACTGGATAATATAGTGGAGGAAATGGTTGAAAGGCATGAAATGGGGCAGAAACTGGGTTTCCAGTCTGCGAGAACGTTGAGACACAGGCAGGGACTGGGAGCTGGGAGAAAAACGTACTTATAATCAGGTGAGGCAGCGATGGAGTGGGTAAGGGGAGTGGGACTCAGGACAGCAGGAGGTTAGTACAGGCTTCTTTTTGATGTTTAGCTGGTTTCTGAAGCAATGAAATATGATGACAGGGTATTCAGCATAGAGGCTGGTTAGGGTTCAGGTAATACAAGACTGTGTGTCAGACAGGTATAAAACAGATGCGGAGGGAGTCAGCACTGCCTAATCTGTGTCTTGAGCAAGGAGGGAAATAATGGTAAAGAACTTTGTAGATAAAGGCCATCATAAATAGACCTAAAAAGCTAGATGGAGGATGTTGGCATGGCATTAATTCATTTACTATCTCTAAGTAATTTTTTAGAGGGGTTTTTTTAGGAAGCAAGCAAAACATCTGGCAGAAAGAATTTGTAGCATCAAAATGTAAGCTAGGCTTTTACAGTTGTTTATTTTTAAGCCATGAGCAAGGTGAAGCTCATTGCGTCTCAGCAGCAAAGGGAGAAAAAAGAGAATGAACACTTAAGCCGATTTACTAACGACGACCACGGCAACTATAGGTCATGGGAGTCTTGATGGACAGGCAAGACAATTTAGACTCTTTTGGCTAGCATCAGCCAAAATGGACAGAGTAGAGCTGTCAAAGGGAGACATTTCCCATCCCTGTAGTGGTTCTCATGGCTTGTGTAGGAATGAGATTCTCCCTTCCCCTAGCCTAGTGCTGCTACTGAGATGGAGGTAGCAGAACTGAACTCTGTGTCTGTTCTGGACGTACGTAGGTCCATCAGTGTACGTGTGTTGCTCAGAGCAGCTGCTGCAGCACGGCAAAACCGGCAGAAGGTGTGGGGGGAAGCAGCAACTGCGGGATGTGAGTTGTTCAGTTAGAGGATATATAGGATGCATATCTCTAGGAAATCTGAAAAATACTCTATCTCTATCTGAAGACAGTAAGAGAAATAGATGCACTCTTATGTATCCAAATGTGTATTCAAGGACTACATAATTTACCTGGCTAAAGGACAGAACTATTTTGTTCACTGGTAATTTCTTCTTTTCAACCTGTGATTAAACCTTTATTGTTTTCAAACCTAGCAGGTGAACATAACCTTTTAATTTTATGTTTGATGACGACAGCTTACAGTCTGTTTTGACAGAGACCTTTAGCAGTGATGCACATGCCATTATATGAAGCGCTGCCCATGGATATATTCAGGTTTCTCTGCTTTCTGTTCTCTTTCTGCTGCCCTTCCCAGCCCTGTGGTTACCAGTGCATTGCTGGTGTATCAACCCCAGAACAGAACGCAGTGATGCATTCTGCGCAGGGGAGTTACAGGGTAGATCTGATGCAGATGAGTTAGGCTTGGGCAAATGCTAGAGGGAACTGTCCCTGATGCTCTTGGGGCATCCAGGACAGAGGACCCAGAGGTTCTGGGACTGGCCAGCAGTCGGAATGAGCACTCCTGGCTTTGAAGTTGCAACTTAGGATGGCCCAAGGAGCATCAGTTTGGTTACTGGGGTCGGCTCTGGGGCCTCTGTTTGGAAAAAAAAACCCAAACCCAAACCACGAGCGGTCTAGGTAACTGGCAGAGTTGCAGCCGTAGTGGTCCCAGGACCAAGGCCTCGTGTTCTGTAGGTAGATGTGGTACATTCCTGGAGACAGTCCAACTGGTGATAGTTAGTGGTGGTTTTGGGCACGTAGATAACATGCCTACTTCTTTTCTTTTGTGGAATCACTAGTTCATTTAATAAGAATCACCTCTAGTTATAAGCCTTGTCTCGATCCATGTGAATTCTTCTAGCAGTGTTGAACAATCCTTGCTGGTGTGTCAGAAGGCATGCATTTGTTTAAACTGAGGAGCAGAGGGAGGAAGACGGTTTCTTTTTCATTTTGAATAGTTTTTTGTAAAGCAGTACTGGGTGTGTTTGTGCGCCGAACAACTTTTCCTAAAATAAAAACAATGGAAAAAAAAGTCAGACTTACAACATGTGAATCCTGTTGTGGCTCACAAAGCCGATCTTGCCCACATCTTATTTTTAAGATGTGTAACTAACTGTATTTTAAATTTTGGAAAAAGAGTCAAGCACATGGGCAATGTGTTTATTTCTGTCTCATAACTGTGGGCGGTAGCTATCCTGTAACAGTCAGAAGCAGCATAAACACACTTTCCGCCTTGCTGGTATTGTGTTTCCTTTTTGTGGTACTTAAATGCCTAACTTTTCTTTCCCCTGCTCCCATAAGTGGCAGGCTCGCTACCTGTGGGCGAGTTTCATTTTTAACCTCTGCTGCCTTATCCCGAACAGGCATTCCAGAGGTCTCAGCCAGAAAGTGATCAAAAGAAGAAAAATCACTATCGGTAATGGGAGGATAGGCAATGTGGAAAGCAGAATTTATTGTATTTTGAGAAGAGAGGGAGAACAGTTCACAAAATTGCATGAAGGTAGTCTGCCACTTGGAAAGCATTTTCCAAAAATACCCTGATGAGGCAGAAACAGACATTATTTGGATTAGAGTGAAGAATGCATTTATCTGCTAAAATGTGATGCCAGACTAAGGTGGTCATGTACTGTCCTTATTTTTAAGTTCTTTGACAGATGCTAATCTTAAAGAAAATTGTTTTTGAAGGAAAAATTTCTATTCTGTAACCTGAAAAGTGACATTTTTATTTAAAGTGGTTTCTGCTTTGAAAGTTTTTATTTATTTGTGTCCCTTTAGTCTTAAGAATAGATGGTATAGACTTTTTTTTTTAATAATTTGCCAACAGACTGTTTTAAAGATGATTTGAAAATGCTTTGATTTTTTCTTCTTTTGGCTATGATTAGTTCTCCTAATCATTACAAATATCTTCCAATTTTAAGGCAGTTGGATGCCTTAATTTTCTCTAAGTAATATAATGGCACCTGAGCTACTGGGTAAAGGAGGTTTGAAGTGGGAAGAGAAATCCATTTCAAAGATCTTTGTGATACTGCTGCCCTGACTTGGCAAATAAAGCTGCCTCCCTGTGACATGGATTTTTGTACTTTGGAAGTGAAGTTTGGTGTTCATCAGAAATGTATTTTCTACAGCACAAATATGAGTAGGTCAGCCTGCCAGCAAATGTAGCCATCACACTGAGATCATCATACACAGTGGCCTTGCTTGGCTGACATCATTGCACTGACAGTTGGTGAGAACTATGCCTGTTAAACGTCATAAGATCAGGAACTTCGGTTCTTCTACCTCTATTATTTGGACATTTCAGCTTAATATGTGATGACTTCATTTCTGAATAGATCTGAGTTTTACTTTACATCTTAGTTTCATTTTTTATGTGCTGGATTTTATTTAAAATTTTTTAAAAGTCCTGAATTCAAAGCAAATATATCTTAGGGGAGATGAAGAAGAAATGATCAGCATGAATATAGTATTCCTCCCAGTAAAGGACTCCAGATGTTGACAACTTGCTGTAAGACCTCGTCCCCGTGGGCAACACCAGAGTGAAACCACCACCATTAGGACCCAGAGGAGCAGTGGAAGGTGAGCATAACACCAGAAAAGGGGTAGAAGCTAAGAAACGTGTGTGTTAAATTTTTAATTGTATTGTTGCTATTATTGCATCTTTTCCTGTATATAAGTACTCTAGCTACTTTCTTATTCATTCTTCTTCTGCAATAATTAGATGAAGACTTACGGTAATCCTTGAATTAGACTGTTAAAAATTCTGTTATACTAACAATCTCAGAATCACGGATGGTTGAGGTGGGAAGGGACCTCTGGAGGTCATCTGGTCCAACCCTCCTGCTCAAGCAAGAGTAGGCTGGAACTACATCTGTCTGGGTGGCTTTTGAATATCTCCAAGGATGGAGACTCAACAAACTCCCTGGGCAACCTGTCCCAGTGCTCGGTGTTTCCTGATGTTCAGAGGGAACCTCCCGTGTTCCAGTTTGTGCCCATGGCCTCTGGTGCTGTCACTGGGCACCACTGAAAAGAACCTGGCTCCGTCCTCTTTGCACCCTCCCTTTAGGTGTTTATAGACATGGATGAGATCCTCCTCAGCCTTCTCTTTTCCAGGCTGAACAGTCTTAGCTTTCTCAGCCCTCCTCATAAGAGAGATGCTCCAGACCCTTAATCATCTTTGCGGCTCTTTGTTGGACCTTCTCCAGTATGCCCATGTCTCTCTTGTACTGGGGAGCCCAGAACTGGGCACAGGACTCCAGGTGTGACCTCACCAGTGCTGAGCATAGGGGAAGGATCACCTCCCTCGACCTGCTGGCAACAGGAATGACCTGCAAGCCATCCCACCACATGTCCGTCATTCCAACAAGATCATAGCCCTGCAGCTGGACACAGAGCTGTAACTCATCACGTTTATTGCCCGTGCTGTGTACATTAGTGTACATGCGCTTCAGAGAGGGTCTGGGTTTTTTCCAATACCGTTGCCTTGCTTACATGCAAATGCTGGAATTGACCCTGCTTAAGCCTTGTTTTGCTGATTTTGTGTTTCCTTTCTGACACATCACCCCATGCCCTTTGCTTGTCAGCCCCATCCGTCCCTCCCCCACAGGGCTGCTGGTAACTCCGTCCCTCCCCTGTCATTCCTAGTTTAAATCCTTTCTTCCCAGGGCAGCCGTCCTGGTGGCAAAGATACTTTTGCCCTGCTTTTATTGAGGTGGATCCCATCTCTCCCAAAATTCTTGGGTTTCTTTATTACAATTTAAGGCATGTGCTGCCTCTTTGCCCATAAACAAGATTCTGAGTGTAAGAACTAGATCTGGAAAAAAAATGTTGCTGTGTTCTTTCCTATCGTGCACATGGTATAAATACCAGGTCTCATCCTGATCATTATCTTGATCTAAATGTATATTTAGGGCAAGTATGTTGGGTAAAATCCTCACACTGTAGGTGTCTGAAAACCTTTTTCAACAAGGCCATATTTTTAACCTTTATCTAAGCAAAGTACTTGTACTCCTTTTACCTGTAAAGGTGGATTATCAGTCCTGTCCATGTTATCATGATGATTTACAAAGTAGAATTTTGAGACAATAACCTAATGGTGATTAAAGATTTGGCATTTTCATCACCTTGTAGTTGGCTTACAAAGTAGGATTTTACTCTGCTGAAAATCCCTGCTTCTTATAAACCAGTGGGACAAGAGGTTTGTCCCAGTATAGGCGAGAATGCTTTTTACAAGTCTATCTCAAGGCAGTGTAAAAAGTAGTCCGTGAGGTCACTCCTTGGGTCAAGCTCTATAAATATTTTTAAAAGGAAAATGTTTGAGTCAAGTTAGCTTGCACAGAATGGGGAGAGGAATTCTGATGAAGCTTTTTACTTTCTATACCCTGTGGTAGGCCGTGTGTGTGTGTGAGTAGGAGAAAATGTTTCTTCAGCTCAGCTGAACATGGAGACAGACAGCGAAACTGCTGCATATAATTCTTTCTGGATTTATTCATATAAAAGGAATGTATGACATTTAGTCTGAATGGAGCCTTTCAGTGCAATGCATGTACTTAATATAGTTAAAACTTATTTTTTAAATATGCTTTAAAACTGTGTACCCGTCTGCTAACGATAAATTAATTTAATATAACAATAGGATCAGTGTTGACATGCAAGTTTGAATTACAAGCAGAACATCTCCTTATGCTTGATTTTACAGTTGTCCCACACGCTGTATTGAATAATTTCAATTGCTTTTTCAGTTTCTGAACACTGACCATTTGGAATTCTGACTTTGCATCTCATGCCAATAATATAAACTTCATCAGAAACAGTTCAGACATTTCTGGAAATGATAATTTTTGTGACGCTGCCAAATAATTGGTTAATAGCTCTAATGTTTTTACATTTTAGAACACAAAATTTGATAGAGGCATACCGACACTTATATGTGCCATCAGAAGTGCTGAAATATCCTGATTCCCAGCATATACCACTTGAACTATGAGACTCTTGCACAGGACATGCTTTGCTAGCAGGTTTCATGGATGCTTGCTTATAGCAGAAGTATCACAGTGGTTTTCCTCTTCTAGTCATGCTGCCTAGTGAAAGACGGAGTCAGAGTTTGTAGAGGGGAAATATGTATGTCTAAACATTTACTCTTGGTTTCCTTGCCACCTAGTGTCAGGTAACATACCCATACTTCCCTTTCCTTCTGCTTCCTAACTGGCTTTCAGTGCTCTTCTTAGCTTTGTCCTCACCTTTTCCCACCGTCTTGTCCCAGGCTTTTCACTCAGTTTTATTCTCCTTTTCACACACTTTTCTCCATAGTATTCATCCACCCTCCTCACTAGTCTGATTCCCCTCAGACCCATCTATACGCCCAACAGACCTGGTCTCTTCTTTTTTAAAAGTCATCTTCCAATATCAGTATTGATGGGAGATTCCTTTCTCCCTAGTGTTCCCATTGCAAAGCTTCAGGTCCCTGATTCCTCTTTCCCTTCTTGGCCATTCAGCGCCAGCTGTGTGAAAGATTTAACATTTTTTTTTTCCAGTGCTTTTTATAATACTGTGAGGGAGGGGTAGAGGAGGCAGAAACATTCAAATTATGTGAAATGAAGCACTAAAGAGCTAGAAAATGCCAGAATTCTTTGCCTCTGTGACCTTAATTTGTACCCTTCTGTAGGGTATGGTACAAGCCTGTCTTCTGGTGCATAAACATACACTCTTATTCTTTCATAAGTATACATTAAAACCAGCATTTATAGACTTCTAAATATTTTTTTCCAAAGGTGCCTTGTTTAAAGGAGGAAAAAGCAGAAAAACAGAATATTGAAGCATTAGTTATGCTTGTGAAAGTGTATTATCAAACTGCTGCGAAAGTAGCTGTTTAGCAGCAGTTAGCTGATGATATTCAAAGCCAAAACGTCATTCAGAGTTTCTGGATGAATTGATACATCCTGCAGCAATCCATCACTTAAATGATGTACTCAGAATGATTGATAGTAGCTTTTCAGGAACCCAAGGCACAAGGAGCGAGGTCTGTGCATGAACAATTGGTTAAAAGAGAAGCAAAAAGGTGAGGAATATACAGTCACCTCTTGCAGTAGAGAAAGGTCACTACTGTAATTCTACAGAGATTTGCACTGCCTGCCTTATCCAGGGAGGGCAAGCAGTTAAGTTTGGTGATGATAGGAGTTTTTTAGTGTTTTTTTTTAATAAGGACGGGGCAGATTGTAAAGAATCACAAACGGATCTTCCAAGAGTGATTGACTGGAGAACAAAATGGTAAATGAAATTAATTTCTACCTTTTTGTTATATATTTCTTGGGAGAGGGAGGAGAAATCCTAATTACACATAAAATTACCTCATAGGGGCAAGTTATTGAGCTTATGAGAGTTCCATGAAAGTGTCATCTCAGCTGTAGTCAAGAAAGTACACCAGTTGTGTTCCTCATCAGGAAAAATACAGAGAACATTGCTATGTCAGTAGAGAGATCTTGGGATTCTTTGCACCATGTGCAGTCATGATTCCCTGGACTCCAGCAAACGTCAGAAGTGATGTACTAGAACACAGAAACTCTGAGAAAAGCTGAAAAGATAACTGAAGGTGTGGAATGGTTGCAGAACAAGAAATGACCAACTAAGTTCACACTCAGTACAGAAAGCAGACAAGTGGAAGGGGTATATAAAAGAGGTTTCTGAAATCACAAAAAGCATGGAGAAAACAGAATGGGCAGTGAAGAGGTGATCCCTAGGAGATCTTGGAGGCATCAAAGAACATCAGCAGGACCTAAGCTGAAAACAGAGAAGCAGAGACTTCTTTATGAAAGGCATAACTGAGCCGTGGACCTCCTTGCCAGAGGACATCATGAATGCCAAACATTTATACATGCTCAGGAGAAGTCTAAGCAAAAGCGAAATCTTTTATTCTTTTCTAGCATGGTTCTTAACTCACTCAGGCCTTGATGCATACTGCTTCTCTAACACTAGTCTTGCACAAGAACAGTCTCACGATTCTTAAATCCTATGATTATAGAGGCTAGAAGTGTGCAGCTAAGAAATTTGTGTTGCATTCAGGAGGAAAAAAGTAAACTTCTTAACACAGAGATGATCAGAAATAAAAGAACACCCAGCCAGACTAACTCAGTGAACGAGTAAGAACTGCAACGGCAGAACTGCAGTCTGCCATCTCAAATCTTAAGGAATGCAATCAGTTGACAGAGCTGAGGAAAGTAAATAAAACTTTTGCCTGGAAAATGGAGATTTTTAACCAGCAGGAAAACTCCAGCTTAGTTGAAGACAGCTGGAGACAGTACTGAAGGAAAGCACTTATGTCCTAATTCAAAGGAATCCTGCTGTGTTTGAAAAGGAAGAGACAAACAGCAAGGTTAAAACTAAGTGGATGTGTACAAATGTCACGGCCCTTGTGGGGAGCAAGATAGACATAGATAGATAGATAGAGCAGATACAGAGAGCCTGTTAATATTCTGTAATTCTTAGGACTACAAATGAACACTAGAAACTCAAAAAATCTCAAGGGCCTACAGGAGTGGGGGTAATAAACTGTATTTAGAGATTCCTCCACTGTTGTCCATTTAAAACTAACGGAATGCAGAGGTCAAGAGCATGCTTTGTCTTGCTTTCCTTTATCCAGCAGCACTAAAAATATTCGGCATTGGCCAGACATCCATGTTAAAATATCCAGCAGAAACTAAAGGCTCTCTCAGCAGCACTTCATGTAGATCATCTGCAGGAACAGCATATTACCTATGGGAGAAGGAGGGGTGTTACTTCCTTTTTTTCTATGGATTTTCGAAAAATCAGAGGAAAAATCCATCAAATCATAAACAACAGAAGAAAAGTTATTTTTTAATGAAATCTTTGCAGCTTATCCTGTAAAAAATCCTTAACAAATAGTCATCTAAATTTTATAAATCTGGAGTCTGGTCATACATTTGTCTCTTAAGTATGTTAGTCTACTGTAAGGCAGCAGAGCAGATGTATGTTTTGGCCATATATACCAGACAAAAACTGTACTGCAACAGGAGGCATTATGCAGGTAAGCCTCTGACATTTTATGTATAGAGAGATAGAAGAATTACAATTGAAAGAAGGAACTAAGTTAAAAAATAATTTGACAGGACCAATAATGGCTCTTGGTAGCAATTGCTAAAGATTACTTGAAAAAAAAAATGGAAAAGTGAGCCAGGCTTGTAAATATACACATTTTACAAGAACGCTTAAGAAACCAGTGTTTTCTCCTGGGATAACAAATATCTAGTGTCCTAGATAAAGGCGTAAAATAAATGCTTTTGGTATATGATTTGCACAAATGTTGCAAACACCGTTCCTGTAAGCAGCACTGCTGGTGGTGATAACAACGGAGAAACTTTAGGGAGAGAGAAAGGAAAGAGCTGGCAGCCTCACATAGAAAAGGTGAATGATGAAACTTTTTTCAGCCCTGATATAGTACTGTGGAACAGAAAAAGGGGGGTCCTTGGTCCTCTGACAAATATAAAACAGTGTATGTTTATAATAAGAAGCTTAATTAAAAGATAGTTCGATCTCTTGCTTCCTCATCACTAAGCAGAAGGTGGATAGCAAATAATGCTGGTCTGTGCCTCAGCTCAAAATATGAAAAGAGCTGACTTGTGGTTTCCAACCTAAAAGGGGAGTCTGGGGCAGAATCAAGATTCTAGCTTTTAAAGCCCTAACCTCTGTGTTTCGTTATTTAATTAAAAAAAAAAAAAAAAAAAAAAAAAACCAACCAAAAAAAAAAGTCCCCAAAAATAGTCAACAAAGCAAACCCCTCAACCTCAAGCATTTTATTCACGGTACAATGAAATTCTTCTTAATTCTGTTTATCGCTTGGCATTGTCCTTTCATTACTGCAAAAAAACCTTTACTTCTGTCCCCTGCACCCCATCCTAGGTAAATCTGGTTTTAGTTTTGAATCTCCTAAAGTGATCTTCGGCACCTTCTAGCCTCGATCTACCAAGAGCCCACTGATCTCTTTCCACACGCAATGCTTTCCAGGCTTCCTGCTGTCGCAGTCAAAAAGTGACAATTACAGTCTTTGTTAAAAACCTGATGACTTAAAAATTGTCTGATTAAGCTCAAGCTTATTCTTCCAAAAATTCATCCTTGAGCAAGAATTGGCTTTGAAGAGCTACATGTGGAAAAAAAGGCTTTTCATGAAGTTAGGAGGGAGGGGTGAAATAACACTTTTAATGGAAACTATTTGAAATGCTTAGCTACAGGATCTCTATAGCAGACACATATAGGTACAGCTGCTGAGGTAGATACACACTCTTAATCTACACGCAGGGTGTAAATCTTTGTAAATGGGATTATTAGAGAATTTGTCAGAGGAAAGGACGTGGTTCGAAATGTCTCTGTAGGTGACAGAAAATCCCTGTGACAGTACGGCGATGGTGCCCAGGTCTGTGTTGCAATTTAACCGCGACTGCTCTGTCCTGCCCGGATCTTAAACCTTGCTTCTGTTCAAGTTTGGTTAAATGGCCAGAGAAACGTCCTATTCCATATAAGAATGCGTATCATTGGCTATGTAATGCTGGATGGAGGATGTTGGAGGTCCGGTTTTATTGGATAAGTAAGCGGAGGTTATGAGTGAGCGGGGGGGGGGAAGGGGGAGCTGGAGAAGCTCAGCTACTGTCTGTCAGGGTACACAGTAGTTAAAGACAGGACTGAAGAATGACAACACTGGGATGCTGTACAGCAGCAAGGGGTGTCCATCAAAATCTAAAGTAGGAAGTTTTCTTCGGCAGCGGTCTGACAGGAACGTCTACCCGGAGTCAGATTTCAGAGCTGGAGCAGTGCGTTGCAGTGAGTCACACACAGAGCCTGAGAGCTGCCTTTGTTCCACTTGTGTCTGAACGTTGGAGGAGAAACAGCAGGCTCCAGTTTTTATTAACTTCTTATTTTCATAAGCATAAAACTCATGTGCACTGAACTTTTTCCTCACTCAAGGTCTTTCAACTGACTTTCAAAAAATGCTCTCATGGTAAGAACTCTCACTTCTAAATTTTACTTTTTCTTTCCCCCCCTTGTGCTTCTGTATTACACTCTTTGGTCTCATTCTTTTCCACCCTCCCACCCCCTTTTTTTTTTTTGGCACACCTGCTCCAGGCATGCCTGGTGGACCTGGGACTTGCTGCTACTGCTCTTTGGCTTGTCAATCCATGCTGGTTCAGCAGCTCAGATCATAGAAGGTAAGACTTCTCCAAATCACATCTATAAGTTGAGAGTAAGGGTTAATTTTAAGATACGCTTTCCTAATATGGAAGGAGACTCTACATTTCAGATCTTCATTTTCTCTGCTGCTTACTGTTCTTCATTTCATAGAGGGAAGCTGCTGCAAGTTAAGAACTTAAATTGCCATTCATTCTGGAACAGGGAAAATAAGTATGTTGGTTCCCCAGCTGTAAGGCAGCCTCTCATGCCTGCTCTCTCAACATTTCTTCAGAGTGTAATAATCGAGAGAAAGTACTTCACAGAAAAGAAGAATACTGAATGGTTTTGGGTGTATCACGTCAGAGAAAGGTAGCAGAAAGCAATTAGGATAGATGTATGTGTCACTCTGGAGATATCAGGAATGTGCCAGGCACGGTGTGAGTGCAAAGACACAGATGTGATGCTTGCTCCAGTGCACAGAGATTTCTCCTGGTAAGTGTCTGAGCAAATTGTGATTTTCAGATCTCTTGAGTTAAATGTTTAGTTGTACCAGCCTAGCCTTTATGGAGTTTCAGTGAAAAGTCTTTCTGTAATTGCAAATCGTATGTTCTTGTAACAGAGCCATATCCCTCAGCATCTCTGGAAGACATAACCTCAAATTTAACTTAAGAGAGAGAACATTGATTTAAAAGTTTACATGTAATTTTGAGGAAAGTGAAAATGCTTCATATATTACTTCTCCATTATAAGCAATGATACTTATGTCAAAAAGCGTTTTTTTCACTATCTTATGAAAAATAGTCTGAATTTGTTATGTAAATGACTGCTGGATAACTATGTGATAGGACCATTAGAAATTATTAAAGGGAAGTAGATATTGCACATGAAGACTTTAATGTTACTCAGAATGTTTTTTTCCTTTTTAACTGACACTGTCATAGAAGAGATGGTGCACCTAAGAGCCAAAGCTCTAGGTAGTTATTTCAGTAGGAGAAAAAGCCACAAATTAGTTATCACTAACGAATGCTGTAAGTGCTGTCGTGGTTTAACCCTGGCCAGCAACTAAGCACCACGCAGCTTCTCACTCACTCTGCCCACCCCCCCTCCCAGTGGGGTGGGGGAGAGAATTGGGAAAAAAAAAGTAAAACTCATGGGTTGAGATGAGAAATATGTAATGCCATATTACAGATCATTAATTAAGGAAACAAACCGGAACCAGCTATTAGAATGAGGAAAATATTAATGTATGTCTGAACAGTGGCAGAAATACAATATATTGCATATACAATGGAGATAAATCTGTTGCATCAGGTGAAAATGTTTTTCTTGAGCTGATGAATGACAGTGCATGTGGTCGTTTAACCTGGCAGGCAACTAATCACCACACAGCCGCTCGTATGCTCCCGCCCAGTGGGATGGGGCAGAGAATCGGAAAAAAGGTAAAACTTGTGGGTTGAGATGAAGACAGTTCAGTAGGACAGAAAATGAAGGGAAAATAGTAATAATAATGATAAAAGAATATACAAAACAAGTAACACACAATGCAATTGCTCACCACCCGCTGACCAATGGCCAACCAGTCCCCAAGCAGTGGCCACCACCCCCCGGCCATCTCCCCCCATTTTTTATGTTCAGCGTGATGTCATATGGTCTGGAATATCCCTTTGGCCAGTTGGGGTCAGCTGTTCCAGCTGTGTCCCCTCCCAACTCCTTGTGCCCCTCCAGCCTTCTTGCTGGTGGGGTGGGGTGAGAAGCTGAAAAGTCCTTGGCTCTAAGTACCGCTCAGCAACAACTAAAACATCAGTGTGTTATCAACATTATTCTCATCCTAAATCCAAAACACAACACTGTTCCAGCTACTAGGAAGAAAATTAACTCTTTCCCAGCTGAAACCAGGACAGTGCAGTGAGTGACATCTGGACAGGAGAGAACCAAATTTTGGCACACAGAAGTTAATAAGCAGAAGCTCATTAAAACTACCAACACAGTGTTAAAAAGAAAAAATATTTTTTTGACACACAATTTCTTTTTTGGTGGATCTATGCCAGTTTCTATTACCTGAAGCTTTGGTTCTTTAAATATCCTACCCTTTGAAAGTCATATCAGACATCAGAAGTAGGAAAGATAACCCCTATTGATACAGGACATTTTTTTCCTGTGCAGAATCTTATTACTGCTGGAAGGACTCCTAACCTTACCAGGAATGAAGATCAAGTGGGGTTATGAAAGTCTCCTTAGATCACCAGAGACCTGGAGACAGTTCTGGGAATGTGCTCCTGCATGATTGTCCTAGCCTAATACGCTTTCCTACTTGTTTGTCTGTTCCCAAAAGTTTACTTTTTTTTTTTTTAACACCTGATTTTTAAGTGCCTGATGTAATAGGGATCTCATGCTTTCTATTCCACGTCGGACTGTGTTATAAGCAATGTTTTCCTGATGCTTGGTTTAAATGTTTTCACCTTCTGAAATCAGGTGTTGAGTGCTAGAAATAGGAATAACCTTCCTTTCTTGCTGGTGCTGCAAATACATGAACGATATAAAGTCTCCCTGTAACTACTGAAGAGCAAAGACGTATACACTTCAAATCTTCTTGTCTAACTATTGCAGAAATAACTTCTTTTTCCTTTCCCACAGTTCCTTTTAGTAATAGAGTGCACAGAAATAAATTGTGTATTTAAGATGAAAATGTTTGGAGACACAGGGAGATGAATTGCCCCTCTGGTATTCAGGCCTTTTGCTGCTAAACTGATGCTTTGTCCAGCGTCTACTTTGTCACAGTCTCCTTTAAGGTTACTGCTTTCCAGGATTCTCCAGCCCATTGAATATTGCTGCTCTGCTTTCCTGATGGCTGACCTCTCCTCTGTCTCCCCATAGCACATATTTATATCTCTAAATTCCTTTTTATATAAGAGGAACTGGGAATGAGTAAACATGGGTTTAGAGGAACAGCGCAGGTGCCTTCTGCTGTAGCCTTGTGCAAGCTCTATGCAAAAGGAAAAAAATACCTTGAGATGTTCTTGGGTTGGTTAAATAATGTCAAGAAAATGGCTCATGGATTATATTATTCACTGAGGGATGGGGACGGAGTAACTTATTTTTTACAGACCTGCAGACAAAGCAGTGACCTTCAGAGAATTTAGAGGAGAAAAGTTTGTCATCTTTGCCTTCACCATCAGACAACCACTTCAGTGAGGTCTAGTGAATTTGGTTACTGGTATGTGATTAGGCAGCTGTAGCCTTGTCTTCTTGTTTTCCCCAGGGGAGCACCAAATTGCGGAGGGGGTTTGGAGGGTGCAGATAAAAACGAAAGCCTTGGCAGCCCTCTGGCAGAGGGCTTGAGCTCTGCCACGTCTTTGTGAGAGACGTTAGAAAGATAAGTTAGAAAATTTTCATCAGTTTCCTATCAGGAAAAGTGTTTTGACCAAGTCTTGTTCTTCTAGAGGAAATCATATAATTATGGACAGTTCCTACAGAGAAGGAGGAAACAAACTGAAAGGATGGTGGGAAAGTGCAGGGGGGGGAATTCACATGGCAGTTGTTGAAATTGTTTGAGAACTTCTGGGTTTTACTTTAGCTTCAGTGAACTTGTGTGAAGTTAGGACTTTTGTTTCAGTAGAAGTGTTGTTTTAATTTCCAAATTCTAGAGTATCTGACTACTGCTTTCATTGTAAAATGGGACAGACAATAAAACAGAGTATTTAAAACCTTATATTTAAAATAATGAGTTACTAATTCACAGTACCAGCTGAAACCCCTTCTTGATCAAAAAGACATCTGTTTAGCATGTTAAAATGAAGTTAGATATCTGTTATGTAATTTGTAGATCAAGCTATGTGTTGTGACAGAATGCAAAAAAAAATATTGAAATATTTCATTCAGAATTTTAAAATTCTCTTGCATGTTCTGCAAATTAATGGGATTTGGTCATTGTTTCACCAAAACTCTTAAGAAATACTTGGATCATGCTTTAGAGTGAAACTGAACAGAAGTTCTGAAACCTCAGCAGTTCCTGTGAGTTAGAATTCTGAATTTTTACTAACTCTGTTGGAAGATTTTAGTCCCTTTCTCTGTAGCTAACATTGCACATGTACAAAAAGGTAAGCAATAATATGCCTTCTTCTTCACACAAACACAGTGTCATGTGAACTATGGAGCGCTTTTGCAGTTTTTCTCCTGTGTTCATGAGAATTGCCCAAATATAGTACCCTATTCTACTTGGGTTTGTGTGGGAGGGTTAAAGATAAGTTGGTGTCTTAATAAATTACTTCATCACTTCTCTTTTGTTCAAATGACAATTAAGCATGTATCTATCTGTACATAAAAGTGTAGTCTGTCTTATTCTATCTGGTATTGCCTTGCGGTGCATGTACTTGGCCTTTAATTACACCTGATAATGTATCTTGATTTACATTGATTGCCCTGGCTGTTTTTTCCATGTTGCTCTGCATCTTCAGCCACAAATTAAGTTAATGAATAGAAGGTGCTCAGGACATTGTCCTGAACATCCTGGTACTCAGGTTGTGGACAGAACTAAAGCTATAAAATCTGAATGCTAACCCTGTTGAAGTCTGAATGAGAGAGAGTAATCCCTATGACTTGCTCTAGCCTCTCGCAAAAGTCATATTTATTCTTCCAGGCTACCTAGGCAGTTATCAGTGTTTTTCAGTTCTTGGCATTCAAATCAGCGCATGCCTTTAAAAAAAAAATATAGAAAAAAATTGTTTAAATGTATGTGGTTCTGCAGTACGTATTATATTTATGTGCTCTAAAAGAAGCTTTACAAATTTCTTATTGACATCTGGGTTTTATTATTAGCCAAGCTGAACAGCGCTTTCTTGCCCTAAGTAACATGCTCAGTAATAGTTTACATAAAGTAAATATTTGTGTCTTTCCTTGGCTCTCTGTACACAGAATGGCTGTCATGAGGCTGTTGACATAAACTTTGCACTCGTGACCTGCTGAGTTTAATGGAGGAATCCTGAATTATTGACGTTCATTGGCTGTTGGTCAACTGGTGTGATTCACACACTTTTCTTCACAATGAACCAACATAATGAGTGTAAATAAATTTGTACATACATTTAAAAACTTGTTTCTATCGAGTAATTACTGTATGTGCTTTGAGTGTGAAATGTGTACAATCACTCTGACTTATGTGGTGATAGGGACAGCTCAGTCAATTCTTTCCTAAGACAGGACACAATTGCAGTAGTGCTGGTCTGTATGGAGTGCAGTATTTTGTAAAGATAACTTAGATGGCACTATATCCTCTTGTATCAGACTGAGCATTTGAACATCATCAAACTGCACTTGAGCCTAAACTGTAGAAGCCACTGTGAATCTTTCAGAGGTGTCTTCAGGCTGTTACCAGCTGTTGTGCATGTTTTTAATGTGGAGCTAAGTCTGATTTCATAGTTGATAAAATGCCTTTCCATGCAAAACATAGTTAATTTATTATAGAAAATCGGTTGGGTTCAGTCGGGGTCATTTGTATGAGTGGCTGAAGAGATTGAAAATACCAGTAGAACAAACCTGATTTAGTAAATTTGTTCCATTTTGTCACTTTTCTAAATGGATTAGTTTTCTGTGTAATACCCTCTACATGCTAATTCTCTTGGACAATAAACACATGGTTGCAAAGCTACTCTACCAGGCAACAGAAGATTTTTTGGGGCCTTTTTTGAGGCCTCAGAAGGGAAAACCAGCTGGGGTGGCTATAGCATTATAATGGCTGTCTTCATTTTCTCTCTGAAGGCATCCTGGTCACACTGGAAGCCCACAGTAAGCAGTTGTTTCCATGATCCGAATAGAACTTAAAATCTCAATTGTGCTTGCGTTTGCCACTAAATGGTGTTTGAAGGACCTGCTCTGCTGAGAAAGGCCATACCAAAATACTTCCACGCTGTGTTCTTCTGGCTCAGCTGTAGACAACGCAACACAAGGAATTTCTTGAAAGAAGCCCTAGTGGTCTCCTGAGTGTTTAAATGCATGTACATCTGTTTGGACACTGCCATGCCCACTCACAGATTTCCCACAACCTTGTACTATAGCTCTGTTACTCACTTTGGGTCCTACACAGCAGCTGCTGTGTAAAAACTGCTAGTCCCAGGTACTCCAGGTACTTGTGGTAGTACCCGCTAATAAGCATCAATTTAATTAAAATGTTTCATCTGTGATTTACTTCTTACATGTTAAGGACAATGCCTGATCTTCATGATCTTGGTTAGGTACTGAACTACCTGCTCCTTGCTTCAAAAGTGAATGGATGACTGGAGAGAACAAGAAATACTGCTTGAAGTGGCTAGGAGTAGTTAACAGAATACAGTGATTTACACTGTGTGCGTAAGAATAGCCTTGGCTTGTTTGGTTCAAGCAGGTGAACACAGACACAGATTTCAGCTGCAAGCTGCCATTTCAACAAATGAGCAGTGAAAGGGAAGATTTGATTGCACTATTTCTGTTTGGGATATTCAAATGGTTCTGGAGAACTTTTTTCTTATTCTAACATGTTGATTTCCAAATCAAATACTTGTTTTGGAGGCTGCCTGTCCCTTTGGCTGTGATTTCTTCCCCTTTGGTGTGTGAGCTGTGGATTGGTTTGGTTTTTCTCATAGTGGTATCTCAAATTTGACCAAATTCATGCAGTAGTTTTGCCAATTTACACAGTGTGCCTTGGCTAAAAAGGCAGCAAATTGTGCAGTTTGGTGGAATCTGATTATTTCAGATGTCATTAATGTTACCTATTTACGAGAGGATGTCTATTTACCACCACTATTTCTAGGTCACCAAACAATCTTTTCCCATTTGGCCAAGCCACAAAATTACAGCAGGTTTAAAAACCAACAAAATTAGCCAGCAATTTGGACTGTGGTGAATTCTATCCATGTAATCTTTCTGTCTCTAGTAGCTCCTGTTCCCAAACATGGAAAGTCACAGACATTGCAGATACTAGAGTGCAGGTGGAATTCTCTCAAAGAATGAGTAAAATGGGCAAACCCTAATTTTAATGTATTTGCATATGAGGAGTGTGAAACAACAGATGTATTATTCAGTATACCTTCTGGTGAGAAAGCCTTGGAAAAAGCAACAGACAGGGCTGAATGTGCCCTACCAAAAACTGCAGTATTTTAAATGAGTATTTGTCTTACAGCCCAATCATAGAAGAACCAGGGTCTGAACCAAGTTTTTCCGAGGGGTTCTGCGAGGAACCAGGGTTTTCTGGAGGCATTCAAGCATGTTTCATTCCCAACATTCAGTCGATGGAGGCCTGAAGCTGGTAATAGTGATTCAGTGATAAGATTTTAATTTGAACTGCACTATTATTTATGGTCTTTTGCTTCATCTTCAGTACAGAAAATAGAATATTAAGAAGAATGGGCTTTGACCAGCTTGTTCTATGCTGGGGTATCTCCAGGGTCTTATGACTCCAGGTCTACCTCCACTGCTGCCACTGAATTCACTTTTTGCTGTGATCAGTTCCTACCATTGCAACTTATAACTGCTCAGTTAGCATTAACTTCCAGTCCTATTTGTGGCATATCTTTCTCTGAACTGTGAAATCACAGTTCCGTACATAGTCAGGACGTCTGACTCTGCTTCTTTGGAGATCTGAATATAGCTTTTGACTTTCTCTACTTTTTTTGGTGGTCAGTGACATTATATTGCATTATATTGCATGGTCATTGCTCATTGCGTTTTATATCCACTTCCCTTCTTACAACTGACACACATTACCTAACTCAAGAACAGAACCCACCTAGAAATAATTTTAATTTTGTGCTGCCTGCTAAAGAGTAAGGTGATGACTCTTGAGAGAAAAGAATATTGCTCCAAGACATGCTTC
Organism: Haliaeetus albicilla; assembly: GCF_947461875.1. Classification (NCBI taxonomy): domain Eukaryota; kingdom Metazoa; phylum Chordata; class Aves; order Accipitriformes; family Accipitridae; genus Haliaeetus; species Haliaeetus albicilla. The sequence goes on along the minus strand of NC_091503.1, from coordinate 25,389,619 downwards.
AGAGTTTCCTATAAGCACTAGCTGTGTTGCATGGATATTCTGAATCGCCCATAACTGGGGTTTACTGCAAAACAGTTTCAGAACATCAACCAGTGTGGCATTCAAGTTGTGACTCATCTCTGGTGATATTTCTTATGACTAAACTCAAACCGTAGAAGGAAGCATACAAGAGGTGGAAACAGGCTCAGGTGGCATGGCAGAAATATAGAGACACTGTCCGAGACTACAGTAGTGAGGTCAGGAAAGCCAAAGCCCATGTGGAATTAAATCTAGCAAGCAACATGAAGAGCAACAAGAAGGGCTTCTATGGGTATACCAGCAGCAAAAAGAAGACTAGAGAAAATGTGGACCTGCTGCTGAATGGGGCAAGGAACCTGGTGACAGGGGCATGGAAACACCCAAAGCACTCAATGCCTTTTTTGCCTTGCTTTTTACTGGTAGGATTTCCCTTCAGGAAACTGAGCCCCTGCGCCCACTGGGAAAGTCTGGAGCAATGAATATTTACCATCCATCGAGGAGGACTGAGTGAGGGAACATTGAAACCAGATGGACATACGCAAGTCCATGGGACCTGATGGGACGTGTCTATGAGGGCTCATCAAGCTGGCTGATGTCATTAAGATAGGACTTTTGATTATCTTTGGAAGATCCTGGTGATCAGGAGAGTTCCTGAGGATGGAAAGGAAGCCAATATCATTCCTAATATCAAGAAGGGCAAGGAGCAGGATCTGGGGAACTGCAGGTTGATCAGCTCACCTCAGTCCCTGGGAAGGTATGGGAGCACATAATCGTGGAATCCATTCCCAGAGCCAATAAGGACAAGGTGATTAGGAGTAGTCAGCACATATTTGTGAAGGGGAAAATCGTGCCCAAGAACCTCAGTACCTTTTTGCAATGGAATGACAAGCTCAGTGGGTGAGGGAAAGACAGTTGATATTTGTGGTCTTGACTTGTACAAGGCTTTCAACGCTGTCTCCTGTAACGTCCACATTGATAAACTCATGAAGTATGGACTAGATAAGTGGACAGTGGACAGTGAGGTGGATTGACAACTGTCTGAACTATATGTACTTGAAGGGGTATAATCAGCAGTATGAAACCCAGCTGGATGCCAGTGTACCCTGTGGTGTGTACTGAGACCAACACTTTTTAACATCTTCATTAACAACATGGATAATGGATAGACTGCACCCTCAGTAAGTTTGCAGATGACACAAAAACTGGGAGAAGTAGTTGATACATGGAATGGTTGTGCTGCCATTCAGAGAGACCTTGACAGGCTGGAAAAATGTATCGATGGAAACCTCCTGAAGTTCAGCAAAGGAAAATACCAAGTCCTGCACCTGGTGAGGATTAACCTAGTACAAGCTGGGGTAGGACTGGCTGGAAAGTAGCCTTGCTGAAAAGGACTTGGAGGTTTTTGTGGACAAGCTTATCATGAACCAGCAATGTACCCTGTGGCAAAGAAGGCCAAGAGGACTGCAGGCTGTGTTTGGAAAAGCATAGAAAGCAGGAGGGGGGAAGTGGTCCTTCCCTTCCTCCCAGTGGTGAGGCCACATCTGGAGTACTGTGTCCAGCTCTGGGCTTCCCAGTTTAGGAGAGACATGGACATACCGGGCAAGTCCAGCAAAGGGCAACTGAAGTAAATAAAGGTTTGGAATGTCTGCCTTAGAGCAGCAGTCCGCTGAATCTGCTCCAGTTGATCAATGTCTTTCTTTTACTGGGGTCCCAAAACCAGATGCAGTATTCTACATGGGGTCCAATGAGTGTCAAGGAAAGGGGAATCATCTTTCCCCTCCCACTGCTAGCTGTACTCCTGTCTTTACAGCCAACAATGCTGTTGGTGGGCTTTGCTGCTTTGCTGGCTCATGTTGAGTGTGCTGCCTACCAGGACGCCCGTGTCCTTTTTCCCAGACCTGTTCCTCAGCCTGTATTCTTGCAAAGAGTTCTTCCTTGACCGGTGCAGGATTTTACATTTATCCTTGTTGAATTTTACAAGATTCCTGTTGTCCCATTCCTTCGGCCTTTCTAGGTCCCTCTAGAAGGCAGCCCTGCCCCATAGCACTTCAACTGCCCCTTCTCCCACCCTCCACCCCCCAGTGTCACCTCCAAATTTCATGAGTCCACTGCATTGCCTTCTCAAGTCACTGGTAAAGATGTTAAACGGGACAGATCCCAGAGCAGACTCCTGTGGTCCGCTTGTTACCTCAAGGTAGAGAATGACCCATTAATCACTACCCTCTGAGCCCAGTCATCCAACCAGTTATTTACCCGTGCAGCTGCCTGCCCATTCAGAGTTACACTTCCTAACCTGGATAGAAGAAGATTGTATCAATGCTTGCAGAAGGGTTAGAATGGCTGAGTGGCATTCTGGTTTTAATGGGTTCATAATCTGGTTAATTATTGAGTTATGTATCTAAATAAGAGTTACCAAGACTGGCTTTTCTGTGCTATTCAGAACAAAGGACCGAGCTAGACTTCTGCATTTCTGTGTACATACCTATTCATATCAGTGTAGGGACCTGGAGCTTAATGTTACAGCACATGGTAGTGTAAAAACCTGAAGTTCAGCTGCATTATCCTCTTGCAAACATAGGCTTCTACAAGCTGCAACGAGTCACTATATGCATAAGAAGATACACTTTATTTTTAGAGCTTTGTTTTCCTTCTTTCTTTCAGTGACCAAACAGTCAAATTTCTGAAGTGACAGAGAACTGAGTCTTCCATGTGAGACAAAATTGTGAGTGTTATCTAAGACAAAATACTCTGACAACTAAGATAGCCAGATTTAGAACTCAACAAATGCAATCAAAACTGACAGACCACGGACATTTCTGAGTCCAGACTGAAATGTACGTGCGCACAGCACTCTCCTAGTGCATAAGGCACAGCTCCCAATAACTTTATGTGTAGATCTCAGAATCAAAGGTCCTAAAAGTGCTTTGTTTGCCTGAGAAAGATGAAGCTTAGAGTAAGCCATTTTGATTACATTATTTTGCAAGTGACAGTGGAATATGTGCAATATGGGCAGACAGAAGGCAAATAGTGCTGTTAGCTCAGAGAAGTCCGTCATCAGTTTTGTGGCAAGAATACTACAGAAGACCTAAAGGCTGTCAATCTGACAATAGTATCTTTGTTTATGTATCCAAATGTGTATGTATACTAGTAATAAATACCTGAAAAAGAAGCGCTTACCACTTCCCACAAGGAAAGAAGATGCTGGAGGACAATTTGCTCCAAGTATTTTCCACTTGGTTTTTCAACAAAGTGTCTTTGAAACTTCAGAGCACATCTGTTATGTGCATTCAGCTTCTGTTTAGGAAATATTCTTTTCTCAGACTGTCATTATATAGTGTTCTACTTAGGTAAGCTGTTTAACTAGAAAATGCTCCATGATTTTTATGGGATACAAAGTAAGAGACACCAGTTTTGTCCTGGGGAGCAATGGTGGAAGACCAAGAGAAGCTCAAAATTGCCTTGTAAGAAGCCAGAACTACCTCACTAAAGCTAAACAAACCAAACTGGAAGTGCCTGTTAATGCAAATAACTACCTGACAGCAAACTTACCTGAACATCTCAGGTAGAATGCAGTCCCATAATTAAAAGTGATCCCTGCAAAAATTTTAAGACTTGCTGAGCCATGAGCCATGCTCATGGGAAAAACAGGCACCTAGAAAGAGCAGATGATCTGTTTGGGGTGGGAGAGGAACTATGTAGCTTTTCTAGATCTATTATTCTCTCTTCCTTGATGGCACCAAAGAAACTGAACAGATGATAGTAGGTATGAAGTCCTTTTCCCCCCACCATTATATGCATATACTGCATCATAATACATTTGATGTCTTAATTTGATAACTAAGAGCTGTCATACTTAAGCATACATTGCAGTGTACATTATTTCTTGAAATACATTATTTAGAGTTGTTGCTGTTTGTCCCTGTGTTTCTTTCTGTCCCACAGAATACTTCTGGCTCAGTGCTTTTATGTTTCATTAGAAGGTATATCTTCAAGAGGCAAAGGGCTTTTGTGGACAACCAAAACAAATGTACTAGTGGCTTGTTTAATTACTAGGCAGCAATGTGTATATGGTGGTCTACAAAGCAAAGTATGTAGTGGTGAAGAAAATGAGTGTAAAATTATGCAAAACCTAAGGCTTTTCTAGGAATTCTCTCATATTTGGAATTCCTAATATCAAAGTATCCATTGATCAGGCTCAGTAATCCTCCTTGCCAGTCCATTGGCTGCATCACAGAATGAGGTGTGAGGGAACAGCGTCTCTCCACAGTATGGATCTTTATTTCTGCCATTCCACTTTGGTTAACTACATACTAACTTAATACACTGCATCACTTCTGTGAATAAGATTCTTTTTTATTCTCAGAGGGCCAAAGTGTTAGCTTTTCTTAGTCTTCAGCTTTTCACAAGCTGTTCCAGTTCTATCTGTTTCAACACTTTGCCAAACCAACATAGCTCTTGACTCGGTAGGAGGAACCACTCATCTACAATGAATGCTCCACAGTAGTACTGCCATTTTGCGGTGCTTGTGAGTATGTATGTGTAAATCTAACCCTTTCCTGCCATTCACTGTAAAAAACAAGCAAACATTTCATCCTTTTCAGGGTAGTTGTGAATGTGGTTTAACACACATGGTCTGATTTTTTTTTTTTTTTCTGTCTTTAGGGGTTTTTTTCAGATGTAATAACAGGAAGGGTATACGACACATGCAAGTTTTCTCAGCTGAAAAAATCTGGCTCTTGATCAAAATAACCTGTCAGTTATTGTAGTGAAATAGTATTAATGTAAAAACACCAATCTGAAAGAGTTTTGAATTTTTTATTAGAGTTCTATAATATATGATATATTAGTGCATAACTACACTTGTTTTTAACAAACAATACTTGACTGAACTCAAAATACTGCTAAGGTGGCCTTATATGATAATTAAGACCTTGATTCTACATGTATATTTCTTGCTGTGGTTTTTTTCCGATGCACTTACATTGAAACACATATCTATCCTGAGATGCGACTGACAAATAAGTACTGCATGGCAATTTCCCAGACCAGAGATATGATGAATGGGGCAGTGAGTGGGCATGGTGTTCAATATAAATCTGAACACGCTTAAAATTTAAAGGATGCATTCTCAGTGGAAAAATAAACAAATCACTCGTGACCTGAAGTATTGTACCTCCTTTTGACACTTCTCTTACAGAATTTCACATGATAGAACAGAACTGTGGCAACTCTGTAACTGCTTTGCCCACGCCAGCTCTGAATTGTTCAACAAGGAGGTTTTCATAATTTCTCTTGAAATATTACCCTTCAGAAAACTAATTTTTTCTATGTTGATCAAAGATGCTTTTTATTTCTGATAAAAGACATAACCAGGGGGAAAAGGCTGCTGCTCCAACTAGGAGTTAACGCAGACACCCCTGAGTATTTACAGTGTGTGTGTTAAAATAAATACTTACTTAGCAGCTCTATGGGATACGTATTTGTCTAAAGGTGGGTCAAAGAATGTACCCTTTTCCTTTTCCCTCTTCCCTTTTCCCTTTTTCCTTTTTCTCTTTTCCCTCTTCCCTTTTCCCTTCCCTCCTTCCCCTTCTCTGTTCTTCCCTCTCCCTTTTCCCTTTCCCTTTCCACTTCCCTTTCTAATTTTGTTATGTTTTGAAGTTCTGTAAAATGCTCTTGGCAGAAAAAAACTTGGAGCAGAACACATGAATATGTTACGCTAACCCTATGACTTTTCCTCTTTCCTCGTGGCCCTGCTGATCATGAAGCTAAGTAAACAAGGCTCTTGTCCTCCCTTCTTAGGGGGCAGAGGTGAAGGATTTTTGAAATGTTAAGTGCATTCTTGTTCTCTGTCCTTTCAGGGGCTCATGGTCAGGCATACTATACCGACCACAAACCCTGTGGTCCATCCTTCTCTGTAGCTGTTGTACGCTGCTTCAGAAAGACCCTATCACAGCAACTACAGTAGTATTAAATGACTTACTTACAGAAAGGGAGGCCTTTGGGCATGTGCTTAGTATAGTATCTGACTAATCAGCTCACGTCCAGTCCATCAATCTGCCCCAGAAGGACTTAGTAACCTCACTTGTTGTCCGTTAATCTTAAGTATTGTTTCATCATGGACCATATTTTCTGCTCAGCAGCATGATGCTGAATAATCCTGACACATGTAAAATATCGTCCTTTTTTCATTCTAGTAGAGAAGTGGGGAGGCCAGTACCCTAACACTGGGGAACTGGAGCAGTCTCTTTTCAAAAGGATAAGCCTCAAATTACAACTTAATTTGAAAGTGAAACCCACATAGGGCTCTAGGGGCTGTGAGGATCCACAGCATATCCCACAAGCATTTGACATATGCGCCAGGACCCACAGAAGTCCGTGAAAGGCTTTCCAGTGACTTAAATAGGCTTTGAATTACGTAGGTGCTGTAGCTGAATTCCTAAATGTTCCATGAAAATTCCATGAAATTACAACTTCAGCTGTTTGGGACAGAGGCTGAAGGTATCTCCGTGTTAATACAAGCAAATCTGTTACTACAGTGACTGTGATGACATTAGCTCCTGGATTATTGCCCTTCTACTACTGCACAAATTAAACTCTCACTATAAAAAGTGAAGTTTCTGATTTCGAGAAGTATTCTTCAAAAAAAAAAAAAAAAAAAAAAATTGGGTCCTGAGCATGGAAAAATGTCTAAAGGCAGAAAATGAAAAACTGTCTACTGAAATTATTAATGATATCACTAACAGGATCAATATAGTACATAAGATCAATTGCTTTTTCTTGATGTTCTGTTTACATACACTTTTGGTTTTGCAGTACAGAAGAGTATGGAGGAGAATTTCCCCTCTGTTTAACTCCAAGACATAATTTGTTACCTGGAGCTAATTATTTTAAAAGACTATCTTATTCTGGCAGATATGCTTACCTTAAATGTACAAAAAATAGTTCAGACCCAGAGGACTCTGTCCTACATGGGCCAGACTCCTAAAATACCAGTTTTGGTGACTTTGTGAGCTAAGCTGTGATTTATTGTTCTGATTCCGTGTTATTCCTGCTATACACATATGCATATGTCACAGAAAATAGGCAGCACTCTAATTTAGGATAATCACTGAACATTATGAAAGGTTCTTATCCTGCAATATTTATGTGCATCTTAAACTTAAAGCAGGCAAAGAAGTCCTTGCTGAAATTGGGGCTTATTCAGCTGCTAAAAGTTAGTCACATACTTAAGTGATTGTAGGATCAGGTCTTGACTAAACAAAGAACAGTATGTGGGAGGATTAAGAAAACAAACACATATTTCTTCCCTTAGTTACCAAAAATTCATAAAACACAATCAAACCTAGCACAGGTGTACACTCATTGTCTGTACTGCTTTCTTGTAATTTTAATTCAGAAACAAATACCTGTGCATTGTCCAAATTGGAAGTCAATCACTGCTGGGAAAAGGCTTGTGCCTGTCTTAGTTGTGATATAAATCACTAATAAATTCTTATGTGTGTTCCTCATTGTGTAAGTTTTTACAGCTACATGACCTTACAAAGAATTACTTGGCAGAATTCTGTCTTTGAAGACTAAGAACCACTTGCCTTACAAATTTCTTTGTGTCATTATATTAATCTGACAACACATTTCATGTTTCTCTAGCCAAAAGAAAATTTTGACACCTAATTACATGAAACAATTTTTCTTTCATTCATAGTTTTTCTTCACTTAGAAGCCATTTGCTGAATATGTCTGTGCTCTAAATATATACTCAGGAAGACGTTACCGTAATTCTTATTTTCTTGATAGCAGGTATAGACTGTCAGGAGGCACCAAAGGCAGGCTGCTCCGTAGAGGTCGGGGAGCTGGAAGTCAACCATGTTAACAACTGACCTCACCAACACGGGCACAGTTCCACAGCAGCAAAGCAAAATGAGCAGAGCATGTTTGTTGATGGTCACCAAGTTCAGCCAAGAGTCCAAAGCATTGCACCAGTCCACAGTGAGGAGGCAGGTCCAATGTCAAGCCAGGAATTCAAGTCTGTGGGTGGAGGTCTGGGTCTGGATGGGGAGGATACATGGCTGGACATGGACATTGCTGCACCAGAGCTGCAGCACAGCACAGGCAGGGACCAAAGGCAAGATCCTCAGTTTAAAGGCAACTGCCAAAAGAAGGAGTGAGGGGAGACCCTGCTGTGGGGTCTTAGCACTGTTTTGGCAGAGGGTGTTAAATGCGCGAGACCTGCAAGTGTCGTAGAACAATAATACCCCTGTCCCTGCTCTGGGAATGAATCCCTTTGCAAAGGAGGTGTCTTTGGATTTTAACATACAGTAGAGAGCACTCTCTTGGTTATCTCCTGGGTGCAGAATAGCGAGTAGCTCCTCCTGGCTTTTACTACAGCTGAAGAGGTTACATCACTGATGGTGTGGTTAACCTTTTCTCACAGTAACTACATTGCATGATCTTTTGATCCAGGCTTTCACTTCAGGATGTAGCCTTATTATTCATCTATATGTGCATATTAGGTGAGTTCGTTGCACAGAAGCAATGGTGCAGCCGCTGGTGGGCCAGCAGCAATTCTTGTCCGATACAAAACGGCAGAACAGCAGGAATCTGCGCCCTGATGGCTGGTCCTCCTGGGATACCCGTGGTGTGATTGTGCCATTTGAATTTTGTCCCACCTCGGGTACAGAGGAAGGCTTGCAAGGCTTTGTGGTACAGAGCAGAGCCCCAGGGTAGGGTGCGCATTTTACGGTTTGGAGACTGAAAAGCGTAGAGGTGTCGCTATGCAAATGTCCCTCTTTTTTCAGCTTGTATTGCAGATACGCCAGAATTTACTCTGTCGCTGGTGATGAATTCTTTCTGGGTCCTGGGACCGTCATATTTTACTGCCCTATTTACACTTACACACTGAGGAAAAATATGCCCATTGCCCCAAACTGAGAACCAGATATTCTCTAGATTTTCAATGCCATTTTAACCATTGACATGAAAATAATAATTGATGCAATAACTAATCGAATGACTACCAATACGAAAATCTAGTGAGAGCTGTGTGGGGCTCATAATGATTTTGGGGCAGCATAGCTTCTACTTAGATGTGTGGTTTTGTCCAGAGAAAACCATGTTGCCATTTTATTAGCAATAATTTGGTTTTAGCTTTGCTGCCTTGTGTCTGTTATTTTAATATGGCCAAGAGAAGAAGTTTGAGAGACAGAATGGCATGTGCTTCTTGAGAATCTCTTTCCTTGGCAGACAAAAAAAAAGGGTTTTGAAGTTTTCCGTACTGTGCCTGACAACACCCAGCAGCCTTGTAACTGCAAAACCTGAAGTATTTCAGAGATCAGTTTTGCCTGTGTTCACGGCGTCTTTATTTTGTGCCAAGGGCTGACAAAGTCCATTGTAATTGTCATTTATTAAACTGTAGGTTAGGAATTGCATACAGGCATGTCCAGATTGTTCAGAGAGAAACTGTTGTTTGTAACTGCTTCCAGCCTGCTCTTTGTCTAAGTTAAAACATTTTATGCTACGGCCAGCTGTTCAAACATCATATAGTTCTGCGGATGTAGAACATTGACACTTTACTCTGAAGCCTAGATCATTTCAAAAGAAACTACCCTTCACTTTCGGAGCTCAGTATTGGTACTGGCTTCTTTTGCCCCTGATTATTTTGAATTCCAAACAGGTGAATGCAGTTTTGCAGTACTTGAATGTAACTCTTCTCAAGACAGTTAATTGCAATGCGTTGTGTAGAGACAGTGATTTTATTTTCTTAGGCGTTTCTGTAACACCTCTGACCCCTGGCTATAAACCAGCACATTTGTGAGGGGAGGTGCTCTATGTACCCACAGTGAAGACGTATCAGCAGAGAGCAGCAGCTGATCTACAGACATTAAGGAAGAAAAACTGCTTTTGGATACCTGTCAACTTTTAATAATTTTGGGTTGTAGCAGATGGTCTCCAGTTACTACTAAAGGAATTGAACTTTTTTGTACTAATAGTGGCTTAGTTCTTCCACTCTCCTACCTCAACATTCGTTCAGATGAACTGAATGCTAAAATGAATGCAAGATCTAGGAAAGACTGCTTTTAAAATTCTGAAAGGAATACAGCTCTTGTTCCTCCAGGCACAAGCTGACTAGTGAAAAGATGCAAGGATTTTGCAAGATTTGAAGGATTTAGGTTTCCCTATGGGCAGTCTATTCTATAATTGCTCATTTCAGATTTTCTTGTACTCTGCTTTGGGTACCAGCCATCACTGAAGCACGCAGATGTCTTGTGAGATAGGAAGTGGGTGACTTTGCAGCTAACAGCATACGACTCGGTATACAGAAAAAAAGTTGCCACCTGCTGAGACCGTGCTAGGGTTTTTATTTACCTCTTTTCCATTGCAGACCAAACTGGGTGTAATTACTGCTCGATATATCCTTGCATTAGAAGTTATGCCAAAGCCAAGGCATACCTACTATGATTAAACATGAATTTTTTTAGCTTGTACCTTTGCCTTCCTTAAAAAGACTTATGTTTGCCTTGCTTACAAGTTTCATTCTGGAAAGACTTCAGAAGTGAAAGCGAGCTGCAGAACCAGCTTTCTATAAATTTAGCCATTACTCTGGACAAAAGTCAGCATTTGCATTCCTTAGGCAATTGTGACACACCCTTAAAAATGATAATAGCAATAACAATTCGGGGTTTTTTTAAATGTAAAGTGAAACTTTGAAATTTTCTCAACATTCCTCCACTTGCCTCAGTAAATTCTGAAATGTTACTGAACCTCGGAAACCTGTTCTAACATGTCCCAGTTCAGCTGTGGTTCCTGACAGTCAAACTCCTGGCTCTGTGTCAGTCATAAGATGCAGAGAGCTGAGAGGGTCTACCAGCCATAGAAGTCCTCCCCGCAATGTGAGAAGCTCATAGTATTTGATTCAGGTCTTCTGAGGTACTGGCTCAAAGGTGAGGAAGATAGAAAGACCTCTTGAGCTTTTCATGTTCCCTGCTTTGAAGTCAAGGTTAGTCCAGGTTCTACTGGTCCAAGTGATGGGTCTTCTCTGCTCCCAGCTTAGTTTCAGGGCTTCTTTGCTTCTTATTGTGGAGCTGAATTCAGAACCTTGGAAGTCATGAAGTCCTTATCTCCAGGGAATTCTGTATTATGGGACTGTTCTGAAGCTGTGAACTCCAGGTGTCCAAGTGAATTGAAAGAATCAGTTATAGTTTTATGTTTAGTGTCTGATTTTATGTAGCATGTCAGAACCGTCAAAAGAAGTATGCTTGTGTTTTGGCAGAAGTTCACTGTCATTAACACGTTTTTTAAAAATCTTTAATCAGGATTTTGGGGGGGAAACTCACTTCATTAGAATATTCCTTCTCACATCAATTAGGAAAAAAAAAAATCAGAGCTATGTACCTGAATAATAGGAGTAGCTGTATGTAGTAATTACTGCTAGAAAAGAAAATTCAGGCAAGCTGAATGCTAAAATAAATACAAAAGCAATGGAAAACTTGGACCAGAGGGACTGAAATCTTTGCTTGGATCCTAAACCAGCATGCAGTGAGGTAAGGCCATAGTAGCATCACGGAGACCCAGCACAGCCTTGAAAACAGAAACTGCACAGAGAAAAGTGTAAGGGCACATGGAATGTACTGAATCTTGTCAACATTCTTCCCAATATTAGTGACCAGGGTGTGACCAAATGGTTGCAATATATGACGTGTGGTTCAGTCATTCTGTGCCTGAGTTGTAAATGTTCAGTAGACACTGGGGTGAAGTCAATATCTTTGGGTCAAGACACTGAAAGTTGGCTTCACTGCCCAGAAATTAGAGGTTGTCCAACATAACTCTGAATGCTTTATAAAAATTGCTATGAATTCCACAGATTAATATGGATTTCTTGGTGTACTGCAGACATACAAATTTTTGAACACGTAGAAAACATTTAAAATAGCTAGGAACCTTGTAAGAACTGTTGATATTGAAAGGACTTTTATAGAAGCTCTAAATCACAGAAATGCATTTTCAAACACCTATATGGAGAGATTGTGAATTTGGTGCAAGATTTTGTTTTCAGAAGACCTGAAAAAATTTTGGGCCTTAAGGAGAAAAAAATGGCTTAAATTACAAACTTTATAAATATCGAAGGGGACTTTGATTTGACCAGTTGCAAGTTTTTCTATTTCTATTATCTGCAATGAAAATCTACGTCATGAAATTTGCCAAGTAACTGATTCCTTGTGTTTGGGTAACAATAACCATAAAGATAACCAGAAGTCTGTGAGATGTCTCTCTTAGCTGACTTATATGGGAAGTGTGAAATCACTGGTAGAATTGCGAGCTGATTTGTATTTCTACCTCTTATAAGAAGAAGCACAAACAATTTTAATTGCATTCAGTTGAGAGAAATATGCCATGCACTGCAAATCCCATAGGTTTTGTCTTTAGCACACTAATGGCCAAAGAGTTCTATCCAGATCCACAATGTGCAATTTCTTTTTTCAGTAAAAGGTGTTGTATTTTGTGAATTTGGTTGGACACGGCAAGCCAGACTGGGCAGGAATTTGGATATTGTTGTTGCTGTCTTTGTTATGAGAAGTTATGTAAGAAGCAGTTAGCCAAAGGGAAAACATTTCTATGATGTCTGTGAAGTAGATGATAAAAAATAAGCAGACTAAAGCTATGGACTGCCAGCATTTCAATTATCTGATGATAGTCTATGATCAATCAGAATACTCAAAAGCATGAAATTAAGCATAAGAAGGACATGGACCTGTTGGAGCAAGTCCAGAGGAGGGCCATGAAGATGATCAGAGGGCTGGAGCACCTCTGCTATGAGGACAGGCTGAGAGAGCTGGGGTTGTTCAGCCTGGAGAAGAGAAGGCTCTGGGGAGACCTTATTGTGGCCTTTCAGTACCTAAAGGGGGTCTACAAGAAAGCTGGAGAGGGACTTTTTACAAGGGCATGTAGTGATAGGACAAGGGGTAATGGCTTTAAACTGAAAGAGGGTAGATTTAGCTTAGATGGAAGGAAGAAGTTCTTCACTGTGAGGGTGATGAGGCACTAGAACAGGTTGCCCAGAGAGGTTGTGGCTGCCCCATCCCTGGCAGTGTCCAAGGCCAGGTTGGATGGGGCTTGGAGCAACCTGGTCTAGTGGAAGGTGTCCCCCCCAGTATAAAAATAATAATAATAAAAAATTATACTGCAGTCAGACGTTGAGCAACATCTCACAAAGCCACCATCTCTCCCTTGCAATGTGGTAAATGTCATGGTAAATCCTAGTACCTCAGGGGTGGGTGCTGACATGCAGCCTGATTTCTCTCAAGAAGGTAAACTATTGCCAATAGTTTTGCACTGTTTGCTTTTTAAAAAAACAACATACGCTTAAAATGCAAAAGTAGTCTGAGTATTATAATATCAAGACTTGCTTGAAATAACACTTTGCAATGTTTTCTGCAAGATTCTGCAGGGCTTCTGGGAGTTGCTAGTTTAAGGGCCTGTATTATAGAGTTTGTTTCTGTAACATTTACCTCATTTGTCTTTTTTTTTTTCTTCCTTCACTTTCTCCTCATGCTGCCTTCAATCGTGTTGCAAGGACTTAAAGTTTTACAGTTCTCGGGAACCTTTTGCAAAGTATTTACTTTGTCATGTGCTCATTTTTATGTTCTCTGTTACAGGTGACAGAGGAATATCTATTCTGAGGCTTTTGAGACTGCATTACTCCAAGATTATTTCTCATATAGCTTGTATATCAGCAAAAGACCCATACAATTTAGTAAAGTTAACATAGGAGAGTTGCTTGTTAGAAATGTTACAGTTAACAAGATAAAGGAAAAATTTTACTCCACAGTCCTTCTAGAATAATGCTGTTTGTGAAAGGAAGGCTAACATAAATGCTATTAGTGTCTGTCATGATTTGCTTCTGCAAACTGTTCTGGACTATGTCACTCAGAGTGCTGTTAGTATTTACAGCCATATCAAGCATGTTAATTATCAAAAAAACCCCTCCCTGCTGCATGGAAAATTTTTTTCATTATATGATCCATTCCATATAGGATCAGTGATGATGTAAAAGTCTGATTTCCTACTGATTGCAGTCAGGTCAAAGAATACACAAGGACTTGATAAATCAGTTCTGTAAGAAGCACGGTAACAGATAGGTCTGCTACTGCCCTGTATCACAGAGCGGGACAAACCTGCCTGTGTCTAACATCTGTTTTAGTAACTCTTCACGCAAAGGTGCTTTGTCTTTCCCTTTTAAACAAATGATCCTTTAGTCATCAGCTTTACTTTTGGGGTATAATGCTACCTATTAGTAGGACTTCTGTTAGCTTTTTACCGTAATGATATCGTGTAGGATTCTTTTGCTAGAGCTATGTGAAGTTTCAATGAGATGTGTACTCAACGTAAATTTAGCCAGAAAATAAAAATGACTGTTGGCAGAAACAATGAGGATATCACCATATAACAGAGGAAAACTTTCTCATTTTCTTAAAAGCACCAAGATGTTCAGACTTTTAACTACACCATTAGTTTTGATATTTCTGGGATCTGTTTTGGAAATTTCACATTACTTTGTTAATAATGATATAATTATGAAGAAGAAGATAGCACAGCCACAGTTCAGGAGAGTATTTCAGCATGTCCCTGCTTTTAGAAACACAAGTACTCACGTCAGTGGGGTGACGTGTCCCAGAAGGCACATCTCATGTGCAGAACTTGGGAAGCAGCTCAAGCAGAACTTGGGAAGCAGTTCTTCCAAACTTCCCAGGACTGTGCCCATAAAAATTAGTAGGATGGAAAATGCCTGGCAAGCAAAGCTGTATGAACATTTAGGTGCTTGTATTATTGATATTTACCATAAAATTAACGGCAGGGATTTTCATAGCACTCCAGGAGCCTGAGACATCTTCCATGGTTCTTTTTTACTGCAATTCCTACTCACCCTGTTTTCCTAGCATTTGCTGCTTAAACCTCCCTCACGCCCTCATGTACTTTTCTATAGACCTTTTTTTTTTTGAAGTGTCTTTTTCAAAAGAATTGTTGTCTACCACTCTCCCGCTCCTCCAAGATTTTTCTGAAGGCATGTTACTTCCTTAGGAAATCAATGGAACAGGTTCTTGACTTCAAGCGTGTGCATAAAAGTTTGCACAACCTGACCCTGAAGTTCTCAGGGCAGACTTGTTACCTCCTAGTCACCTTTAAAATGCCAGTAACATGCATGGTAATGTATCAGCCAGTAATGACAGCTACAAAAGATGGTCGTCCACCTGTAAAGCAAAATCATGGAAATGCAGGTTGGAAGGAAAGGAACTCTGAAGATCGTCTGTTCCAACTTCCCACTCAAATGGGTCATGACCATCACTAGATCAGCTTTGGCTTTGGTTAGCCTTGAACTTCCTCAGGGTGATGTACCTCCCTGGAGAGAAATCTTGTAACACTTCTAACTGGTTGAAATACATGGTGTTGCCTATAGCCTGGCAACTGAAAGCAAAACATAGTGCTTCTTGGGAAGACGATCCTGCAAGCAGCACTGGCAACGTCATTCTCTTCTGTGTACGCTCTTACTCAGTTCTGTCCTGTGTAACACTGGATTCCAGTCCCTGGAGTCTGTAGTTAGATGGGTTTGTCCCCTATGGCCGAGGAAGAAGGAAGAGCTCTACCTGGTTTTATTATCTTCAGTAGCTCTGGTGTGAGCCTTGACAAGAAAGGAATGAAAAATAAACTTATGTTTTAGATAGATACATAAATGAAGTAAATATTTTAAGGGGCTACTTTTTAAATTATGCTTTAATCAGATATTCCTACATTATGTACTCATTTCACTGGCATTAGAAAACAATTTGTTGTGAAATATGTGTCTGGAGAGTATATTAAATAAGCATAGAATTCTGACTGTTCTCAGTTCTAAATATGGTTTGCAAAATCTATGCTTAAAAATGTGACAGTTATTAAATGTGATTCTTAAATAGTTTCACTTCTCATGGCCTCTCATAACCCTTAGCATGCTGGGGACAAATGAAGTGGAGCTGCACAGAAAAATTGCTAAAACATGGCAGTGGCTGATTTTTTTAAAGATCTGCACCTAGAAAAACATCTTTCACAAACTGTGAATCCAGACTGCTGTAATTCAAACAGTAACTCCATTGATCAATGTATGGAATGAAAGAAATTCCTATGGAATGTAGGAAGCTGTAGAAAGAGAAAGGTAGCCACTAGAGCAGTCCGAATAAAGAAAACAGTCAAGCAGTGTGTGCTTTGAAAAAAATCCTTTTATTTTGTAATCATGTTTTAGATAGGATGCTGACTGATGCATTAAGCATTTAGATGATACATTTAGCAGACGATACTTTGCTGAGCTTCATTTTGAGAGTTAAACCACATTTTGTCATAAGTGAATTTGATTAAGAAGCTAAGCATTAAATTCCCATTAATTTTCACCTTTAAAATGAAGACTTAGAAGGGAATTTTAAAGCTTCTTGTCAGGAACATGACTGTCATAAATATGTATGATGAAATTACAAAGACATGAAGAAAAACGTGGAGAAGGATCATGTTTAGGCACATAATTAATTGGCTTCCTCTCTCACCTTGGGATCCTCTTGGAAATTAAGTAGAAAAATGTAACAAGTATTCAAATGTAGTTTCAAATTACCTTTCCCTAGCTCTAAATTTCCAAAAGTTGAAACTACGTGTATTCTGTAAAGCACTGTTTCTTTTCTGTAGTGGAGGATGTTTAGTTCACCGAAGAGAGTGAACTCTGGAAATATTCCTAGTACCTCAGTATATAAAGATGGAGTAATATGTGTAGTGTATAAACCTTCTGTGGACTTGATCAGATTTCACAATTTTCAACAGAAAAGAAATTGAAAGAAAAAACTGAAAGTCTGTCAGACAACTAGAATAATTTCAGCAGTCAGGACCCAATCCTCTGTCTGAGCTGAAGAATTTCTAATTCCATGTAGAAGGAGGCCTGTGTGAATTAAAGATAATTATGATCTTGAACAAACAAGTTGTGAAGTTATATCAAGATATGATAAACATATCTGGCATTACTTTTTTTCTTACTATGCCCCTACACAGCAAACACTAATATATGGTTTAAAAGTCAGAGTTACAAATATTGGAATATTTCTACATCTACCACAAAAAGTGACAAAGATATATCACATGGTTATTCATACCGAAGTGAATAATTACATGAGTAGTGCAGAGTGACTAATGAAAGAGGCAATTGCTGTTTATTCCTTCCAAACAGTATATTCACTTTCCTTTTTCAGGATATTCAGAAAGCATCTTTTTATTACTGTATTCATTTTCCATCATAGAAAAAAACGGCTAAAGTATTTACAGACTAGGGAGTCTTCACTGATACACTCGAAAGTGTAAAAGAAGAGTCAGTCTGCAGAGTTTCTTTATGGAGTTGGTAGTACGTAATTTTCTCTGCTTCAAACTGTTTGTAACATAGGAGGGAGACATCTGTAGATTATTTTATGTGTGTGGATTAAAGGAAGGTCACCAAACTGGCTTAAAAATTGTCAAAATCCAATTCATTCAGCTGCATCATTGAATAACCATTAGCATATCTAGGTTTAGAGGGATGCAAGAACTTTTTTTTGTATTATGAGAAAGGAGAATAATAGTGTGGTCAATATCTTTTGAAGTAGAATAAGTGTTTTCCAAGAGCTGTCCAATTTATGGAAGTATTCAGTTAAAACGTGGCTGAGAAATCATCAAATAAAGTTCTGGGACCATATTTTAAGATGTGCTGAACAGCAGCAAAGATTTTTGAATAGATTTTTTTAAATGTTTTAGGAACAAACTATAGAAATGTATTCTGCTTCAGTAATTATGAACCACAAAAACTTGTGGTTCCAGAATCACTAATAGCTCATCTGTCCATTATCCATTAATGAAAAAGTATTTATTTGATATCAATCAGGCGGGATGTTTCACTGGTTCAGATGAAATTTTGCTGTATGCCTGCGTCTGATCCAGATCAAGTACTAGAACTGGACAGTCCAGGAATACACAATCTTCAATTTAATGCTCAATTCTACCGAATTGGCTTTATAGTACCAGTGAGGAGACAAACAATTCTTGGCAGACTGTAAAGGCAGTCTATACAAAGCTAAATTAGAAAATGCTGCCTTAACACTAGGTGGCGGTGATATTTTTATACAATTCCAGAAACCCTGGAATCTAAATTTATTGTATTGTTAAACTATTCTAGAATTATAATCCAAAGACATTTGACATGGCTTCATCTTTTATTTTACAGTGAGATAACGTGCATCAATGCATCTTTTAAAAGAATTACTTGTGTATCATAACAATTTTGTTGTGTTGCTTTAATGAATTAATGGTAAATAAATGTTACAGTCCTATTAGCAGTTAATGACCCATCAGTAAAATATATTTTCATTTCCAAAGAGAAATACATTATTTTTCCAGTTGTCTGTGAAGGGCATGTGCTTTTTTTCTCTCTTTTCAGCTTATTATTCCTCTGCCTTGTGTCCACTATTTGTTTTTCTCCAAGAGAGTAAACCACAACCATTCCTACTTGAACTGCTCCACATCTTGGTGCTTGTTGTATTTGGGTGCAGCAAGCATGCCGGAGAATTAGATTTGTATTTGCATTCTGTCCCACTGCTGCACTAAGTACAAATACAAGTGCTCATTTCAGACTTGTCTTAATGGAAATAAATGAGCAATAAATACCCAATCTATAGTCTGAAGTATCTGTAGCTGCCACATAGGCAAAGCTGGATCAAGCAGCATAAGGTCCTGCTGTTAGCAAACACTTCACCAACGGCTTCAAAACTAGACTGAGCAGCTCTTGTTCAGAAAAAAAAAAAAATCTGTTACCACATAGTGGTTTAATGTTTATGGGGATTCCAGAGTGGTTGCATAATTCAAATGAATTTGTCATACTTGTGCATTTTGGTTCATGTAGTCCCAGAATGAAAATTTTTATCATTATAAAGTCACAACTGGGTAAGTTAAATTTAAAAAAAGAAAAGTGTGCATGTGTGTGGGTGTGTGTATATATATATATACACACGCACATATCTCAGCAGCTTTAATTGAGAGCAGAGTAGAGGCTTGTAGGCTTTTGGTGCCATCATGGTTAACTACCTGAGCAGCCTGGCGTTTCGCACAGCAAGAGTTATTCAGTCCTTGGGTTTTAGACAATTTCTCCTTAGTAGCATGTTTTGTTGAAAATAAAATGGGACTTCCAAGTGGGCAGTCAGTCAGTGGCTTTCTTCACTGTGAAAAATATTTTGAAATTAAAGGTTAAGAAAAAATGGGAAAAACCCCTACGTTAGAATCTATTTATTGGTACTTTTAAATAGATATAGATTATTTTTAATATCTATTAATATGTGGCCTATCAGGATCACTTTTCACCTTTTTTGTCTCTCAAGAGTTTAACTTCCTCTCCTGCAAAATGTTGTGCTTGGATATTTTCTGTTCCCTTTGTTTTTCAAGACACTTGCAAAACTGTTCTATAATTGTTGTACTGTTAGTTCTGGGTGGGGGCAAAGGTCGAAGGAACTGTGAAGGTAGGCTTGACCATCCGTTGTAATCCTGCCCCTTGGTCACAGAACCACAGACTCAGCGAGTGGTTGGGGTTGGAAGGGACCTCTGGAGATCATCGTCTAGTCCAAACCCCCTGCTCACCCCGGGCCACCTACAGCTGGTTGCCCAGGACCGCGTCCGGACAGTTTTTGAAGATCTCCAAGGATGGAGACTCCACAAACTCCCTGGGCAACCTGTGCCAGTGCTTGGCCACCCTCACAGTGAAAAAGTGTTTCCTGATGTTCAGAGGGAGCCTCCTGTGTTCCAGTTTGTGCCCCATGGCCTCTGGTCCTGTCACTGGGCATGAGCATGAAAAGAGCCTGGCTCCGTCCTCTTTGCACCCTCCCTGCAGGCATTAATATTCATTAATAATAATATAATAATAAGGTTCTGTGCATCAGGTCCTTGACACTCCTTTGAGAAAGTTGCCTCTGATAGCTACTGAAATATGAGGCTTCAAAGGACCCAAGCTCTCTTTTCTCCAGCCACATTTCCTGTGGAAATCACATATGTGTGTGTATATATATAAAAATATGTGTATATATATATATATATATATATATATATATATAAAGAAGCTCTGTCTCGTTCCTTATAACTCATTCTTCCTTTGCTTACAAGGAACTCTTTGCCACAATATGAAGTCTTTGCCAGTATGACCAAACCAATGGACCAGGGTACCACTTGCTCAAAATGTGTTTGTGAAGGCAAGGAAAAGGCACAAAAGGAAGGACAACGGTGAAAACACCTTTTCTTTTTTTTAACTACGCATTTTATGTTGCCATTCAAATACAGCAGTACTTCATAAGTAGATTGTTTGTTATTAACAGACTGCTGCCATGAACTGTATTACCAAGTAGCTATTACTTCTAGTAATTAATAGCAGTTACTATTAACCACCAAAAGTTACAAAGCAAGACAGGAGTATAAAGATAGTGGCAGTATTGCTGGTATTTCTTTTGAACACCGTTTTTCCTCCGAGTCAGAATGTGTATCTTTCTGTTGGGTCCCTTTCAGACCGGCACAGACCCTGCCACTGGGACACAACTCTAGGTATCTACTCACTGTTTCTTGAAAACCCATCTTTATTTTCTTGCTTATCGGAATTCACTAGGTCACTTCAGGTCACTGCAGATGTTCACATACCAGATACGAGAGCGCAGCCAAATACATTAACATCTCTTTGACTTTGGCTATGCAGCCATGCAACAGAACTACAGAATTTCAGTTGCAGAAAGAGACGTCCTGTCAGATCCAAGATAAATGTCTTGCCCTGTTGAGTCTGAAGTTTTGCAGTTGCATTCTATAAGCCAAAATCATTGTGTGATTATTTTCCTTACTTTAAAATAACATAAAAAACCCCTACATAGAACTCCACAGGCTATATCAGCTAGTTCCTTGGTGTTATTCCAAAGCAAGCGATGCAGCTGCCAGATAGACCATTGGGAACTGACCTGGCTCACAAGGAAGTTGATCTTTATGGAAAAGTTCTTGGGGAGAGTGTGGGGAAATTGATGCTTTCAATCTCTGTATTATAAATGTCAATGTTCTGGGTATACCTTCTATTTTCAGCTGCAATGATCATGTAAAATTGTAATTTATGTTTCTATGGAACATATTTAGCATTTAAACAAGGGGGTGATGATTAAACAAGAGGGTGATGAAATAACTGATGAATACAACTTTGATTTTACCGCCAACCATATGTTTCTACATTTGCGGAGTCTCAGTTGGGGTATTGGGCGTAGCTACTATATTATATAAAATTGTCACAGCTGTACCGAAAGCAGCAGAACTACTATAATTCACCCCATCTGAAAATTAGTTACATTACTTTGTTTTTCTCACAACTGCAGAGCTTTTGAGGACCAAGAAACCAATTAAAAAACAATCTTTCCTCCTCAATTTTCAGAACTGTTTCAAGTTTAACCTATTACAATATGGTTCTGCTGTTACTTGAATGTTCTTTATTAGTGCTGCACTTGGCGTATAGAGCAGCATATAAAAAGAGGATCAAAGCTCACTGAGTGCCACCAGAAGTCCTAACATTCGGCTTTCAGGGGATGAACCCGAACATGTTGAGTTTTTTGTCGGCAGGACTTTTATGACCCGCTGGATGTCAGTGAAAAATCAGTGAAGCTACCCACTGGAAAACTGTGATGTAGGGAGCTGTACCTGCTCGGTTTTCTAAGCAACTCATGTTTATCTATCGAACCATTAATTTTGAAGGAGGACTCACTGAGACAGCTTTGAGTTTTTCCACTTGCTTCTCTACTGTTAATCACATTTTCTGGTAACTGGTCTTTTCTTAAGATATATATTTCCAAGGCATAAGTTGTGATTTGACAGTGGAGTTGCCAATAAATGGATTTATCAAGATAAACTGCTTTAGCAAAACTATATCCAGATGCATCAGCTTCTAGGTTTCTCACATAGAAGTCAAGCTGAAAATGTGACCTTAATAGAAGCTATATCATCCCTTCACATTCACATGCTGTATGCATGCATGCATACATGTGTGCAAGGAGGGTAATCTACTCAGTTATGGAAAATACTTATTTCTCAGATACTTTGGCCAGAAGAATAGGTTATGTCCGTTGATTTGAAAGCAGTCATGCTAATTGGTGCATGCTCAGAAAAGTGTAGATGGGTATTACTATTTAATTGCTAGGACAGATTGTAAAACAAAACAAAAAAATAAGCTTAATATTTTTTTCAAAGACTGGTAAGAGAGAGGCAATATCTAGATCCTGTTCACTTTACAGTTTCTTGATAGCTGTGCAAATGCAGGTAGGGAATGGGAGAGAGAGAGATAGAGGTTCGAAAGATTACTGTGACATTTTTGTTGATACGAATGACAACACATTCAGAAGAAACTGAAGACTTTGATGCCTGTTGGTCTTATACAAGCTCATTACTGTTCAGAGGTCTGGCAGTAGTTTGCACAGCATATGCCACAGAACAAGACTAAGCTGTGATATGGTCTCAGGGAATACAGCTGCAGCACTACCTATAATATTTTTCAAAAAAGCTAAGGTTTGAAAAATGCCTCCTGGAGCTGGAGCTCAGTGCATTGGTGGCACATCTCTGTCCAGTTTTTTTTGTCAAGAAGCTAGTATTGAAAGTCAGAACAAAGATGAAGTCATATTCAACTCTCCATGGCATGGTGGAGGAGGAAAGTGATTCCAGCTGATGGTGGAAGAAAAAGGAGGCAAGAGCAGACAACTGAAAGGTTCTGGAGAACTCACTGCTCAAAACTTGGAAAGCTTAGCCTTTAGCCTGCATGTTGCTATAATTTCCAATACCTGAAAACTTCTGGTGAAGTCCTGACACATCAAAGTGCATGCTTTAGTTCAGACATGATTAAAACATGCTATTACTAACATTCATCTGTGCTTATCCCCAGTGAAATTGGTGAACCCGGTGTCTTACAATACAAGTGAGGGTTCAGACAGTGAAAATAAAGAGCAAACTCTATAATCAAACCCCCCAAATGCCAACAACCTTGTGGTTTGTTGTTTTTATTATGTGGGTTTCTTTTTTTGGCTTTCTGAATATTCAGTTCAAATGAGCATTAACAAAAATGCAACACATTCTAAGGACATTACTTTCTCTTCTTCTCATCACAACAATAACAGCCTTGAGAAAGTAACCTTTGAAATTTAAGCCAAAAGTACAACATTTTTTGTCAACTAACTTTTTAAAAGCAGAAAGCCAACTTGCCAACACACTTTAAATGGATTTATAAATATTGGATAAAGTTGCAAATCAACTATGTTCTTCAAGTTTGGGATAGCACGCAGTTGGGACTTATCTGGGAAAGACTTTGAACTGTGTATCAAGCATTAAGGCTTCAGAATAACTGTTGTGTTCTACTTTTATCTTTTTGTCTTTTTTTTTTTCCCCCAGCTCTTGGATCAAATAACATTTGAGTAAACTAAAAATCTAATATTCACCAAAAATAAGACTTCTGCTATTCTCTACATACTCTGGAGGAAATTAAGTTGGTTTTGGCCATGCACATGTAAAACATAATATATTCTTTGTGCTAAAAACAAAAAAATTCTTTTTTTTCCCCTTGGTCATACAACTTCAAATCCTGAATAAAATCTAAAATCTAGTTATTCTAGACCTAATCTATTGATTAATCCACATTGTATACAAGCAGTGGAGATCTGCTCTTGAGGGCAATAAGTTTCAGAGACAAAACAATTAGTTCAATAATTAAACATGATAGTAGAGCTGCTAAAATAAATGTTAGCAAGTTGGAAAAGTGTTATCTACTATTTCATTTTGAGTCAGTGATCTTACTGTTAATTATGATCTATCTGATGATCTAGTCTATCTGATTTAGTCACCAGGCAGTGAGCAGTGTTGTCATAGCTAGATAACTCAAGCTTTGGTATACATATAAAATCTTATTTACATGCTATACTCTGATTAAAATAGTGAACTGTATTGATGAATTATCTGATCCATGTGGCTGTTCTAATGTTGTCATACTGCTCCTGTCATATTTCCTTGGAAATAGCGTGAGGGAAATGTAGCTTTGAATGAGAGAAAAAGTTTGGTTTAGCTCTCTCAAGTTTCTCACCATGTGAGACTGCATTTGGGGTGATGTGATGGGGGCAGATAAGGATGGAGTGAGAAGGGGGGTGTGTGCCTGCAAATGCAGCTACACTGTGAGGAAAGATTTCTGGGCTTCAGCTACATGGAATAATATAGCATGGTCACTTTCTACATGGAGCCTTTTTGGAAAAAAATCACCAGTTTATTGGTGTTCCATGGTATTATTTCAGTTAAAAGTGGGGGGTTAACATTAAAAAATGATGATAAATCGTGTTTGTAGAACTTGTTGAGAGTGTATTGGCCTTTTTGGAGCTATCTGACAGAACCAGCAGTGAGGCCAGTATAGGTCTATACCTGAGGATTTATTCTGAACTGGTAGTAATTCTGGTTGTGAAGAAAGACCGTGAAACATGGATAATGTAATGTCTGAGGCTGTGCGCATCTGAAGCCAGGTGAAAGTAAAGTCACTACACTGATTTACTCCATCTGCATGAATGGGGTGCAAAGTCTGAAATATCTATATCCAGCATCCATCCCATTAATATGTCTTATGCTAAGTTAAAGTAGACTTATTTTTAATTTCATTTTTCTTCTAAAGAAAACTTTTATGTTCTTCTTAATGAAGACAATTCCCTTAATAGGTGCTTTGCAGAATATTTGGTTATGAAGCCGTGTAGCTAAAATCAGATTTGCTTAGCTTACTGTTGCACAGGATCGTGTGTGAGGTCCTCAGTGGGAAATCTGTGGTTTGTAAGTAGTAAAAGCAGTTACTCCACTGAGCTGAAGAAAGAGCCTGCTGTATTTGCATTCAAGAGAAGAGCTGTAGGCACGTATTACAGCGATGCATTGAGTTTAACCTGGTCTCACAAGGAAACGAGGCATATATAATTGCAGCATGAGACTGTGCGACAGCTTCGGAGTCTGCTTTGAGTCTGAGCTTGTACGCACCGACCGTGACGAAGACACAGAGGCCCGATGGCCATTACGTTCTTACGCGTCTCGGGCAACAGGAACAGAGTAAGGGTGGGAAACGCTGTTCGTGTCTCCGCTAAAAGAGGGACTGTTTGGAGAACCAGCAAATTTGCATAAGATATTTTAAAGGCTGGCGAAGCTTTAGAGAGTGCTTACCCTTTCCTGACAACAGAATCCAATCACAGGACAAAAATTCTAGTGAAAATGAGGCTTCCGCAGTTCTGCCGCTCACAGAAGTTTCTTATTCAGGTGGCCAGTTGACTTTTCCTTCCACTGGAGTAAAGGCAAAAGTGGCCAGCCAGCTCCTTCTCCACACACAACAGGTTATAGTGGACGGTTGCCCTCCTACAGAGCTAGAGACTCCGTACAGAGGTTTTTTCCAAGTTTAGTCTAAAGTGTCAGGAGAACATTAAACTAAATTGGCAAAACTCCAACCGACCTTTGTAAGCAAGATGAAAATGCTTCTGCTTCTGTACTTGTGATCTGTTGTTAGGGGACAATAACTCAAAGAAATCTGTCCTGAGGTGAAAAGAAGCCCTTGAACAGCACATTCATTTCTGTCCCAGCCTTCTTAGCCTTTTAAGTTTCAATGTGAAAGCTATGGCAGGTGAAGTTGGTCAGCATTTAGAAAACTAATGTTGTCACAAATAGAGAAAAAATACGATGCGATCAACGAGGTGGTTTGAGCTTTTTGACAGAAGTGTATCTAAAGCAGCTTTCAGTGGTTCTGGTCCTACAGGTCCCTGGCTGAATTTGCCACAGCAGCAGAGTACGCTTCTGCAAGTTGTTCTCACTCGCGCTGTTTCTGACTGTGAAAGCTTTGTCTGGCCCTAGGCTCCATTAACAGTGTGCTGTGGGACGTGATCATTTATACTAACGAGTCAGTTTAAAACAAGAAGGTCTTTCACTTAGGACTTTAGCCAGGATTTTAACTTAGAACTTTTTGTACCAGAAATGACATTTGTAAGATATTTTGTTTAATCCGTTCAGTGCATTCACTGGGGAAATGAAAAAACATGAGCATAATAAAAGCATATGTGATTTACACTAAGATATAAAAGTAGTGTAATGTGGCTCTTGGGAAATGAAATTCTTGGGAAAAGGAAGATGGAAGAAGTAGGATTACATTGGCTGGATTTTTTTTCCTATATTTTTATTGGTGCATTCATGCTATAAAATCATTTAGCTGTAAGAAATATTAATGTCCAATAGAAGACATATTTTTAGATTTACAGTTCCCATATCATCTACCTCACAATGTCTTTTCAAATTCTCTGACGCCCAGCCCTTTGTAATATCAAATCTATTAGCTACTAAATCCAACAGTGTAGAGAACATATGAGAACATACTTAGAAGGATAAAAAGCAATAATACATGTCAGGTACCTAAACTGAAGAACATTTATGAAAGGGATACTCCTGGAAGACAATGAAAGTCGTCCTAAGGGCCTGAAAGCAAAATTTTAGTAACAAAGTATCAATTTCTGTTGCTTAACATAAAAGCAGGAGTAGCTTAGTCATCTGAGAGAGGAATACAGTCCACTAGGTCTCAAAGTGCTGTGTAACAGTCAAGGATACATTAAAAAATCCTTTAGTTTTTGTTATCTTAATAGGCCCATAGCCCTTAATTAAAAAAAAATTAAAAACAGTTATTGTAATATTTTTATTTTTCTGTTCTGATCTAACTTGACCTGCAATTAAGTGATTTTCCACTCTCAAATTAGTGGAAGGTCTCATAAAGCTTTGCCTAAAGCTCCAATGATATCCTATAGATGTATCAGCCTCCGTCACGCAGAGACTGTGCCAGACTGGAGAAGCTACACAAATATATCAGCTATTTGTTTCTCTCATGTCCCACTCAAAGACCCCCTGCAGGCAGTCTTTCCAGCAATATTTGGGATAATGCTTGCCCTTGGCTGTTCTTGGGTAGGCTTGAGGCTCTGTTTGCAAGGTCCAACTGTGCACCGCATACGAATTTGGCCCGAAGGCAAGCCTCGCTAGACATACAGGCTGGCTCATAACGCTGTGATGGGACAGATGTCGTGATAGTGGTATGAGCAGGGAGCACGACATCTGTCTTCTTACAGCAGCACTGACTATGCAAGTGATGGTCTGGAGCAGGATTTTCTGACAGGAGAATCCTGGGTCATTCGCAGTGTCAGAGGAAAAACGGGAAGGTGTGCTAAATTACTCACGGGAAATATAGGGAGATGGTTTTGGATGGTTTGATTGAGCTAAGAGATATGGTGTGAGGAAGGAAGGAGCATTTCTGGGTGAAGGTTTCCGATTTTCATAAAGCAAATTATAAGGCACAATTCCCATCTGCTCATACCCTTCTTACGCCCCTGGCCCAAGGACAGAACCTTGTACTGGAGCTGGGGGCTAGCAAAGACAGCAGGAGCAACTGCAGGAGCCGCCGATTATGTGTTCTCTGTCCTGGCTTCCCATTAAATCTCTTTATATGGGATGAGAATTTATATCCAGGTCAGTGTGCCAGACTATGTCAGTGTCTTTAAATAGGTGTCTGTTTTTCCACATTTGGGCAGAGACTCTCTGCTGGCACGTACAACTGTTAAATCTAGGAAAGTGTCAGACAGCTCTCCCAGTGCTTTAAAAAAGAACTGTCTCCATCATCTTAGAAATACATATTTTGGCAATGAGGGTGTTGGTCATGGCCTTGCAAGAATTTTTCTCCCTTAAAATGCAAGATTAAAAAAGAGAGAAAACAAGAACAGCAGTGTAATTTCTTTTCCCCCATGAAAAGACGCAGCAGACTTAGTTTAATGTATTTTGTCTGATTTCCAAGGTCATTGTGAAAGAAGGAGGGCAAAGTGATAATTCACATCTGTTTTGTTATGAACTTAAAGGAAATTAAAACACATGCTAGCTTAGATGTTGTAAAAGAGCACACGCAGCAGACACTGACACGGGTGATCCATAAGCAATCTTCTCCTTTCCTAAACCAAAGCTCCAACCCGATTTATGAAGCGCTGTGTTGCTGCCTAGTGGTGAAAGGCAAAAGCTCCTGCTCTCCTGCAATCATTAAAGGCTACTTGTCCCTCCAGCTGGCAGTGAGATTGCCCGTATCATAGTTTACGTATTTACAGGACGCACAAATTTCACTCCATAAAGCCAGAGTCCAGCCTGTCCACAGGGGCATGCTATTGGAGACCTGTAATATTCAGTACAGGCTCTGTAATTCTTATAGAGGTCAACTTTGTCCAGTTATCTTTCGGGAGGTGGATGCCCTAAAGGCTGCTCTTTCCCTCTCATACACACACCTGCCCTACCTGAACAAGGCTGGATGCAATAGCAGCTTTGCGTCATTCTGAGTGCAAGAACTGCACAAAACCCATTTCAGTGCCGACCTTGTCACAGGGAAGTAGTTGGGGTAGGGTTCTGTATTTCTAAAGAAATAGTAAAGTTGCTTAAACTTACATTTTTGTATAAGGTTTTGTTCTACCACCTTGTGCTGAATCCCTTTTCAGATGAGCACCTCAGATGAGCTCCTGCTTATCCCAAGCCCTGTCCCTTCTGAGCCTCCAACCACCCTTCAACAGTTCAAGTTCTACTCCATTGGTCTAATTCCCCCCCCAGGACTCTGTTCCCTTCCATCCAGCCTATATCCATATTCTTCCTGCCACAGATACCAGCATCACACCTTTGTGCGTCTCTTCCAGCTAATCCTCCTTCTCTCCTTCCCTCCTGCTGGTGCTGCTGTTTGCCCAAGTACCTTAGCCAGGATTATGGAATTCTCAACACAGAGCCCTGAGAATGTCCTTTAACTCATGAAGCCTGGCTGTGCAGCCTTTGTCTTGAAAATATCCCTGAAAATATCCCCTCCGACAACCAGGTGGTTCAGAGGAAGAAGGCACTACTCATCTATCTCACGTTCATGGAGAACATGGCATAATTTTCTACAGATAACCTGATCAGGTCAGATCTAGTAATTTGATTCAACACCCAGCAAAGAAGGGTCCTTACTGTGATCTGCTGAGCGTCAGCACTGGGCACAAAGAAATGTGAATTGCATTACACTGCAACGAGAGAAGTTAGTTTTACGTTATGCTGCTGTGACTGTAAATGCTGCTTAGTACCAGAGGAACCAAGGGTCAGAAATTTGGAGGTTTTTAGTATGTTTGCTTTCAGAAGAAGATCTGGGTAGCCCTTTCACAAAGCTGTGCCCTACTTTAGGGTTCTGCTTCAATATTCTGCTGGCTCCTGATCCACACATTTTTAAAGAGAATAAATATTACTAAAATAGTGCAGGACCAAAGCTCACATCCATTGAAACTGATGAGGACATTCCTACTGATGTCAGAATCAGTAACAGGTCCCTGAGGAAAATCTGACTTTCTTTAAAAGGGCAATGTTTAAAGAAAGCACTGTAAATTTAAGCTTCAAGAAAACTCTTTGATCGGTTCTGATTCCTTCTTGATCTTAAAGATCAATAAAATGTTTTGCTGTGCTGCCAGAACCCATCTGAGGTACTACCAGGGAGATGGATGCAGTTATGTTCTACCCATGTTTTACGAAGTAACTTCCACTGAGAAACGTTTCTTTCCCTGTGATAAATGATATATCCTAGCAGAAAAGGATTAAATGCGCTTTTTGAAATTTAAAAGCAAAATCTTATTTAGCAAATATATTAACAACTGTGAGAAAATACACAAAACCTTATCCTGGGAATATATTTTTCCCACTGAAATCTTAATAAATGTAAATAATGACCTGACACTGTGCCTATATTGTGTACCAGCTGGTGAAAACATTTAAGACTCAGAACTAAACTGAATTGTGGAACAAGAGAAAGAAGTTTGTGGAGCAGCCTTCTGCACATTCCTGTGCCTTCATCTGTCATGTAAGGACAGCTGTTTTCATGGATGTAAACGATTACCTAACAGAAAAATTCTCAGCAGATGGCACGTGTGAATGCATCTCACGGTTTCTGTTCCGTAAAGGGCTGAGCGAGGTTGCTGTGCGCTGCAGATGACGTCTCGTTTGCTGCCGTTTGCCGAGATCAGAACTGTGCATGCACAAAAGAGCCAAGTGATCTTGCTGCATGGTATCTCCCTCAACCATGCATAGGGGTGGAAAGGTGGTAGGTGATTTTATCATAAAGAAGTAGATATTAAAGATCTCTGCACAGAGCTCAATTATTATGCAGGGTACAAGCTTGTCAACACCAGCCTGTGCTTCACAGCAATTCATTAGAAACCAAAGGAAGAAAATGAGTGCTTGCTAATTCGAAGTGAGATTGGTCTAAGCAGAAATCTTCCATGTCTCTATAGGCATGCCCTGACGCTACAGTGCAACAAGCATTCTTGTGTGCTGACGAGCAGCTTTACTTTGTCTGGGCTAAAGTTCTGTGGTACGTCTGCTGTCTGATCTGGCTATTGGGCTGAGTGGTACACCAGTACTATTCTTGGTACAAGTAACTACTACTAGTTACACACAGAGATGACCCATGATGCACGGCTGCCAACCGCCCAGCACCAAATGTCACCTAAATGCAATCAGGTGATGGAGAAAAGGGAGTTTTGTTTCTTGTCCGATCTATGCCTCAAGGGCTGGAGAAAGGCAGATTGATTCAGTCAGAGAGTTCATGCGCTCCACCAGCAAAAAGCATGAAGTCAGTTAAGAAGATAAAAATTAGAGAGGAGGTAATTAAAATGGTAACTCTTGATGTAACAGCCAAGCTGAAAAGGTTCGTGGATACCTGTTGCTAAAGCCCCTGATCAGCCTTCCTGAAGTATTGAGAGTGGGTAAAGAATCAATAGTCCCAAATACTGGAAGTTGGCATGAGTTAAGAAAGATCTATCAGATTTCTGAAAGACTCCGTTTTCAGACTTCTACTGTTCTTAATATTCCAAAATAGAATAGGGAAATGACTGTATTCTCCATCAGTGTAACCTGACAGGGTACACAGAAGTAATCAACCATTTATCCTGAGTATTTCTACTACTACACCATTATGATAGCCAAGAAGTCAATGTTTCATCAAAGAAATGCCATTTAGAAGGAACTTCTGGAGGTCATCTGATCCAGTCCCTTCTTCAAAGCAGAGCTATCACCAGCACTAGGATTATGGATTTGCCTAGCCAAGTCCTGAAAACCTCCAGCGAAAAGATTCCACAGGCTCTTTGAGCAAGCTGTGTCAGCACTGCTCCACCCTCTGACAAACAGGCTCATCTCGAAGTCCAAACTGAACTTGCACACTGCAGCTTCTGGCTCTTGATCCTTACCATGGCATCTGGCACTACCGGGAAGAGTTTGCTTCATCAGCTTCGTAATAGGCTTCAGGTAGTTAAAGGCAGGTATCTGATCAGTCAAAGTATGTGTTCAGGATAGAACTGGCCAACTAGAATATATTTTATGTTAGCCACATGTCATGGTTTAACCCCAGCTAGCAACTAAGCACCACGCAGCCGCTCGCTCACTTCCCCCCCTACCCAGTGGGATGGGGGAGAGAATCGGGGGGGGAGTAAAACTCATGAGTTGAGATAAGAACAGTTTAATAGAACAGAAAGAAAGAAAATAATCATAATGATAATAATCATAATAAAATGACAATAATAATAATAAAAGAATTGGAATATACAAAACAAGTGATGCACAGTGCAATTGCTCACCACCTGCTGACTGATGCCCAGTTAGTTCCTGAGCAGTGATCTCCCCCCGCCCCCCCCCCAAATCCCCCCAGTTTATATACTGGGCATGACATCACATGGTATGGAATACCCCTTTGGCCAGTTTGGGTCAGCTGTCCTGGCTGTGTCCCCTCCCGACTTCTTGTGCCCCTCCAGCCTTCTTGCTGGCTGGGCAGGAGAAGCTGAAAAATCCTTGACTTGGTCTAAACACGACTCAGCAACAACTGAAAACATCAGTGTGTTATCAACATTCTTCTCATACTGAACCCAAACCACAACACTATACCAGGTACTAGGAAGACAATTAACTCTATCCCAGCTGAAACCAGGACAGCAGGAATGAAAAGTGCACGGAAGAAGTTTTCGGCATGGTAGTTTGCATCTGTCTGAGGAACTTGTTAAGTGAGTATAGGTGTCCTATGACTATATCTACTGAAAGGAACCATGGAGGACTCCTGTCCCACCACTTTCAGAAACACATCTGTATCTCTTTTAAAGCAGATGCTGACAAATAGCAATCCTGACAGATATAAATAGAAAGAAACCTACTTTGTATTTAGAGAAATTGTTTGTGCAGTCAGGTATAGATCTGCTACATGCTTGTGACAATTCTTTCTTTAGCATTGTCACTGTCACTCTTTGGTTGCTCGAATACTGGTGTGAATACTATAAAAGCAGGTTGCTTCAAAATTCTCCTTTCAGAAGGCAGTGAAACTATTACTATGGCATTATAAATATGCTTAGACTCATAGAATGAAAGAATCATTGAGGTTGAAAGTGACGTCTGGAGATCATCTAGTCAAAGCAGGCTCAACTGGAGCCAGCTACTCAGGGGTCCAGGGCTGTAATGCGACTGTTTGCCTTGTTCCATCTTCTCAGGACCCTGAGATGATCATATCGTGAACACCATCTTACGATCACTACAGCAAAGGCTGCCTTCAACTTTCACATCACCCGCTTCTTCCTTGATTGTAAGCGTGAGGCCCAGCAACCCCTCACTGCTTCCATCATCACGGCTATCAGGAGGCGATCATCAACGCACTCCAGAAATCTCCTGGACTGCCTGTGCCCTGCTGTGTTGCCCTTGCAGGCTTCTAAATGCAGAGTAAATATTTTGCAATGTTGGGGCGGGGGGGTGTGTGTGTATGTTTGGTTGAAGGTCTTTTTACAGAGAAGTATTCCTGCAAGTCTGGAAATCTTTTTCCATGAAGGGCATCTTTACTAATTTGCCTTTGCTTTTTGCACTAGGGCACATGGAAATCAGAGTGCTGTTTCTCCTTCTGACCTTGCAGCCCCCTGACGCTTTCCTCTGTACTTTCTATGCTCCTTCCATGCCCGGTTCACACTCTTCTTATGAGGCCTTTTGAGCCATTTATTTACCTGTGAAACGTACCCCTTCAAGGATGATTCCCTTTTCTTGTACTAAGCCTTTGGGGATCTACCAGGTCCATAAGTTCTTTCTTTTTCTTTACAGTCACATGTATGCCTACTCATCTGTGCACACAGTTGTTCATTATTACAAATTAAGTGGGTCACTGTGATTGTTTGACCTTAAATATAGTCTGGGCCATAAGGCTGCCCTGGATCATGCAACAGACAATGGATGGTTTTCAGTCTGTTGACCTTCTTGTTAACAGCTCAGTTAGCTTTCCGCTAGATGAATTGCTAAATATTTCCCACTTTTACCTCTCATCTGTTTCTGAGGAAAGAAGGACAATAACTAATGTCTATTCTATATTTGATATTCTATACTGCTGTGACTCAAAGAAACGGATGTATTTTAAACACAGATTTTTGTCATTAAAGGAGAACTGTTCATTGTGTAAAAGTACACAATGAAAGGCCTTGGGTTTATATACAAAAAGCCATGTGCCCCCAAATGTATATGGTAGATCTTCTAGGCAAGCAGCTAACAAAACAATAAGAAAGTAGTCCAGTATTAGATCAGAAAAACTGAAAAAAGGGCTTGTATGGAGGACAAAAATTTTTTTTACTACCTTGAAAGTGTTGTAGTGAAATAAAGTTTCTCAAACAAGATAAGATGGAAAAAAAGGAAGACTATTTTGTGCAGTATAGGTGCATATTTAATTAACTATTTTGGTAGGTGAACTACATACAGTTTTGTACAGTAGAGGGCAGAATGATAATGATGGAAAATCGGGAGCTGGCAGAAAGTGTTGGAAAATGATTTCCACAAAAGAACGTCAGGCCTGATTTTGCGTGTCAGTAAGTACTGCAGCTCCTACTGACTGCAGCCTTACTTTTGCATGTGCAACACCACAAAAAAGAGCTTCTGAGGTTTCCTTAGACATCTGGAAGAAAATGCTCCAGCCTTGAATACCAGTAGATTCTATCTATGGTTTCCAACAGTGTATCAATGGCAGCTAGAAATGTGCTCAAGCCGGGTAAGCAGAGCAAATGCTGGTTTTTCTGAGAGCAGCAATGACGCTAGCCTCCTCTATTTCACGTAGCAGATCTGGGACTGTGTTAAAATATTTCCCTTATTTTTCCCTTTGCAGTACTTGATCAACTTTTATTTTGTAGTTGTGGAAATCCTTCTCTGCCTTATGTTATTGCTATAAATATTTCTTGTTAACTGCAAAATAAATACACTTTGGCAGCAGGGAAGATGAAATTTTCTTACTGCATCTCACAACCGCATCCAGTTTAAAATGATGTTCTATTACAGTTACGGAATTTCTTTGAATGCAGAGTAGAGACAACATAGGCTGCGCACTGTGCCGTTGAGACAGAGATGGTTTATTTACTCTGCTGGAAAGGGAGCTTACAACCTAGTTTTATGATTATCTGGACTGGAAGAGGACAGAGAAGCGAGGTCAGCTTGGTCAAGTTTACAGACACAGAAGTGCTTGACATTGGCTGCTCTGAGCCTTGTCTGGTTTTGAAAGCCTTCGTAGAATATTGCTGTTATCCCATTGCCTTAAAAGAACATGAAAAGGCAAAAAGCAGTGAAGAGCAGTGACAGGAGGCGTTCTTTCACAGGGTGCAAAGCCAACCATGCAAAGCCGTGGAGTGAATGGGCTTTTCCAAGCATGGGAAAGGATTATGGACAGCAGCTCTGATAAAAAGTGTCTGAAGAGGAACAGGGTGAAACTTTAGGTGAGCTTAAGTTATAAATTCAAAAGAAAGGGAAACTAATAATTGCATTCAAAAGCCAGCACCCACCGCACTCCCATCCCCAGACCTCTGGAGCCATCCGAGCCGTCGCCTGATTGAGTTAAAAACAGCTGCCATGATTTTAGCTACAGGGTGGTTGGCTTCTTACATTTAGCAAATCGCATCTGCTTGAGCGTGTTATTCTGACTCTTTTATGTACCTGGCAAGGTTCATTAACCCGGAGCAGAATTTGGCTAAATGTAGCAGCTGGTGTACCTCGATAATTGTGTTAAAAGGCATTTCTAGCTAAAAACATGATGGATGAAATAAATGTGACAATCCTCAAAATATCAGCTGAAAAAACTGCTAAAAATTAAGTGGTTAGGGCCAAATATGACAGCTGAATATGACAGTCCTTTATGCACAACTTCGGTCTTTGCATTCATGTAGTTGAGATAGTCCAGCTCAAGCACCCTCTTACAGCATGGAGGAGAACCGCAGCGTGTTTATTTTGCAGTAGGGCAGCACAGGTTGGCCTCACCATACAATGGTAATCATTTTCTGTTGCTCAAAGGACTTGACGTCAATATTTCTTTTCTTTTTTTCAGACTTGGGCCTTCGGAACTGTGTGATTTAAAATGGGACTAAGATGGGTAATTCTGTCTATGTCAGGGATGACAGCTTTGCCTTTGAACTCTGCTTCTGGTATATCTTCTAGTGATGAAACCGAGGATAAAAGTACACTGACAAACAGTGTCCTTATCGGTAACCCTGCAGCCTTTGACTCTGTTGTAGTAGGTTTCCTAAAGCATGTATGCTCGTATAGTTTATACCACCTTAGAAGTTAGGTTGTGTGGAAGTGCAGCATAGTAGCTAGAAACAAGGGCTGTAGGTATTCCATGTTTTATATGAGCTCAGCTAAACAACAGGAAATACACATGCTTGACTCCAGGTGTCAGAAGATCTCAGGTTTATAACTACTATTTGTAAGAAAGGCCCAGATCGAGTTGTATTTCTAAAATAATTTTTAGTACAAACCTTTAAGTTCCTGATAGCTTTTAAAAAAAAAAAAGGCAGGCAAATTCAGACTTGGCAATGGAGTTGCATACACTTACAACAAGGCATATGTCACTTCACCTGCACTTGTTAAAAATGGGTAAAAAAGTACATGGATCCAGTGCTAAAGACTCTGTTAGTCTGATGCAAAGCCTGCTAGGTTCGCAAGGAGTCTTTCCACTAATTTCAGTGGACTGACATTGCTCTGGTGAGGCTTGTCAGGCCCAGCATTGGGACAACCCCGCTCCACGTGGGAAAGCGTGAGGAAGAGTCAGCCGGTATGAAGTCACGCACGACCGCAGTCCCCAGAGCAGTCCAGAAGCTGTAGATCCAGCCAGGCTCTGTGTCCCACCTAAACTGACCAGGCGTTTTTTTTCTGCATCTGTGTTCTTTCAATGATTCAGGGATCTTTGCTACTGCCCTCAGTTATATGGTACAGATACAGCCCGACCTCTGGATATGTCCTTCATCTGCATCCATGGACTTGAACTCAGGTCCATTCCCTTTAAGGGCAAGAGACAAATCTGTGCATCTAGATGATCAGAGTGTGACATGCCTCTGCAAAAGCTCTTAGGTTGGAGTAACTTGCCTTTTGGTGTCACTGGTTACTCTCTGCACTCTTTCTGTAAAGACAACTACTGCATGTGAAAGAAAGCTCCTAACCTAAAAGTTACTGATGGTATAATAAGCAAAGTTATATGAGTCTGAGCCTTTCTCTGCCTCTGCCTCCACTCCCATTTATAAGATATAAACACAGGGTTTGTGTTTTAACAATTAAAGCAAATGTAATAGACCTCCAAACGGACAGGTTTTTTTCTTTCCCCTGTACTTCACCCCTTGTGAGCAGTGGAAAAGTATTTCGGATCCCACAGGTGTGTGATTCCACCCTGCCTAGCTCGTGCGGGGTGAAGGCGAGGTATGTTTCTCTTCTCACTACACATACCTGACAGCGATCTGGAGCAAAGCAGCGCCGTTTGGGGTCAGATGAGCAACAAGGCTTAAGTCACAATATCTGTCACTTCACAGCTGCAGTTTCAAAATGCTCCCATGAATGCCATTTCCACACCAGTAACTCCGCTTTTAGCAACTTCTCCAGCTGCTGCCCTTCTACTGTCAACACCATGTTTCTTTCTGGTCTGCTTCTCTGTCTAATAACTAAACCCTTCTCGTACCTGTTTCTAAAGAGCTTTGCCTTTTTTTCCAGTCCATTTTGAGCTTCATGATCCTCCACTGTTATTGATTGCTGTGCTAAAGACACAGTAGGGAAACGGGGTATCTTCCAATGCCAAAATGGTGGTTGGTTGTTTTTATGGTTACACTATTTTCAGTAGTGAAGCAGTGAGGTAATTACATGCAAAAAATAGAATTAAAAGAAGAAAAAAACCACTACTATTGTCATCTGCATTCTTGAAACAATCCATACAGGATGATTTTTACAACACACTGATACTTCTCAACTCATGCCTTAAGCTACTCAGTGGGAATCTCCAGCTTTCTGCAAATTCTATAAAAATTCCAACTACAACATACAACAACAAATGATAACAAATGCAAAGCGTAGCACAGCTCATAACTCTCGAATTATAAAAATACCATCCTAGTTCATGGTATTCTACTGCTTTTTTGAGATAAAATACAGCTAATACTAAAGCTGCTTCCATACCACACCTTCTAGTGCCCCAGGTCTAGGAAACTTGGACATAAATGGGATGAATTCTGGATGCTCCCCAATATCCAGTGTCTTAGTAGCAATGCATGTTTGAAACAAAATTATACTGGCACAACATAGTGCTCTGCTGGCTTAAAAGTACTTAAAATAGCATTGCTTTTACCTATTGATTTAAGGGAATAAGAGGGCATTTTTATTCTAACGTAGCTGCAGCAGGCGGACATCAATTTATCAGAGATAATTGAATGGGAACAAAACCTGTGGCTGTAAGTCCATATTCTGCTCTTAACTGGAACTGTAGGTCCTGATAAATCCATTAAGAGCTGGGGATGAGCTGTAACTACAGAATTTGGCTAGAAGCTTCCTATTTTGCTTTTCTGTAGTGGATAGGTGCAAGCTTCTACCGAGTCTCACTGAAGTTCAGATATTTGCTGAGTCTTCTGACTTGTTTTACTCAAATGAAAATCCTGATTCTTCTTTATTGTCCTTTGCTGCCACCTTTTGCAACTATGTTTCATTTATCTCAGAGCCTATGTGAAAAGAACAAGCGTTTTGTGTTCTATATGTTACTGTTTGGCATGTACATACAGATCCTATATTCTCCTTCAAGCTTACTACTTTCCTTACCTTTTTACTCTTGAGAAATGACTTAGTTATGCATTTTATTTGTAATTGAGGTTCCTTTATGTGTATGTATGTGTGAATTTAAAACATGATTCTATATTAGATCCACAATCAAAAAATCATTAGCTTTGCTTGTCCAGAAAAAAAATTTGTCCACTTTTCAAACTATTAGGAAGGGGCAAAATCTATCAAGCAAAGCATTTAAAAGTGCCTAAGGGAAATAGTTTCTGAATAAGGAGCTAGTTTTTCTGTTTCTAAACATAGCTTCTATACTTTCTAAAAATATGTAAGGGAAATTTTTTCTGTATGGAGCACAGCAGACTTTTTTCCAGTTAATGAGTTCCCTTAGCAAGGAAGTGCTGAAGCTAAAGTACAGAGAAGATGACAGATTATAATTCATTTCAACTGGACCATAACATCTTTGGCGCACGGAGAACATTTTACCGTTTCTTTGCAAAGCCACGAGGACAATGGAAACCACTCTGCAACACACAGCCCAGGATGGTACTGCATATGAATAACGAATAGCAGAAGTATAGTTCAGCTGAAGAAGCTCTCTCTAGCTCTCCATTAGAACCGGCTTGCCAGATTTCGGAGCAAGTGCAAGATTCTTTTATTTTGCCTGATTTTAATCAGGTATTTTAAGCAAAGTTTCAAGCAGTTCACTTTGTTTGCAGTATTCAGATGGACGGTCATACCTTTTCCATTTCTATTCCATTTGGATTTTTTCAGCCTATACAGCTATTACAGTTACATTAACTAAGTTTAAAAATTGAAAGATACTTCGTCAATCCACACTGCACAAATATATACATTATGACAGACTTGGGAACGCTTACAAATCATGGAACAAAGATTAAAAGTCATGTTATAACCAATAGCTTTGAAATTATTCTCTACAGTCCTTTTTAATTGTTTTGTACAGTTTTGTTTCAAATCACCAGCCTGGGGGAAGGTCACTCTCTCCCTTGAGGGGTTAGTCTATAGCCAAACAGATGGCATTGTCCGTACAATTTTCCTCAAATTAAGAACATTTTCTCCTTTTCTCAGTTTAATTTCATCCCATTATCTTCCCTGTAACAGAGGACTCTCTATATAAGCAGCTAATGGGCACCCATCCTGTTATATTCTTGAAACCCCCAACCTCACGATGTGGGAGTGGCAGATTAGTATCTTAATGAGAAAAAGCTATGGTGAGAGCTATGAGGTTAATTATCCAATTTCTGCTTCTTGATGGCCAATTATAATGCCTGAACTGGCCAGTTAATACAAATACTTGCAGCTTGGAACCATCCTTTAGCACATACTGGGGTAGGGGAGGGAGGTAGGAGTGCTGCAGGTATTAGAGGCAGAAATAGGTCCTACGTACGTGAGGAAGAGCTTGAGGTAATCCAGGTTGGCAGGATGTACTGAGCTGAAATGAAAATAGTGATGCAGAGCACAGATCCTAGGAAACCAGGCGTTACAAGTTCCGAAGCAATAGGTGTTCGTAATTACGTGTGTACATCCCATGGTTTTATATGCAGCCAGGAAACTTTCAGCTCGTTCCATGACTGGAGTGCACAGGCTGCTGGTAAAATGCAGGTCATCTCAGGGTGAAACGCATCAGGATCTATCTGGGGATGACTTGGTCCTTGACAGGTAGGCTGAGCAGGGAGCCAGCTCTATGGGTCTCACCACTGTTTACTTTTAGGCAGACAGGGAGCTTGTTTTCAGCTTCTGCAAGTATTTGTTCAAAAAACAGATCTGGGGACTGACTCCTATCTGTTGTCCCTAACGTACTTATAAGAAGATAGGCTGGGTTTAGCGCCTGTCCCCTGTAAATGTCTGCAGCATTAGACTGCCACAGGTGGCATCAGTTCTCCCCATGTTGTGTTGAAAATTGAGCGTTGAGCAAGCTAACCTTGCTTAATGCTGTCTGGGGACATCATCCTAAGGAACTTTCCTGATGCAGAGGTGTCATCACAAGGAAGGGCCTCGGGAACACTAGGGAGCAGTGGGAGCCCTCGCAAATGAGAGGCTGTGTAGGTACAAAGAAGTACCTCGCCACCACAGATACTCTTCCAGACGCGTTATTTACACCTGCTGTGGTAGAAGGGGGAAAAGTGGAGCATGAGACAAGAATTCAACCTGTTCTTAGTGAGGTTTCAAGACTGTTTGCCTCATCTGTACGGTTCTACCACAAGACCTCTGTTTTCCACGGTACTTTTTTATCTGATGGAGCTAATCTGAGAACCATGGTAGCCTGGTGTGTGAGGTAGATAAAGAAAGGAACTAGATAAAGAAAGGTTCCAAATACATGTTTTCTTTCACCCAGGATCTGAAGATTTTCAGCAAAGAAGAATGTAGAAAGAGGCTAGGATGCATTTGATCAAGAACATGATTTAAAAATCTGAGTTTCTTGGGTCATGGAGATCTTTTTTTCATGTCTGCTGAGAAAGCCAGCAGTTACTTAGTCATGAACTGGAGTTTACGAGTGATTATGGTTTTACGTGATGTAGCTACATTAAGACATACACTAGCACTTTGTTTGCTTCTGCATAACACAAATATTCTCAAAAGGGTGAAAATGTACACCAGTAAGAAGAATTGAGACTTTTAGATAAAATGAGAAACTTAAAAATGTAAGGTTAGAGGAGATTGCAAAGGGAGGAAAGGCTTCAGATTTGAGGGGAGCTCTGTATAAATTCAGATCTGAATCATGCATTATGATTAAAAATGGTATCTTTTTTTGCTTGTTTTTACTTCTTAGGAGAAAATTGCTAGAAGTTCTGTTTCTGCTATGCTGCTAGAGTATGCCTTCCCAAGGCTCTAGTTAAAACTGTGTGTAGATACTTAGCTGTTGTCATTGCTCCTTCATTGCCAGGAAGGAGTTGTCTCTCTGGGATACTTAATTCCGTGTGTTTGCCAAAGCAAAAATACTCCCATTTCAAAACTGAATTTTGATTGCTGAATAGTATTTGTTATGTACACAGTGCAACTGAGGAGATAAATCTGAGAATAAGGGCATAAATAAAATCTAACTTCTGTTGTAGAAGCAGGTAACTGCACGGGCTAAAGCAAATCCACTGTAATTTTTATCCTGTATTTGTGAAACTGTGTCATGCCATTTGTAAAGAACTCTTGCTGTCATCTTAGTTTGCGAGGATAAAGGATCTCAGTTTATTTGAGAAAACAAAAGGTTGCTCAGTCTTCACTGAACCCACTCTGCAAGCACATTCAGCAATTTTCTTTGTAGTTTATGGACAGCTGAAGTGAAATATATGTTGCAGGAACTACTTGTTACCACTCAGTTTTACCAAATGTTTACGTGTGCCTTTAGTATATGAGTAACCTCAGTTAGTTAAAGGACAAAGAAGGACACGTGTACTTAGCTAGATGTGTTTAAGCACTAACTGAACTGGGGCCTAAAGTATTAGAAGTATGTTGCTGGTATTATAACACTGCATTACGGTTTTTAAGGCCTTAAATCATTTAAATTAAATGGTTTAAATTCTAGAATGAATAACATGGGTTTTCTCACACACTTTACAGAACGAGGTTCAAAAGGACATCTTGACCTCACGGAGTTAATAGGAGTTCCTCTTCCACCTTCTGTC
Organism: Haliaeetus albicilla; assembly: GCF_947461875.1. Taxonomy (NCBI): domain Eukaryota; kingdom Metazoa; phylum Chordata; class Aves; order Accipitriformes; family Accipitridae; genus Haliaeetus; species Haliaeetus albicilla. The sequence goes on along the minus strand of NC_091503.1, from coordinate 25,347,791 downwards.
TACTTTGTCACTGGCTATGGAGGGTTTCCAGCCTACAGCTTCGGTCCAGATGCTAACATCGGTCGATTGACAAGCGCTGTCATACCACTGCCTTTCTATAGAGATTTTGCCATCGTAGTTACGGTGAAACCAAACAGTGATCGTGGAGGGGTGCTATTTGCAATAACAGATGCCTTCCAGAAAACTATTTACCTGGGAATGAGACTTTCATCGGTTGATGACGGCACCCAGAGAATAATTATGTACTACACAGAGCCTGGCTCCCATATCTCCCGAGAGGCTGCTTCATTTAAAGTGCCAGTGATGACTAACAGGTGGAACAGGTTTACAGTGACTGTTCAGGGAAATGATATTGCTTTGTTCATGGACTGTGAAGAATATCAGAGAATTCAGTTTCAAAGGTCAGCTCAAGCCTTGGTATTTGAATCCGGCTCTGGGATATTTGTTGGTAATGCAGGAGCCACAGGATTGGAAAAGTTCACAGTAAGTACTGTCTGATAAATTCACATGCCTCAGTGTTTTATGCATGCACTCTTTACCCAGGAAAGTCTGCTTATGATGGTTATATCCCAAATGAAGTTACAAATTATATAGCTTGTATTTTCCATAACTGGCTAGGGTTCAGGCAATGCAGATTTATAAACTCTGGCTTGAAATGCAAATGTTCCTAAAACCTCAGAAGTTTATCAATGGTCCACACATTAAGCTCAATGCTCAGTCTGAATACTAGGCATTTCAAAAGAAATATATCCCATAACTTTATTTGGCCTTCTTATGAACGGCAGATTTCAGAGTAACCATTTGTTTAACTTCTGAGAGTAACACCTTAGTAGAAAGTCAATATTTTAAATTCTTATTAGCTAGGTATGTTTATTTCACATTCAACATAAGGAAGAGAATGATCTCATCAAAGATAAAGACAGTTGGAAGCTAAAGCTGTATTTATATATTACTTGAAGCTTATCAGGTGCTTTAGAAAACTAGAATTGACTAAAACCACTACTACAAGACTCCCAAGCCTTCTTAGCTTGAGTGCAAGCATCCTTCCTGCTGCATCCCAACTGGATTTCTCAGCCATTGAGCTTCCAAATGGAAATGTGAAAGCTGTCAATATGTGTGAGGTTGACTCCTTGTCAAACTGAAAGGGAAATGTCACACTTTTTCTGTCTTGTTTTTGTACTTCCCTTGTATTTCAAAACTTGTACAGTATTTTGTGCGATTAATATCTCTTCCCCTAAATTAGTAAAGCAGCAGCACAAAACTGAGTGGAACCTTTGCTTTAGAGAAATAAGATGTTCCTTCCAAAGTTCAGGTGTACTGGCAGGTCACGAGCTCCATCTGGTAAGCAACAAGGATAATGTACTTTTATCATTTATCTGATTAGTCTAAGCACCTAGAATTACAGGAATATATTGATTAGCAGCAAATAAGTGGTGGAAAGGGATATATAGGAAAATTACCTGCTGGTACTACCTTGCTTAGACAGATGGGATGACTGGAGTATTGGGGTTGCTTGATTAGTAAGTAGGAATGAGAAACATTCGAGAAAATGAGACCACTTTGGTACCCCACCCGGAAAACGCATATGTGATGATCAGTTGCTGAGATTATCACTGATCAATCTGTAAATATAGTGACAAGAATGCATGGTGGATTACACTTTAAGGCATTTCCACTGAAATAGGCTGTTCCGTATGCTATATCAAGGACATACATTTCAGTCAATACTGTGATTGCTTCAGTCCTATTAATTGTGACGTGTACTCTAGGTCTTGTGCCTTTATTTCTTTGTGCATCGTATGTCACAATTGCTTTTGGGTAGAAAAACTAAATGGTTGAGTCCTCCTCAAGCTCTGTTTGTATGACAAGAACTGTTTCCATCAATTGCCCAAAATAGAAACAATTCACAGCAGATTGTGCAAATGTCTCTGAATAGATGTCAGTTGCTGGTTTGCTCTGGCTAATGGGAATTTGTGTGTCTAAGGCTCTGGTTGCCAGGCGCAAAAGGACATAACTATCATCAGATTTTATGGAAACAAAAGGAAATTCTAGCCCTGGTGCTTGTAAAGAAAAGTAGAAATCAGACAACAACTAAATATAGCTGAATCAGTGATGATGCTTGACTCTGCAAACCAGATTTAACAGGGAAGGCAGCAGCAGGCACAAGACCCAGGGGGGAACTACAATAACCTCATATCTACCATTCCTACCGTGGCAGACTGGGCCATGACTTTCCTGGTTGGAGTAATTGGCTAGCAGCAACACTTGGGAAACATTAGGGCTCTCCATTTTGCTTCCTTCACCATCCAGGGCAGCAGATTAGAGCAAGAGGAGAAAAACACGTTCTGCAAATGGGATTCATTCATACTGTGAAAACAAAGCATCGCTTCCAAGAGACTGCTTAAGTGTCTGGTTGTGCCTCGTATCATGTATAATTTTTCAGTGAACTGTTCAGTTAGTCTGACATTGCACAATATCAGAGTTGCCCATTATTAAGTTTTGAGAGAAATCGGATGGTTCAGTTCACTGAGCTGTTGCCTGCAGACTAAGGAGGCACCAACTGCAGGAGTTTCATGGTCTTTGAAGGCACAGAAATTAGAGGATCGTTGAAGATAGAATCTCAGATTTTGTTCCTTTCTGAAATATTCTAGAAGCCACCAGAAATATTGCTTCTAAAGTACTTCCCTGCTTATAATTCCCTAATGCTTCCAGGACAGGGAGAGAGGACCGCTGCAGAGAGGAAAGAGCGAGCAGAAAGTCAGATGTAGCAGTGTATACAAATGGTAGCTACTCCTCCTCTGGAGTTTGCAATTTTGGGTGGCATTAAGTAGCAGCAAAGCAAACTACTTTTTCTCATCTCGAGAGTAGTTGCAGTTTTCCTTACCGAGACTCAGGCTTTCTATACCCCTGAGTGAGCGGATCCGCTGTGTGTCTGCGGTAATACTCAGCAGACAGAGCACAACCGAGATATCACTGCATGGTGTAAACGTTCTCGCTCCCTGAAGAGACGTAAATCACTGGACTGAGAAGTATTCTGTGTCGGTCTAGAGATAAAGACTAAATCTGTCAGCTTCTTCGGGCTCTTCCCTACAGAAAATACAAAAGCAGAGAAACAAAATATACAGTCAGCAAAGCGGGAAGAGGCAGGTCCTATGTGTTGGGTAAGATGGCTCTTGATTTCAATATCCATCTTTGTGTCCTACGTGTGCACCATGCCTAACTCTGTGAGATCTCGTAACAAGGAAACATCCCCCACGTGTTTCTTAAAACACTTTGAGCCTTTGTAATCTAAGAAACAAGACTTAAATGTTTAAAATGAAATTGTTGCTGCTCCTTCAGCATGTCAGACTGAGAAATATAATTTGTAACTCTGAAAAAACAAACATTTGTTATCCGAAAATCCATCTCCTTTCTTTCCCCTTTGGAAAGTTTTAAGCTGGTTTCTCCCTGACCCACTTCATCACTTACTGGTATTTCCTTCCCATCCTTTGTCTCCAATTTTAGGGGTTTTCACATGCCACTTTTGGAGCTGCAATGCACTTAACTAGAAAAAGCATCCAGTGCTTTACAGACTCTAGGACATAATCTAGGATTAGATTCTTCAATTGAGGCACTAACAATACCGTGTAGCAATTGCATTGTCATTGGGACATGATAGTCATTGTGTCCTGGCAGCTTCAATTTTTTCTGTATCTTGCAAAAGGAAAACATAAGAACATATTTACGTTTTTAAAGTGGATATATTATCATAAAATTTTATGCTTCAGATCATTTTCCAAGCAAATGAGAACAAAGTCTGAGGGTTTTTTTCTTAATTCCCACCCCTCCACCCCCACTTCACACATGCTACTTAAAATATTACTTCCTTGAACTGTTTTTGTTGTTTCATGTAGGGCTCAATTCAACATCTGACAATCAAATCTGACCCAAGGGCTACTGAAGATCATTGTGAAGATGATGACCCTTATGTGAGTATTCTTATAAACACTTATTTATCTATCCCCAGTGCCTCAGAGCACTTTGACATTTCAAAGTCATTTGCCATTAGACATCTTTCATAAGACTAAATGGAGTATTTCTTCTTGGGAACATAGTATCATACTTAAAACTATCCGTGTGGGGGAATCTCTTTTTTTGACTACACAGCCCCTAAAACTGTGACTTTTCAAAAAGCATGATCTTCTGTTGTCTATAACACCTTTCAGAAAATGAACTATGACTTTTATTTTTTTTGAAGGGTTATTTTCATGAAATGCTGTAAGTACTGAAATAAGTTAACATCATAATGACACTGAGGCTTCACCAACTGGAAAAAAAAAAAAAAAAGACAGTTTTTTCCTGCATTGAAGTAGCCAATTCCTTGGAGATCAAGATCATACTTTTTTTTTTTCCCCTGACTTTTATGAACTTGCTATCATGATTGGGTTTTGCACAGGCTTCAGGGGACATCAGTGGCAATGGCAGCATTCAAGAACAGGAAGGTATTTCTGAGACACAAGAAGTCCTTGCACCTTCTCATCTTCCCATAAGGGTAAATATATTTGATTTATTTGCTTTACATTTTCAGTTTAATATTACCTTTTTAGATAGTGAGGTCTGGATTTTGTCACTAGTTTTTCATATGTGACAACTTCCAAAGGCACCTGTGAGAACATGCACCCATCCATAAGAATCACTGTGCTGTGTCAGATCAAAAATCTGGTATATTTGACAACAATCAGCAACCAGTACTTTGGGAAGAGTATAATAACAGATCAGGAACATAAATATGACACTTACCGGGAATACTCTTTCAGTCTGCAACAATTTCCACCTCAGGAAATGCTGGAGCCAAGAGTGTATCTGTTTGTGTTTTGTGGACCTCCGCTGAGTTTTTTGCTCTTGAATTTCTTGCTTTGTATTTTTTAACCCATGGGAATTTTACCATCCTCAGCTTCCTGCTGCAGAGGTACTTAGTTTATTTAATGACATGTTTTCTGATGGACTTTCACCTTTTACTTGCCCTTCTGAACATGCTAACTGCAACTTTCATTTGGTGGTTACTCTGCACAAGACGGAGTAAACATTGTTCCTTACTCACCATAACATTTGTGATTTTAGAGATTCCTATCACATCATGTTCCCCCTCCCTTCTTGTGCCAGGCTGAAGCGATCCAGTCCACTCCTCACCATGAAGCTTTCCCTGCAGCTTATATCAAGCATTCTTAATGCTTTTATCCAAGTTCTCATTGATTCCTTTAGAGAAAGCCAGTAGGTTTGTGAGAAATGACTTTACAGAAACCGTGCTCACCTTTCCCTGATATTGCACATACTTCAGCACTTTCGTTGTTGAATCCTTCAGAACTCATGGGTGAATACTGTTTGGTTGTGATGATTTGTTGCCACTCACTTTGTCAGTGTGTTTCCTACCCTTTTCTTAAAAAGACTTCAGTTTTATACACATCCTCTGCTGAGTTTCCCCAAGAATAATCTTTTGCAGGAATTTTAACTCTTCCATGCTCAACGTGAATGCAAAAAAACTTATTTTTTTTTTATGCTATGGCTGAAAATTCTCTGAGAACTCTTTTTACAACTTAATTGTCACTGACCTGGCTTCCTGCTCCTGATGCATTTGAAAAGAGATTTGTTATTAATTTTTATGCCTTTTACATAGAGCTCATTAAACTCTTTTTGGCCTGCCTTGTGCTTTTCACAGAATCACAGACTAGCTGAGTTTGAAAGGAAGTTCTGAAGATTGTCCTGTCCAACTCCCTTCTCAAAGCAGAGTCAAGGACAGCAGGTTGCTCAGTGAGCAGGTTACTCAGTTCCAGTGGGGTTTGGATTACTTCAAGGATAGAGACTCCACTGCCTCTGATCCAGTGTAGTTTTTTTCCGATGTAGAACTGGAATTTCTTGTATTTTAATTTGTGTCCCTTGTCTCTTTTCCCTTCACTGGGTACCACTGAGAAGGGTCTGGCTCTGCCTTCTTTACTCCCTCCTATCAGGATTTTGTACACATTGATAAGATTGCTCTGAGCCTTCTCTTCTTGAGGCAGTCCTCACTCTCTTATCTTCCTCTCATAGGTTAAAAGCCCTGGTTCCTTAATGATCTACATGATCCTTTGGTGGACTTGGTCCAATATGTCCATGTACTGGTGAGCCCAGACCTGGACACAGTACTCAAGATGGGTGTCTCACCATTGCTTAATACAGAAGCAATGGTTAGAGATTAACCCTATCCCAGCTGAAACCAGGACAAGAAGGATCGCCTCCCTCAACCTGCTGGTGATACTCTTCCTAACGCAGACCAGGATGGTGCTGGCTGCCTTTGGCAGAAGGGCATGGTGCTGGCTCTTCTTCCACTTGTCTACCTGCATCCTTTCCTGCAAAGCTGCTTTCCAGCCAGTTGCTGCATGGGGTAATTCCTCCCCGGATGCAGGACTTGCATTTACTTTTGCATTTTACCTTGCTGAACTTCAGGAGATACTTGTCTGCTTATTTCTGCAGCCAGCTGGGGTTCTTCTGAATGGCAGCAAAATCACCTGGTGCTTTGATGGCTCCTCTCCATTTTGCATCATACCACAAAAATTTAAACCATGAAATCTTTTTGTGCTTTCACTTTTTCTCATTTGGATACAACTGCAGCTAATTCAGGAAAGATGTCTAACTTCTCTAGTCTATCCAGAAAAAATGGAATTTTTTTAGCTATTGCTTTAAGCTTCTGTTTAACAATCATAATTACTACACTGCTCAAAATTGCACACAGCAATCGTAGAATTTTTGGGTTTTATTCCTCCTTTTGCAAGATGTCATGGTTTAACCCCAGCTGGCAAGTAAGCCCCACGCAGCCACTCAGTCACTCCCCTGCTGGTGGGATGGGGCAAAGGATCAGGAGGGTGAAAGTGAGAAAACTCATGGGCTGAGATAAAGGCAGTTTAATAGGTAAAGCAAAAGCTGCGCACACAAGCAAAGCAAAACAAGGAATTCATTCCCCACTCCCCATGGGCAGGCAGGTGTTCATCCATCTCCAGGACAGCAGGGCTCCAGCACGCCGAACAGTGACTTGGGAAGACAAACACCATCACTCCCAATGTCCTCCCCTTCCTCCTTCTCCCCCCAGCTTTACATGCTGAGCATGACATCCTATGGTCTGGAACATCCCTTGGGTCCATCAGGGTCAGCTGTCCCGGCTGTGTCCCCTCTCGACTCCTTGTGCCCCCCCCAGCCTGCTCGCTGGTGGGGTGGGGGGAGAGGCAGAAAAGCCCTTGGCTCTGGGTAAGCACTGCTCAGCAGTAGCCAAAACCTCCCTGTGTTATCAACACTGTTTTCAGCACAAATCCAAAACGTAGCCCCGTACCAGCTACTATGAAGAAAATTAACTCTATCCCAGACAAAACCACCACACAACAATGTTGTTTCTCAGCATAATCTCAGCATAATATTCACTGTTGCAGAGTACAAAAGGTAGAAAATTTCTATTTTAATGAGCAAGTGTTATTGTTACTTTGCTAAAAAATTAGTAATACATCTATGATTTACACGAACAGGGATGTAAAATTGTAATAGCTATTGTTCATCACCATATACCGCTCCCAGGGAGTAAAAGCGTGACATTTTCCTTTGATTTTCCAAACATGTGAGATCAGTCTTGGGTGCCAAAATATTACTTCAAGATTAAGTAGGTATTCTTTATTGGCAGCGCTGGATGCACAGGGGATCGCTCCACCTATCGTGCACACCGTCGGGTCTAATTGTGCAGGTTAAGTACATGTTCTACATACATATTCACTAGATTTCTGAGAAATGTTATTACATATTCATTAGTTTTCCAGGAAACTATTAGCATATGTAGATGTCCTTTACGCAGGCACATTGAAGGTCTCTGGTGGTCTTCAGGAGTCCTCTGGTGGTCTTCCATAGTCTTCCTCACTTGTCCGCTAGTTGACCCTCCTCAGGTGATTCTGCGCGGTATGGTCCTTTACATGTTTTGATACATTAATGCTTGTTAGTGCTCTTATTATCTAAGTTTTCATTAGTGGTGTAAAACCATATGGCTAGTTTAAGATAAATTATCTACAAGGACGAGAACAAAGGCAGGAGTTCTTACCTTTTCCGGCCCTATCTATTCAAGCAAGGCCTCTGCTTGTGCCTTCTCAACAAGATCGTAAATTCATCAAACATTTAATTAAGTTTTGTGATCGCTCATGGCTCCTTCTTGCTCATCACTCCCAAGTACCAGCTCTGACAGGCTTAATCCTTGACAAACACCAGTCCTCAGTATGTAAAGTTACAGAGAGACAATCATTAAGCAATAAGCAGTTCGGTCTCTATATCACCGTGACTGTAAGTGGGGAGTGATCCCTCCCTGTCCCTGTCTCGACCCACGAGCGTTTCTTTATATTTTCTCCTCCCCATCCCACCGTGGCCGGGGGGAGGAGCGGCTGCGTGGCGGTTTGTTATCGGCTGGGCTTAAACCACGACAGAGTGCGTGTAGACAAGTAGAGGATATCCACCCTACTAGTCTTTTACTAGACACATCCTTTCAACTCCATTGCCTGATGTTGATCACTAATCTTTGTGTGTGGTTGTTAGCTACTAATTCTTTATTCCACGGGTATGTCTTCATGTCTAAACTGACTGGGATTATTTCAAGACATTTTGTTGCGGTTTTCTTCCAATCAATCCATTCACTAAATCACAAATGTACTTTTTTTCATTATCTTAATTCTTATAATTCTATCAGGCAGGTAATTGCTATTATCTATTAAGTTTACATTCTTATGAGTGTAGCCTAAGGTTTGGGTTGCTTTTCCACAATCTTCAAGTAAATATCTTTATTCTTCCCATTGTTTTCTAGTGCAGAGAGTTAGATTGGGGATATCTATTAATACTGGGGGGAGGGAAGGGGAGGTGTCCATTTTATAGCTTTTTTTAATTATTTCTCAAAATGAAGCACTTAAATCTTTGTCCTACTGTTGCTTTATTTCTTTTTCCAGTGAGAAACAAACATCAGGAATACTTTATAGACTGTACAATTGAGCACATTCTGAATCATGTGAATTATTTTCTACTGTTCGTCTGAAGTATTGGTTATTCTGCCTCAGAAGAGGGAGGTCACTGGATATTGCGTTTAAAGGGAGAAGTTAGTCCTCCTTTCTCAAAGTAGCCAAGACCCAGTCTTATTAAGGATTTTAAAACCCCAAACCCTGTAATACGTGACTAGCTTAACACTCTAAGTTTACTATGGTTCAGATAAGCAGGCTGCATAAAAGGTTTCTCGGTCTGTAAAGATTAATTGAAACATTCCTACGCAGAATGTCAAGAACAAGGTGTATAGTTATAAGAGAAATAAGAGCAGAGGAAACATGCATTTGTTTCTTCCTCAAGTCGAGCAAGTAAAACTGAAATCAAATAGTGGGGATCAGATCCAGCCCACTGTGGAAAAGATTTCCTTTCCCCTTCAAATGGAGCCCTAAAGCCTATTTTCAATATGTTTCTTAATAACAAGAAGTATCCTGAAGTTTTTCCTCAATTATAAGGTTACAAACCAGTGGGATAAAAATCATGCCAATGATGTTACCTCTCTTCCTTTTGCCGACAACTCGGGAACTACTTCAGCGAGCCCTATTATGCCATTTTGCACATCTTAACCTGGCTCAAGACCGGGATGCTTGGCCCATTAACTCTGCTCGATGTTACCATGGCAACATAATCACGTTTAAATTTTATTTAAGTTGCAAATGCAGGTTCGCATGAAGTAATCTCCTCGCTACGCTGAGACAGCGCTTCTCCAGGTCTCTAATTCCAGTAGGGAGTAGGTTCTTTACATTCCTGTGTGCGGCTGATACCAGGTTATCGAAATGGCCACCTCTTGCCCACCCACAGCCAGCATGGGGAAGGGTGGCTACCAGCCAGCTCTAGGCTCTTAGACCTGCAGTGATAACTTTACGTTCCTTGTGGTTTTCTCCCTCTCTATGGGTTTGTCAGGTGAACATCACTTGGTTTGGAGGAATGGAGTTCGAAGGTATTGTGCTAGTTTTTCTCAAGAGCTTGACCAAATTAGTGTGACATCTGCTGATAAGCAAAAACTAGATGCGTACTGTAAAGAGGAAAAGTTAAACAGAAGGTGAAATAAATTAAAAATGGAAGGGGGTGTATATATTGGCCATTAACAAATTTCAGGTTTTATGATGGCAATGACAGTTAATGTTTCTAGGGGCAGCATAAGAGTAAGGACAGATACTGGCAAGATATTAAGTGGGAAAGATCTTGATTTCTGTTTTGCTTCATAAATGTGGTAGTTCTGATTACTATGCTTTGAGGAAGGTAATCTACTGATTTGTGCTTTAAAATATGTGGTAAGCCTTCTCTCTAAACAGTTCTTTGGGATTTTATGATTTTTTTTTTAGCCTGAAGATATGTTGCCTGAGCCAGTGGAAGCCCCCCCAACTATATTGTCTTACTTGGAAGAAAACGATTTCTCTGGAAATCACAGCTCAGAAGAAACCTCTGAAGCAGCTAAACTTGAAGAACAAGGCACTGCCTCTTTTTTCCTTTTTTTGGGGGGGGTGGGGGGAGGTAGGGGGGAGGGTGGTCATTTACGTTCTCTAGGTCTGAGCCTGTCATTTCCTTTTGTATGAAAAGCCACTGTCATATTTTGGGTGCTGCCAGGAATGGAAAATCCTATGGTTTTGGACATCCTGTGTGTTAGAAAAGAACTGGCTCAACAAACATTTGGTCTTTGAAACTGCAGTCTGTTAGACTGCAACCTGCTAATAGCAGCAAACGTAAGTGGTAGCAACTACAGCCACCATTCAACACATCTCTCGCTTTTCACTCCATATAGGGGCTTATCTCAGTCATTGTTAAACATGCAGAGAATAGATTTACCCATCTATAGTGTGGAAGTTTCAGTCACAGAACTATGGATTATATTTTAAAATGAAAAAAAAAAAAGGATAAAACAAAGAAGCTGACTTGAGAAGCTGCTGCTCTGATACTCTAACACACTCCAGTAAAATGCAAGTGTTAGCCAAAGGAAATGAAACAAAAAAAGTCCTCTTTGCTCTGCTCAGGTCAGTGAGAAGCACGACACTTCTTGAGACATACCTCTGCAAATAGCGGTATTGGCTCTAAAGCCGTGTGGCACCTTTAAGAGGAATTTCAGATGAGTATTTACTTTGATGACCTTCTGTTATAGTGAAGCACAGCCTTTCATGTAAAACTGAATACCACCACTGAATAAACATATCCTACTTATGTTCCCTGGAAAGGATGTGAATCTGCCTTGTGCACCAATGGGGTGTTTTGGATGCAAGTGTAGGCAGCAAAGTAATAAGAGCAGGGCACAATGCATGAGGAATCCCTTCCTCCACTAGTAACACAATTTCAGTGCACTCCTAGAAAACAAAAAACAAAGCTATTTATCTTAAGAAGGCCAAAGATAATGTTCCTATTTAAATTTCATACATACTTCAGATATTACCTGTTTAGATACCTCTTATTTTTTATTTTATATAGATGAAAAATAGGCAACCATTAAACTAGAGCTTGAGGCAAAGAAGACGATGCAATACAGTCTTAAAAATGCTTTTGTTTTATAATTTTATTCTCACTTTTCTCTTTTTCTTTCCTTTTAAAATTTTCAGAGTCACAAAATGACCAATATTAATATTTGGAATGTATTTTGGTCATGATATAAATAATTTCTCTTTTCATACAACTTGCAGCATCTGTGCCCCGATAAATACCTCTGGGCAGGTTTTATTTTGCTCTGTCTCCTATTAATAAGTGATTATTTTATTTAGATTCAGCTGTCACGGAAACTGGACAAGACAACAGTGAGTCTACCACTGTCTCACAGAAAATCTTACAAGAAGAAGATGGCTCTGGAGCTGGAGTAAGCAGAGAGGAGGTCTGTACAATGGGTTTATCATATGCCTTGTCTTTTGTCCCAAGAGCAGGAAAACATGAATTTTAGGTGCTTTTCTGAGTTGGTACCTTTATCAATTCCACCTTAGCAGCATGTTAATACAGAAGTTACTTTTAAAATTCTTGAATGTTCTTGCATGACATCAGAGTGAAAAGCACTAGTACTATGCAGAAGTTTGGATCTATAACCATTGAGATGGGCTTGAGGTTTTTTGACTAAAAAAATGAATTAATTCTTTCAGTTTTGCATTTTTTCCTTTTGCATTTAAGAAAGTGAGAAACAAAGAAAATAATCAACATAAATCCTCACCATAAAAGCCCACAATTTTTATTCCCTAAAAGCAGGCATCTTGGTCTTACTCACAGTAACTGCCTTGCAGGTGAAAGTCCTGCTTCCTTCTCAGAAGTGTGGCATATAAACAGATGTAAAATTACACCCTCCGAGTGCTCACCAAGTGCTTCTGTGTGAAGTACCAAGTGCAAAGAAGCACTTCATTATCACAGTGCTCCATTATCGGGTGACCCAAACAGAAGACTAGCACTAAAACACGCTCAACTCTGGGGGAATCCGTGCCTAAAATGTGTATCGCTGGCTTTCCTTAGTTGCCCACAAACTAATCTGAAAATTTATAGTTTATGGAAATCATCCCATTATAAACCCAATCTTACTTGAATTACCATCCAAGAGGTTGATCATGTCTTGACAAGGGAATGGCTGCGTGGACTGCACTGGAGAAGTGTCTGCCGCTCCGAGTTATTTCTTTAAGAAAGCAGCGTATGCTGCCTCCTGACACCTGCGTACATTAACACCCGGAGATGAAAAATACATTTAAAAAGTAACCAGCAGCTTTCCTGGCATTCACAATAAAAAGATGCTTTGACTAAGAAAATATTAAGACTGAACAACCTTTCCATCTCCAGATGGCCTTACAAAGGATCAAAGTTGAGGCAAGGCAGTAAAGTTGTTTGGGGTCCCTGTATTACTCATGTCTGTGTCAGAGCAGTTACGTGAATAAATGCTGTTTACAGCCATGCCTAGCTTCTCTCTAGGCTGCCAGCACATTTTTTTAGAAGTACTGTAGAAGAGGTAATATTTGGACATCTCTCACCTGTCAGAGATGCTTTCCAAAAATCCTGGTCAGGCTGTCCTGATTCCTTTCAGGATCCCTCCTGATGGAAAAAGAGATTCTAGGAAGTCTGTGTGCCACCATCAAGTGAGTTGTACACTACTGAACAGAGGAAACTCTGACAAAGATGGGCTGCAATTTAATTGGCAATTCAGTTCTGCCAGGACCAGGAGTAACTAGGACCAGGAATAGCTATAAATTACATGCAAAGCATTGAGACTAGTCACATTTTCAAAATCACTTTTTGACAAATGCCTTATAAAATTAGATACTCCATTTGGGCCTGTCTCCTAGACAAGGAAATTAAGAGAAAATGCAAGGCTGTAGCCTGTCTCTACTTTGAGGTTCACACAGTGGTAAGAAAAATTGCAGCCCTTTTAACTCCTAAATAGGGATACTCCAGCCTACACAACTGCAGGCTCTAGAAACCCTGAAGGGGATGGCTATGCCATATGTTGCAGTCACCCTCTCTGGTGAGATACTGGGCTTTGAAAGATGTTGTGCCTATTGCATTTCTAAGGTAATGTGTAACCTGAATTTTGTGTGATTCTGCAAATTAAAATTACATATGCCCCTTGTTTGGAATCCTGTGTGAGCTGGAGGGCCCCAGCTCCTCAAATACTTGCCCTACTTGTTGACATATTTCAAAATAATCAGCTAGCAGTACATTTTCCATTAATTAACATTCCTGATCCAACAGCCAACACAGATTTTTTTCTAAGAAGAAAATAAATGACGACCTTTCCTTTCTCTTGCCTTTGTGACTCCTACGCCAAAAGTCCGTTTTTCGTATTGCTTGAAACTGCAGTCGGTTATGACTGCTTCTGTTTGCCAGAAAACATAAAGCATCAAGAATGACAGAACTTTTTATTCTATTCTACACTGTATGTTCTATTCAAGTGTTTAAGGTTGCTCCTTACAGGGTCTTCTAGCGTTTCTGTGTTTGTTGTGGTAAATTATAACAAATGGTAAAACTTTAGATTAAGGATCATCCATTGGAGCTGACATACAAGAGGCTTTAATATTTGTTGGAGGACTTCCAAATATGATTCCTCTAACATTTTCATGCCTGCATTCACATTTTTTTAAATGCAGTGATTTTAACATCAGGATGAACTATTGTTCTTACAATCTGGGTTTTTCAGCTTTGGGGTATTTTTCTTAAATAGAAATCCAGTCTTGATTTAAGAGGTGTGACATAAAAATCTTAAATCTATTGTGACAAGTAGTTTTGCTACTTTCTCATCTTTACAACTTTTTTTCTTGAACTTACTCCAATTTCCACATTCTTTTCACTACATAGATACCCAAGATGGCTATACAATATGCTAATGAACAGTCTTTTATAAAATAATAATTTAAAAATTGTTACTGCATTGAAAACTGGTCTTTGTGAGTACATGGTAGAAGTGGCCCTACCTCCTGTAAGTTTACCATTGTACAAGATTTCCATTGTACCAGTTATGCAATTTGTAATCCAATTAATATGGGTGATGCTGATGAGGCACAGCATTTTTTTTTTCAGTGTTGTATAGAACTTGGACAAATGCCCCTTAGGAAAACTTGCTGAAGTCGGATCAACAGTGTTTCTGTTATCAAGCACACATAACAAAGAAAATTATGACCTGTTAGTCAGACAAAAAATGCTGATTTAGCATTCATTATGTTCATACTTTGACTTTAGAATAGAATAGAATATTTCAGTTGGAAGGGACCTACAACAATCATCTAGTCCAACTGCCTGACCAATTCAAGGCTGACCAAAAGTTGAAACATGTTATTAAGGGCATTGTCCAAATGCCTCTTAAACACTGACAGGTTTGGGGTGTTGACCACCTCTCTAGGAAGCCTGTTCCAGGGTTTGGGCACCCTCTTGATAAAGAAATAGTTCTTCATGTCAAGTCTGAATGTCCCGTGGTGCAGTTTTGAGCCATTCCCACACGTCCTGGCACTGGGTACCAGGGAGAAGAGCTCAGCACCTCCCTCTCCCCTTCCCCTCATGAGGAAGCTGTAGGGAGCAATGAGGTAGCCCCTCAGCCTCCTTTTCTCCAAACTAGACAAACCCCGTGTCCTCGGCCACTCCTCACAGGACATGCCTTCCAGCTCCTTCTCCAGCTTTGGTGCCCTCCTCTGGACACATTCAAGGACCTTCACATCCTTCCTAAAATGTGGGGCCCAGAACTGCACACAATACTCAAGGTGAGGCTGTACCAGCACTGAATACAGCAGGATAACCACCCTTTTTCACCGGTGGGTTACGCTGTGTTTGATGCCCCCCAGGATGGGGTTTGCCCCCTTGGCTGCCAGGTCACACTGCTGGCTCCTATTGAGCTGCTGTCAACCAGCACCCCCAGATCCCTTTCTGCAGGGCTGCTCTCCAGCCACTCCTCTCCCAGTTTATACTTGTGCCTAGTGTTACTCCATCCCAGGTGCAGAATCCAGCATTCAGACTTGTTATTTCATCCCATTAATCAGCCCAATGCTCCAATCTATCTAGATCCTTCTGCAAGGCCTCTTGTCCCTCAAGACAGTCAACAGCACCTCCCAGTTTGGTACCATCAGCAAACTTGCGAATGGTGCATTCAACTCCTGCATCCAGATCGTTGATAAATATATTGAACAGAACTGGCCCTTGAATTGAACCCTGAGAACACCGCTGGTGACCGGTTGCCAGCCAGATGTTGCCCTGTTCACTGCAACCCTTTGAGCCCTGTCATTCACCCAGCGCACTGTCTACCTGCTCATCTCACAGTTGGACAACTTGTCCAGAAGGAAGCTGTGAGGGACAGTATCAAAAGCCTTACTAAAATCCAGAAAAACTACATCCACTGCCTTCCCT
Organism: Haliaeetus albicilla; assembly: GCF_947461875.1. Taxonomy (NCBI): domain Eukaryota; kingdom Metazoa; phylum Chordata; class Aves; order Accipitriformes; family Accipitridae; genus Haliaeetus; species Haliaeetus albicilla. Next base: position 25,331,915 of record NC_091503.1, on the reverse strand, counting down.
TCACCCACCAGGTGGGTGACCTTATCGTAGAATATTAAATTAGTTAAACAGGACTTACCCTTTGTAAACCCATGTTGACTGTGCCTGATGACTGCATTATTCTTTAAATACTTTTCAGTAGTACTCAGTATAATCTTCTCCATAATTTTTCCAGGAACTGAGTTAGACTAGCAGGTCTGTAGTTCCCTAGGTCTTCCCTCACACCCTTTTTGTAGATTGGAGCAACACTGGCTAGGTTCCAGCCAGCAGGGACCTCCCCAGACTCCCAAGACCTTTGGTAGATGATCAAGAGGGGTCCTGCCATAACATCCGCTGGCTTCTTCAGTACTCTAACAACCTGTATCAACAATCCTGTTATCTCACTCAGGCGATGATCCTACCTACAGCTTAGTTAACTAGGTTCTCTTCCAACACTTTTCCAGATGGGAAAAAAATCTCTAATGAGACCAGATGAAAAAATCTCTGGTCTTTGGGAACTTTCCTAGTGACAAAACCCAGAAAGATCTTTTAAAAATCAGCTAACAGCTCCTTTGCTGAAAGCTGTCATCCTGCTAACTTTAAAATGCTTGGATAGTTACTACATTACATCCCTCCTAGTTTAATTAGTTACTAGTGGAACACAAAATATTTCATTGCTGCTGTAAAATGTGAGTAAATCCTAGTGCTAGTTTCAAAATATGATACAAAAATGAGTTAAATGTTCTGTCCTGTATAGTGGATTTGAATTTAAATATGTATTAGTGTCCAACCTTCACCACTGAAAGGGTTTATTTGTTCCTGGTGTATTTAAAATATTCTTTTTATTATTCTTGCTTTCTCTTGACCAAATACTGATGCTTAGCAATTTTTGTTCTTGCTTGTTGTCCATTTTTACTCCTCGTTTCACCTTCTGTCACTTTTCTTTTTAACCAAGCTGGCTATGTAACCCTCTTTTGTTAGAGTTTTAGATCTCAGGGGAGTTGGCTAAAGCATTCCTAAACATCTCTTTTTAACTTCCACAATTTTCTCCCAGACAGACTGAGTTTGTGAAACTGGTCTTTTTCAAACCTACATTACTGATTTAGACTGTGCAGATTTGTGCAGATAGGGAATTAGACCATGGTCATTTGCATCTAGGTAACCAGCTCTCCTTTCTTCCAGCTCAGTGAGCAATTTTCTTGTACTTGCATGAATGACCTCTAATATGGACTGCCTTTGCTGAATGGAGTATATTTTTTTTATGGTGCCTAACAGGTTTCTGAATGCATTGAACAAAGCAGGGGTTCTAGGAGAGAGGGAAGAGAGGGGAGGAAAAGAACAAAAAATGGGAAAAGTAATGCAACACATTTTTCATGTTTAACATTTTAATTACTCAGGGCCAGAAAGGCCAGGAAGGAGAAGATGGGCCCACAGGATCTCCAGGAAGGCCAGGAGTGGAAGATGTGCAGAAAAAAGATCAAGGACCTCCTGGGCCTCCAGGGAAACTTGGGCAACATGGTCAGCCTGTGAGTATTTTCTGTCCATTGAAAGAATGTATGCATTTTAGAAAGGGTAATAGTCATCCATCACACATGCATAAAGGGCTCAAACTCCACAGCCTCACACACTGTCATCAGTTATACTTCAACAAGATGGGTTTTTAGCCCCACCAAATCAACGCAAGAGTGTCATGTCTGCTTTGCACATGTGTCAACAGCTGTACAAGGGCCTGATGAGAGACAGTCATCAGAAAGCACGAGGGAAACAACTGCTCTGCCAACTTACTAACGTTCTTAGAGCGGTAATCCCACAAACTCTTTGGGCAGCCTTTGCAGTGCTGCACCACCCTCCCAGCTATCATGTTTGAGCATGTTCAAAGCTGCTGGACTTCAGAACTCACATGCCTCCTTCAGTGGCTTCTGTAGATCCAGGATGTTTCACACTTCATACCCTTCTGAACCATCAGCGCAAGGTGTATCCAATTAAACAGAGGTGCAAAATGGATCACGCTGTGACATATTATTTGTTAAAGTTCTGGTTTGTTATTTTGTCACTGCATGATACATCAAGCTATAGTCAATTGTTTTTCTCTTTTGTTGCTTCTTTATTACAATGTTTTATTTACCTTTCTAACAAAGATGTTTTATTTTAGGGCATTCCTGGTAAAAATGGGTTACCCGTAAGTACTCTTTTATACATATTTTGGTTAAGTGAAGAAAAAAACCCCAACAACATTTTTTATCAGAGACTCAGCTACATTGAAGCTTAAGCAGCAAAGTGCTTTCTCCGTGTGCTCTCTTTCGAATGCAGCTCTGGTGCTCTAGTTGACTTCCTCAGGTTGCCAAGAGAGGAGGACCCAGGTTTCTAAGAGAAATTTATGATTTCCCAGTTGCAAAGAAAGTAAGAGGCATGGCATGCCATAAGCAGCTGTACAAGGAGTCCAGCTCTGGTGAGGCTGGCTTTTTTGTAGAGAGGAACTTCAAAAAGAGGACGTACTCAGACCCAGACCTCTTCCAGGGAAAAACAAAGTGCTTCATTGACCCTTCATAGACACATGCCACCACGTTGTCTGCTCCTAAACTCAGCTGCTATTAACTTTCCAGATGTGCCTCTCACCCCTCAACCCTTGCGCAGTAATTCAACAGCACCTTCAGCTTCATCCTTCCTGCTTTCCCTCCTCTGTGTTCCTCTATTTTACCCTCTCTTGTGTCACATTTGCTGTCATCTTCCTGTATTGTTCCTTCCTCCCTTCTTCAGACGACTCCCATCCGTAGGTCAGTTCACCACGAGCCGCTGATAGATTGCATATACGTCCTCCGTGGTGAAGTATTGCCCAGCAATGCACATAATAACAATCCCTAGCTATCATATTCCACTAGTGTCTCAGCTGCTGTTGCGTATCTGTCTTCTGCTGATGCTTTACTACCTGGCTTCTTCGTTTCCTTATTATCTGTTGCTGCCACTTTGTGCATCTTTCCCCTCTCCAAGACCTTCCTACCCAGAGGCTGTCACCACCACCATGCCTGCTCCTCCTTTCGTACCCTGCCATGCACCACTGCTATGAACTTCGTTCCTGACCCCTGCAAGTGAACCTCAAATGAAACTGGTATGTGTTAAGATACTAAAAAAATAATTCCGTAGTCATTCGTGGGATGCATTATTCAGGTCCTGCATGAATGCTGCCTGCATACGTTGGTATGTTCAGAGAAATGTAGCTGGTTTTGCAAATATTTAGCCTTAACTCAGATTATGTGTCATTAGGGTGTTTACGGACAAGAGGTTTACATTTTCTGTATTAACAGAAGTCTGACTACTTTCAAGCAGAACATTTTCAAAGAAATTCTATGAAATCAAAATAATGGGGAAATGTCTTATAGCAAATTCTTCAAATGTAATTCAAATGCTTCAAAAGCAATTGTTTTGTCCTTGTAAACAAACCCTTGTAAAACAATCCAATATCCTACCATAGGCATTTTGTTATATCTTCTGAAATGAACCATTGTCCTGTATTTTTTACAGATACTCTTTTGCCATGTGCAGCTGGGTTCCAATCTTGCATACACCTATGCAACTTTACTATCGGATTGATGGGGCTTCACTCAGCAATAAAATTAATATGCACTAGATTTATATTGGCCATGTGTTTGCCACTTTTCTATAAACTTGATACCAGTTAGTCTACAGGAAAAATAATAATAGGAGAAAAAAACCTTTCAGTCTTACAGATACCTTTTTTCTCCATGATGTGTTTATATACCCCATCTTTAAAATTAGTACAGTCCTAAAACTTGAGCACTACAGTCCATAATCACAGCTGTCCACCTCCCCAAAATGCCATTAGGGAAAACAGAATTTATTTGTCTTCTGAATTTTTTTCCAGTGTCCTAACTGAATTTATAAATAACACCACTTCATAATAGCACTGACTTTAAAGCTGGTGGGAGTTCTTTCTAGCCAATGATCCAGCCTCCATAGGAAGAGCATATGCGCGTTATATGTAGATAAGATGAACATGTATAGAAAGGTTATTTGGGATTAATTTGACTGGTAAAGTTTAGAATGGAAAATGGGGTGAAATGCTATGTAGTACCACACATCCCTGTCAGACACATGTCCTCAGGAAGCATCCTACTTGGTAGGAACTGAATATATTCAAGTGGGTCAAGGCAAAAATGATTTCAGTGCAGGGTGGGAACAGGCTAATACCAGTGGTATGATTTGGTGTAGTCAGGGCAACAGTTTGCAGTGGTGTGTTGCAAATATCTCTCACTATTCTATGTTGACTATCACTTCTGTATGAAATTAAAAGTAGATTTCTTCCAAGTGTCCATTTTCTCATAGTTTGAAAGTTGTTAGGGAAGAGGCAGAATTCTAGCCTGGAATTTACCTGCCATAAGCATATTCAGCAACTTTGGAATAAATGAAGACTTTCTTACCTCTAGATAAGTAAATGGCTAAGACACAGAAAATTTAAAGAGGACTTTTCAGACAGCTGTCACTATTTGTTCTAGTGGAACATTATAGCTTTCAAAACATTTGCCATCGGTGCTGTGTGGTCCAGTTGGCATCCTGTCAAATCCAAATGCAGCCTGCCAAGCGTTTCCATCTGTATCCCCCAAACAGGCTTCACTGCCACTTTGCTGTGGGCAGAGTAGATGTGAGAGGCACATTTTGTGCACTGCCAACTGCACAGAGGTGCAAGTCCCATATCTCCTCCCACTGCACAAACCAGGAGTTAGAACCTAGCACCCTTACATCCAGTCTCTGCTGCTAAGTGTACAGCCAGTTTAACCTGCATAAAAGATAATGTCTAATTAAAAAATTTATTTCCTTTTAGGGTAAAAATGGACGCCAGGGGTTACCAGGACTGAAAGGAAAAGCAGGCCTAAAAGGCGAAAAGGTATGTGTCCTGTTAATAACTAACAATCAAACAGATACCATTTATGCTTGGACATGTGTTAATTTGGTACACTCTGAGAGAAAAAATAATAATAATAGGGAATCACAGGAAGAATTTAAACATCCCACTGTTCACCCATGAATCTGCATGAAGGGCAGCCATAACAGTATCATAAGGATTTTTCAAGAATATGAATAAACTTCAGCAGTAGAAAAAGCCGGGCTTTCACAGGAGAGCTAAGGAAGGGATACTTAACACTTCATAAATAAAAGTCATTTGTTATATATAACAATATTGGTTTTTATATATATATTTATATATAACAATATATAAAACAGTGTGCAACTGATTCCACCAGCTAAGTGATTTAACAGAGGCAGTATAATTATGTTACCCTTAGGAAATTAACATAATTGAAACATGAGTTAAACCATCTTAAGTAACAACTTGTATCACTTCTGAGCTGAAGTGAGCTATAATGGATTAATCTATCATTAAAGCACATGTTGTACACAAAATTGGCATTCAGGCAGTTACTCCAAGTGCCAAATTAATAATCTGTCTCATCTGTTTACCAAAAAAACTCAGGCTTCATAAATTCACGAACGTAACCCATGTAAAGCTCACGTATTCAGATTCAATTTGAAAGGGTCCAGAATAATTTCAAAGGCAAAATTAATCTCCAGCACAGGTATCAGGTCACGAGACAGCATGGCAACCCCCCATCTCTCTGTCCAGCTGAACAGCCTTTCTGTTGTAATGGAAAGATATGTTGAGCAGAGGCTTATAATAAACTGAAGAGAAGCAAGAGCATGTCAGGAGGTTAGGAAGCATCTCAGGTACGACATGATGGGGGACACTTTTCCACTCCCCTGGTGAAAGCAGCATGTCTGGGACCCACCTCAGGGACACGTTCACAAAAGCAGGCGGCGTGGGAGACAAACAGGAGGAGGTGGGAATCCGTGCATGGTTACGGGGCTGTCCCCTCCCCGAGGTTACAGAGACGTGGTGGGGTAGCTCACAACCACCGTGCTGCACTGTATGGATGCGGGCTCTTCAGGAAAGGCAGGCTGGGAAGGCAAATTATCAGTAAGATGTTGGATCAGTTGGCAACAGGCATTACAGGCGCTCTGTGCAGGCACTTCAGAGCCTCGTTTCTGAACCTCTGAGCAGTCTCAGATCAGCAAAGGGCAGTTTGATGGACTTGCTGAGCCAGGAGTCTCTTTCTCTCCACTTTGTCTCTCTATTCCTCCCCACTCTTTACCTTATCCCCAAACCCGGACTGCACTGGCAGAATTTAGCAGCAGAAATCAGAAGGCTGTAGACTGCAGGGAAGAAATTAATGAGAAGTAAATTCCAGATTAAGGACTGTGGTATTTGTGGAGGACTTTGACAGGGTGCTACTGTCCTGGTTTTGGCTGGGATAGAGTTAATTTTCTTTCTAGTACCTGGTATAGTGTTATTTTTTGGCTTTAGCATGAAAACAATGTTGATAACACACTGATGCTTTCAGTTGTTGCTGAGTAGTGTTTAGACAAAGTCAAGGATTTTTCAGCTTCTCCTGCCCAGCCAGCAAGAAGGCTGGAGGGGCACAAGAAGCTGGGAGGGGACACAGCCAGGACAGCTGACCCAAACTGGCCAAAGGGGTATTCCATACCATGGGATGTCATGCCCAGTATAGAAACTGGGGGGAGTTGGCCGAGGGCAGGGATCGCTGCTCAGGAATCAACTGGGCATCGGTCAGCGAGTGGTGAGCAATTGCACTGTGCCTCACTTGGTTTGTATATTCCAGTCCTTTTGTTAGTATTGTCATTTTATTATTGTTATTATTATCATTATTAGATTCTTCCTTTCTGTTCTGTTAGACCGTTCTTATCTCAACCCACGAGTTTTACCTTTTTCCTTCCGATTCTCTCCCCCATCCCACTGGGTGGGAGGGGAGTGAGCGAGCAGCTGCGTGGTGTTTAGTTGCTGGCTGGGGTTAAACCGCGACAGCTATTTACATCTCTGTCAGTGCCAAAACCTGTTGCATGGATCACAGTATCCCAGAATCACTGAGGTGGGAAGGCCTCTCTGGAGATTGTCTAGTCCAGCACCCCTGCTCAAAGCAGAGGCAGCTGGAGCAAATTGCCCAGCACTGTATCCAGTTTGGTTTTAATATCTCCAAGGATAGAGATTCCACAACTTCTCTGGGTAACCTGTTTAAGTGTTTGATCACCCTTAGAGTAAAAAAAGGGGGGGTGTACATTTAAATGGAATTTTTTATTTTTCAATTTATGCCCATTCCCTCTTGTTCTTTCTCTGGATACCACTGAGAAGAGTCTGGCTCAGTATTCTTCATTCCCACCGATCACCTATGTATGCACATTGAGAAGATCCCCCCCCAAGTCATCTTTTCTCTACGCTAAATAGTTTGATCTCTCTCACCCTCCCCTCATAAGTCAGAAGCTCCAGTCCTTCTGTTGTCTTTGTGGCCTTTAACTGGGGTCACTCCAGTATGTCCCTATATTTCTTGTACTGGGGAGCCCAAACCTGGACACAGTACCTGAGATGAGTAGAGCAGAAGGATAACCTCCCTCAAGCTGCTGGAAATGCAGCAATTGGTGCATGGCATCATCTAAGTGTTCTGCAGTTCAGACACTGAAAGAAGGGATTATGATACCATGAAGGTCTGCAATGCCATTAATCTCACCTGAAAAATATTACAGCAGTTCTAGATACATTTTAACAGTAACATACTCTAAGTAGTGTGGCATAACTCTTTGTGCTATTAGAGTACAAGATAGACTAAGTAAGGTTTCCAAAGCTAGAAGGAGTAACATGCACTGATTTATGGCAGTCATGTAGCTAAAACTGTCCCTACTCTAACGGGTCCCTCAAAATGACTACTGAGTTTGTAAGTGGATGTCACTGCTATGACTTATGTGGCATTCAATACTATAAGCTGTAAGGTAAATACCACAACACTTTATGATGGCATTATGAGACGATTTTTTTCTTCCTTTGTGAATAACCTCTGTCATATTTTCATGTCATGCCAAAATGTGTAACCAATACAATCACTTTCCAAAAGAGATGGATTTTCTACAGAATTTCCCAGCCAGTTCAGTGCTTCTAAGATAAATCACACAAACACCATATATGGTTTCTAGGTTTTATTAATAATAACAATTCTATATATAATATTAGTAATTATACATATATCAGTATAACTCAAAGGCAAAGTATAGTTCAAGGAAAAATATTCTGCGACAAATGAGTTAACAAGATCTTGAGTGATGAACAATAGACGTTAGGAATTAATGTCTTGGTAGTTGCCCTTTTTGGACAACACTGTATCCAGAGAACAGCACTTCACCGTATTGTGGGAGCGGCAGACTGATTTTGCCCCAGGAGCCATGTGGACTCAAGAGCCTGCCAACTCGCCATTCCCTTGCATGAGTGGAGCGCACAGCAGGGTGAAACAATGGCTGTTCTGCTTTTGGAGAGCCATCACTGGGACCGTGACATGCAGGAATAGTACCTCCTCCTAAGGTTGATAACATGTGGTACAGCAGTCTCTGAGAAAAAGGTACCATCCTGCATAGCCCCACTGGTGGCAGGGATTCGTGCTTTCTTTTGAGCTGGCACTGGTCTCAGACACTTTGTGTCTTGCAATATTGGTCAATCCTTCACGACATATCTACACACTTGTCAGCTGTTCCATGACTTTTGCCTAACCTCTTGAGCAGGAGTGGAATCTCTGGACGTAGCCCAGGACCTGCACAGGTGTCTGTGGCCCATGAGTCTCTATAACCCTCCCTCCCCATTTGGCTAATTCTCTACATTCTTCTTTCCTGATACAGAGCTGATGCAGATAGTGCCTTCCCTCTCTATGGACACTTGCCAGGAGCCTCCTTTGGTTCTTCTGCGCTGTGGAACTACTATAGCCCCTCTAGCAAAGGCTCAGTTTCCCCTGTGGTGTTTGTCAATCACGCAGTGAAAAAGCTGAAAAAAAAATGGCCTAAACATTGTTTGACAATAAGCTTCACAAGTTTCCTGCAAATCTGCTTTAGTCATTCTTGTGACCAGAGTCATTTCCAGGATGCTTGGTACTGACGTAAATAATTCATGTTAGTAAGCCATAAAATCAGTCAGACTGCTTTTAATGAAAACAAAGCAAATGGAAAAGATTTCAAGGTTATAATTGTTTACATTTCTGCTACTTATAAGCAAAGTGTAAATTAGCAAAAGAAGCTTTATTTTGCAGTTGCTGCAGCTGCAACTCTTGTTAGGTAACGATTTTGGTCTCCAGCAACACTTGCTACATCTCCACTGCCAAATGAAACCAGCCCGGGAACTGGCTGAATTGCTGATGGTTCAGACTTGCAAGTGTGGTCCCTGACAACATTTTGGCCCATGTCAAATAGACCTCTCCCAGATAGTGCCTCAGCGTTGTTCAGGGGTAGCATCAGTTGTTAACTCTTCCCAATATGCTGCAAGGTGAGACTGTGCGTAGGTTGGCTCTGTTCATTCTACGTGCTCCCCAAGGGCTACCCCATCAGGCTTTTTACTTTCAAATACTCATCATGCTGATGGTCTGCAGTATAGTTCTCATGTTAATTCACAAAAATTGCACAAAAAAACCCATACTCAAAACATTAGCTTTGAATATATAGGGCTAAAAGGAGGCCCAGGGCCAAGTACCTAAGTGCTGTGAACACAGCCAGTCTGTTCTGCCTTATCTCAGGGCCAAAGAATGGTCCCCAGCCTTATTTTATTGATTAGAATAGGCATCAGAAGGAGAACATTTTGGCAGGAGGAGAAGCAGCTTAGCTGTAGTGAGCTAAGGTTATATCTGGAAGCAAAAGACTCCTGTAGTCCATTCCTGATTACTTATATGGCTTTTTTACTAAAGACATCTTAAGCTTTGTTTTCCATTTTTAAAATTGGGCTAATATTTTCAAGGGATACTTGAAGGAGGCATTGTGAAGATAAGTTAACAAACAGGTGCTAAAAATCCTAACAATATGTTCAGAAGCACTAAGGAACACTGACAGCTTCATATGCAGAGCTTTTTCTTGGCAACCAGACCCAATTCCTGCAGCAGAAAGAAGGACAAACAAGAAGACACTGCTCTGATCCTCTTTTAGACATGTGAATAATTTTTAAATTATTAGTTGTCCAGAAAATTATTTCATTATCGCAGTCAGAGTGATTTCCTAGGACCTGATATGTCGGTAGGGTGAGCAAAGCTTAAGGAATTGATCTGTGCACACACACAAAAAATTCAAACCAGTTATGCTCTCTAAAGGCAGACAGCACTTTTTCAGCATAATAATATTTAAATTTGAGGAACAGTAGCAGGATCCACCTCCCTGTTTCTGGTTCTTCTCCACTGAAAATGGAAAGCTGGCAATGAACGGGGTGTTACATGTCAGTGGAGAGTGGGGAGCTGGCTGTCACTTTTTTACTGTGGTCTTTGCTCAGTGCAGAGATACAGCCATGAGATGCTCCTTGGGAATGGATGCAATTAGGCTTACTAGACATGACTGTGATCCAAATGTGAGAGCTGGTGGGTTTTTTCTTCCTTGTAGTACGCACAAAGTGGAAGAAATTGCATGAAAACAAGCACAAAACACTGACAGGAGCTAACGTAATAATCACTGAGAAAAAGCAAAGCATATGTTAAAATGAATGAAGCGTATCTGTAAATTAACCTGCTGGCAGACAGTGAAAATAGCCCCAACTTAATTAGATACATTCTCTGTGAATATGACTGAAGTATCACTATAGGAACCATTTGATAAAGCCACAGGGAACAAGGAAATGAATGAATACATTTATCTAATGAATTCTCAAGCAAAAAGAACAAGTGACCAAGAGGCAGGTAAAATTCAGTATTTCCTGCTATGCGACTGAATATGTGAATTCAGAGAACATGATTAAAATGCTCATAAGCCCAGATAACAAATTGGTGGGTTGGAGGGTAAAGCATAGATCAGTAGAGGCTGGCTAACGGTGTCAGTTATGCCTCTGACACTTTTACCCCTTTAAAAAAGCTCAGTGTGACCAGTTTGGGTTCTCTCCTCCTGGTCCAAGGTGGGAAGGAGGTCACACCTTGCAGCTCTGCAGTGTCAGGATGGATGGGTGGGAACCTGTGCTACATGAAAGCATTGGTAGAGGGAAGGTTGAGCTTTTCACTCCCAACGGTGAGAGAAGCTCTGGGATATGAGCAGTTGCAGTTTCTTCCCCTCTAAATGTACATCCGTCCTGAAATCGAGATCACGTTGTAGGAAGGAAGAGTGTCCAAAATGCACATTGAGGAACTCCTCAGAATGGTGAACTGTGGTTACTGAATGCCAAAGGCAAGAAACGTGAGACAGCCAGGGAGGGAGAGGAGGACACTGTTATTTTCTCCTGGCGTTCCCTCTGTCAGATGTATCAGGTAAAAAGCAAGTGGGATCAATCACTTTTAAAGGTACACAAGACTTCAGAAAATGAAATTAAATGAGTGCCAGTCATTTGATGAAAACAACATGCATGTTAAGCAATCATAATGTTTTGGTCTGCCAGTTACTTATGATCCTATTGGCCCCATTTTAGGGCATGCTGAGGCACATCCTTCTCCTAAAAGAGTTTAAAACACAAAGGCCAAATCCTGCTTCATGAATTCTCCAGAAAAAGGCACGTAGATAGTTGAGAATGAAAAGATACCTTATAAAAGGCTTCCAACTTAAGATCTAAAAAGCTGAGGCAGAACTTCAACTCGTGACTTGCGTGAAAAATGCTGAAGTCAAGCAGAAAATGTAATAAAAGTCGTAAATATTTTAAGCAGAAGCACTTCAAACTAACCTCAGGAAAACATCAGAGATGATGTAAGAAAGCCAAAGAGGAGGAGATGGTAGTAATTATGAGAGAAAATGACACAGTTCTGAACAGGCCCTTTCATTGTGTTGGCAGTAGATAAAGGTCAACACGTAGAAGAATAATCATGACATGGTGGTATTGGAAAAAGCATTACAGATGGTAGCAATAAAATGAAGACGTTTGCTTACTGAAGAAATTTACTAATTGAGTACCGTGGTGTGACCACACTTTCTACTTGTTTATTGGGGGGAGGAGCATATAATGTAACCTAAAAATGCAAGATCCATAGTAAAACATTATTCTGACAAGAAATAAACACAGTCTAATGCTGCTAATGCTGCTTGTACATTTGCAAATTCATTGCAGAAGTTAGAGAGGGGAAAGTCGTCCTTTCTTCCTTTGCCACTGCAAAGATCGTGTTTCTTGGGAGCTTGTCTTCAGAAGGAACAAAGTTCAACTCTGCTCGTAGCATCAAAGCAGACACTTGTGTTGTTTCTTGTGACTAGAAATCCACACGGATTGCAGCTAGTGCTGAAAAACCCTGCCCTGCATTTATATGATTAAATCCTTGCTGATTTATCTTCACTCCTGTTTCAGGGTGACCCCGGTAAGGGATTGCCAGGACCCCCTGGACTACCGGGACCCGCAGGACCGTCTGCTCCTTCCAGAGGATTAGTGAGTATTTGGGGTTCTCTGTCAATGAGCTCAGCTTGCCATAGAGGAATCCAGAACTAAATAGGAGGTTTCCTCTGGGAAAGTAGCCTGACTGCCACAGAGATAATCATGTTTTCTAAAACACTCATGCAGAAATGCAAATAAATGTCTGGCTAAAGTGTGTTAGTACAGTAATCTACACAAACACCCAGTATTCTCATTTTAAGAAGCCAGTCAATGTGTGTGCTCTCCTGTGCAAAAGCAATAATATATGGGAGAATAAGAAACAAAAATTTCCTCAAAAATGCATGATAAGCCTGAATTATTCATTTCTTCCCGCTACTGAACACAGAAATTGTTTGACAATCACTTACATTTGCTGTCATTAAATACTACAACACATACCAGCGTCATGACAGTGTTCATATTTTGAATGCTCAGTACTCGGGCAATGTTAAAGAACGTGTTTCAGATTCATCTCTCTTCTGCACTTGGACCTTTCCCACTGTTTCCATGAGGATACATGTGTACGCAGCTGAAGAAGGAATCTGGCCTGAATTTTCAATTCATGGTGTGGGAGCTGATTTTACATGTAGACACAGCCCACCACTGGGTACCAGTGGAAGTCCTGTGGTGGACTTCTAAACAAAACTATCTGTCACACTGAGTATTGTGAGTATTTAACAAGATGGATTATATGCTCCCCTCATCTAGGATCTGCTAAATTATACCAATCTGTTTCTGTAGCATAAAAATAGAGTAACAGTGTTGGGAAGGGCTGCACTGTTTAGCCTCCGCTGATACTGACTTCAAGAGACCAGACCATTAGGACAAGGTGTTCCAGTCCAACAGCTTTTCTCACCCAAAGGCCACTTCTCTCAATGTAGCAGTGAACACCAGGTCCTGCACTGCCTTTACTTTGGGGTTATCTGTGGTAGCAAGTTTCAAGGCCTTTTATTCTGAAAGAAGGCTCAGTGCAGCCACAGAATGCATCCCTGACTCCTGGGCTTCTGAAACATTAGCTTTGGTACTATTACAGCTGATTCAGGTACGAATTCCCGCTGTACTTTGGGCTGTAGTTTACAAAGCATACACAGCTATGAAACTCATCAAGGACTTTCAGTGGGAATCTGTAATTTATTTTTATATGAGTTGACATTATTTCATTTTAAATGTGGTAGAACTCACACATGTAGAAAAGTCATATTTCAACTGCCAAGCTTGTTTGTTGCACATCTTGGTTTATTCCTTTTAATTTTTAAAATTGTGAGTTCTATAAAACTTTCATAGCAAGTTCTATAATTTAAAAAAATGAATAACTGGACTTCATTTTGCTTTGTGAGATATACTATGCAGACAAATCATGGCAAATTTTCCATGAAAAAATACTTTTTTTTCTTTAAAAGTTTTAAAAAATTCTTTGACAGTATGTATGCTGACTGTAGTTTGCACTATAGGTTCCATAATATAGGAAGATGGTTTGAAGCTGAAGAAGCTTGAATCTATGAAATTGTCTTATAGATGGGTACAGCTAGATCGTGATGCTAAAACCAAACTCTTTCTAACAAAATATTTTAGAAAATGCTTTAGTATATTAGTTTCCCTTTATAAAATGCCTCTTTGGATTCCAGTTGTAGGAATCTCAGAATCTGGCTTTTAAACTAAGAGGCACATTCTAGGAAACAGTGGCTAGTTGTTAGGTATGTATTTTAGGATATTCTTAATGTTGACAGGTATCTTTCCAAAATTAAAGTTTGTCTGAGATACTGCTTCATCTTCAGTTCGCTCAAACAGTCACGTGGCACGTGTGTCCTGCAGGACTGTTATCACTGTACTCATAGAGCATCTGCAGGTAAATACAGAGCTGAGTGTCTAAAATGGTATGAAACCCCAGAAACATGGCTGAAATGTTTTTGTTGTATTATAACTTATTTCACGAGTGACAGTGCTGCAAGGATATTGAGTATAACTGTATTTGCAGTAATTGGCAAGTGATGTTTTCATTTGTTGTCTTCAGAAGCAGTATTTTAAAATGGAATTCTCCTCATTTCAGAATAGACTGGAAACTGAAGAATCGGGCTCTGGAGACATTGATGGAGAGACCAAGATTTTAAGAGTAAGTATATATTGGTGTTTATTTCTCATTAGCATGATAAAGAGCTTTACTATCCAGACTGTAGAAGGTCCATTTTCATTGACAGTGATACAATTTCACAATGCAAATTGTGTACATGCTTAATTCACAGCATCCAGAAATGCTTTGTAGGGAACACTGGGGGTTTCATTTCAAGATCTGAAAAGGCCTAAGTGTATGTGAGTGGGGAAGAAGTGAGAGAGAGAGGACAACAAAGAAATAATGGCAGGAGGACTTTTTAAAATGAGAAAATCCTTTTAATCTGATTTGGAGAACACAGTAAAAAGGAGAGAGATGGGAATGATACTATTCTTTGCTTTTTCAGATTTGGAGTACCTGTTCTAAAAAATAAGTATGTCTGTATGAAATACTTTGTACTGCAACTTCCACTGTTGATCCATTTTGATGGTCTTTTGCACTTCCCTGTATCCTTGCCTTTGTGAAGAATTGTAACACTGTCACATCAAGGCAGAGAGAGATGCTTTGGCTTAGTGAATGTTAATAAGTCTTTAACATGCACATGTTCCTGAGTGAGGTTCTCTGGGCTGTGTAACATGGGGAGACCAGACTTCTGCCATGGGGAAGGAATATTCAAGGCAGGCAACCATGAGTCTTGGGCCATTAAGGCCCACTTGGCCATTGGTTAAACTGGGACAATCAAAGCAGTTGCTGCCTTAGGTGTTCACCTCATCCTTTTCCTGGAGGCGTCTATGTCAGCTTCAGAAAGAGCTTATATGGCTTTGTGAATCTACTGAACTACTTAATTTTGCAGACACAATATTCAGGAAAGTCAGCATCCCTTTCAGTTCACTTCAGCGGGCTGTGCTGTAAAATGCAGCTGATTCACCAGCTTTCGGCTGTGCTCGGGATCAGCAGGCTCCAGGAACAGAGCAGAACAGCTGGGATGATGAGCACTGGCTTAACATTTCAGCTTAGTCTGTTACTCTTAGCATTATGTGTCAACAGCCTCAAGTAAGCTTTAAGTATTGAATTGGTGCATTGGTCTTGTGCTTTCCCTTCGCAGAGAGTTGACATATCTTGAGAGACCATACTCAGATGAGCATGGCTCTGGATTAAAAATGGGACATCTGGCTTGTTTTTCTTGCTCTGCTTCTGAGCTGTTGAATGGCAAAGGAAACATTTGGAGTGGGGATTTTTTTCTACTTTTTTTTTCTGGACTATTTTTTTCAGAGGAGAAGCTATCTTTCCATAGATCCTGCACAGAACAATGTAGCTTTTGGGGAGAAAAATAACATAAATTAGCTAGTACCTGCTGCCAGATCCAGAATTATTTTGTATGTTTTGTTTTGTTCTTGAGCCACTTCTTCACCCATTATCTCTAGACAGTCAGCCAGATCTACTTTTACCATGTTCCTGTTGAAAATCCAAGTAGCAATCTATAAAATAGGTATTGCGGTTGCAAATAATGTGGTTTTCCATCCACAGAACCAGTCAGATATATAATGAATCAGGTGATATATTACAGTTAAGGTCAAATATTAGGAAAAGGAGAAGCCAAGTGGCTGAAGATGAAGAGACGTAAATGAGAAGGCTTTTACTGATCCATCTAGATGGAGTGAGAGGTAATCTTTTATGCAGTCTTTGGGATGGAGCATTTCCACCCTTAGATTAGAAGCTGTTTCATGAATAATATTGCAGCTTTCTGAAGAATGAACTCCCTGGATGCCTGTCTCCTATGAACTCCAGAATGCTATAGCACTGAGGCCTCTCTTTTGCAACACATCTAGTGATCTTTTTCATTCTCTCAGGCTGATTTCTGCCTCAAGACTTCTTCTCTGTTTCTTCTTTCCTCCAAAGTGCTGAATACCTTATTCCCAAGGCTCTTCAGGAGGGAGTTGGCCTGTGCTGAAAGTTAATTATCTTGCCTAATTTAGGAGACTAGCCTCTTTAGATGCCCTGTGTAGTTATTGAGATGGGTGAGTGCTTGGAATGGCTCCCTGTAGAAGGCTCTGTTGACTGTACTGAAAATCCAAGGTGACCATCTTCTTAAAAGAATCCTGTAGTTGATCCTAAGTCAGAATTAAAGTGTTCTTGCCTTACAGTGCCATGCCCCAAAATTTCAAACTGTCCATGTTTGCCTGCTAATGCAATCAGTAACAAGGATGGACTTGTACATGAGAGAGAATATTTGCAAATGTACTATTTCTCCTAAAGTAACATATTTAATTTGTTTTATTCAATTTAAATAGATCTGCTTGTGTGAACACAGGCTAGAACTTTGGAGCAGAGGCCACTTTTACAACACTAAGCTGTAGCACTAAGACAGTCAGGTCTTGACCCTGAGTACAGAATCTCAGTTCTTCAGCAATAACATGAAGAAACACTTTTAAATGAGCAGAGAAAAAACCTAACTACTTCCTTCTGTTCGGTAATCCCTTAATTTCATTTTGGTGAAGTTTCTTGACATTAGGTCAACCATTGGAATACCTCTAAGGTCTTTACTGGGTTACAGAGAGCTGACACAGAGGTTTTTGGTTTTTAACTTCCTGCTTGCTGTTGCATGCCATGAGGCGGCACAATTTAGAGAGCAAGGATGGAGGAGGTCAGGGTGACCCTATACAAGGAGTGTATCTGTGAAACTAAAATTGGTTCTTAATGAAGCAGATGGGGGATGGCAGCCCAAGCTGAGAGTTTTATGAACCTGAACAGTCTGTGCGAGCTTTTCCTGTTCCATGTATATACAAATGAACCTGGCCAGGGTCGTTTCTAACAATGATGCTGATTTATCCAGGGTCTTCCTGGGCCACCAGGCCCTCCAGGACTGCCTGGTCTTCCAGGAAAGCCAGCACCCGATGCAGGTGTAGGACCTCCTGGGTCACCAGGGGAAGATGGAGCTTCTGGTGAACCAGGCCCTGAAGTGAGTATCCATTTGTGCACAAACATTAATGTTTCTGTCTTACAACACTAAGTTCTAAGGCTTACGGTCTGTATAATTCTTAATAATATTGCAGAATATTTTTAATTGAAGAGCTTGGATTTTATGCACATTTTTTACAAGGAAAAAAACAAAATAAAAGTCTAGTTAACCAAAGCACATTAATCCACAGCAGGATGTACATTTGGCAGGCAGATACTGGTGAATCTGGACCAGAATAAATAAAAAGTAGGGATGCTTTTAACAGCACTGAATAAGGCTAAGGATTATTTTTCCTGTGGTGCTTTCAGGAAAATGAAGTTTGCTAAATAACTTACATAATCTGCAGGAGAGTTTTAGCATAAATTGAATTTTCCTCTTCCGCGAACTGTATTCCTTCTTTTTCTTCAGCTTATTCAGAAACACTTACTCCTGTGGACATGTGAAATACAGTTCTACGGTAAAAAAGGTTGCTAAAACTTTGAGTGTTACCTATTTGTTAATAAATCCTCAATGAAGTGTTTCTTCAGTGAAGAAAACCATTTTTTTCTTAACACTAATCAGCTCTGTGAATCCTTTCTGGAACTGTATTTACTAATATGGCTCCCTTATTCCCTACCAACTATCTGCCAGTAGCAGTTGTTCTCAGGACTAGATTTGATCTACACATTCACGTTACCTTCAAAGTGGGTCACTGTCCTGGTTTTGGCTGGGATAGAGTTAATTTACTTTCTAGTACCTGGTATAGTGCTATGTTTTCGGTTTAGCATGAAAAGAATGTTGATAACACACTGATGTTTTCAGTTGTTTCTGAGTCGTGTTTAGACCAAGTCAAGGATTTTTCAGCTTCTCCTGCCCAGCCAGCGAGAAGGCTGGAGGGGCACAAGAAGTTGGGAGGGGACACAGCCAGGACAGCTGACCCAAACTGGACAAAGGGGTATTCCATACCATGGGATGTCATGCCCAGTATACAAACTGGGGGGAGTTGGCTGGGGATGGGGATCATTGCTCAGGAACTAACTGGGCATCAGTCAGTGAGTGGTGAGCAATTGCATTGTGCATCACTTGTTTTGTATATTCCAGTCCTTTTATTAGTATTGTCATTTTATTATTGTTATTATTATCATTATTAGATTCTTCCTTTCTGTTCTGTTAGACCGTTCTTATCTCAACCCACAAGTTTTACCTTTTTCCTTCCGATTCTCTCCCCCATCCCAGTGGGTGGGAGGGGAGTGAGTGAGCGGCTGCGTGGTGTTTAGTTGCTGGCTGGGGTTAAACCATGACAGGCACAATTGCTGTATCTGACAAGGTGTAAGTAGCATATATCAAGGAAGTGTATTGGTGAGACATGTTAAAGAGGAGATCTGACTGCATCTCAGCTGTGCTGGTTTTTATCAGGAGTTAATACAAAACCTAAAAAGGTGGGTACGGTAAATTTTAAGTGTCTGGTCACCTGAAAATCTTTAAAATGGGATCCAAGAAGCACGTGCATGGCAAGCCAATGAAAACCAAGAGCTGAGGATGTATGTCCCCTGAATTAGCCAGTAGGAAAACGCTGAGAATAGCCTGAGTTTTATATGTGATATCTCACTTAGAGCTGCAAGGAGGTACCTCCATCCAATACCTCAGAGCCCTATCCTGAAAACTAGTCCTTTTCTGTCAGGAGCTGGGTCTCATACTCTCAGGCTACTAGAAAGTGTAAGCATCACAAATTTCTGTTCATCCAAGCTTTAGGCCCTTGCAAGATGAGTGTTCACTCAACACAGGTCAGAAATCAGGGTAATTTTTGGACTTCAAAGTTTCCGAGTGTTCCTTCTTGGAATAACTTGTATCCCTGTGAACCTCACTAAATTAAAGCTGTGATAAACAGAGTGCAGAAGATGTAGCAGATGTAGCTGGACTATTATTTTGCCAAGCTACACACAGTTTCGGCATTTGCTCCCCTCACGTGCTTTGGCTGTGTTCTGAGTATTTGCTTGGTTATGAACTGAAACGTCCTTTTGTTTTACAATTTTACAGGTGATTGATAAGGCAGTTAGTGGTTCTGGCCTGGTAATGAGATGCTTCACTAAGGTGAAATTACCTGGTCCCATGAAAGTAGGCTCAAAAAGTAGTATTTTTCATCCAGGCTTTTCACTGACATGTTTCAGAAAAGGCCTGTCTGTGTAGGCAAAGGAGCTTTGACAAGCAGTTGGAGTCCCGATCCTTAAAAATGTGTCACTGACTTGAATTTGAAAATAAATATCAAACATTTATTAAATTAGTGTATTGTAAACATTGTCCTTTCTTCTGTTATTCTTTGCTTTCTAGAAATTATCAATGGATTTTTCAATGGTTTTATGCAGTAACTGTGGTAAGATTGTGTTCTGCATCCTTGATGGTTTGTTCTCAGCGCTACTTACAGAGCTACCCTCTGATCCAGCCACAAGGTGCACTCAGGACATGGTTGTCCTGCAGTTACAGTAGCATAGGCTGGTTCTTGTAGACTCTGGAAATAGCATGGAAATAGTCAACGTTCCTCACGCAGCAGCGTGGAGCTCAGAGCCTGCCAGCCACCAAACCAACGAGGCTGCCCTGCACCGAACTTCATGCTGCTACAGCAGGAGTGACAACCTGCCCAGGCTAATTTAATGCACTCCTGACATATCCCGCAAGGAAAAGCCTTAACAGTGCCTGGAGCTCCAGTGGTTTCTATCTCATTAAACATGTCTAAGTTGTAGGGCCTGGATGTACTTCTGTGTTTTAGATTGCTGACCTTGTCATATCCTGACAGCGTAAAGGGATAGGGCCCAGCTGTCTGCAATTCATTTCCACCCACATCCTTGGTTTCCTTGGAAGAAAATTCTGATGACTGGGAAGGAAAGAAGTGTCTGGTCTAGAGGATGTAGAGAGCAGGACAGAAGGATGTATGGAGAGCACACTTGCCCCACTAGTTGTTAGGAAACTTGCCATTAACAACCCAAGGGCTATGATAGCAGGAAATAATTTTTCATTCTTTCCTATTCTGAATTACTCTAATCAAGGAATTAAGGCCTGAAGAGCCCATGGTTTAGTTGAAAAGAGCTGTAGGTGGACTGAGGGCAGCTCTCCGGTGTCCCGCACAGTGGCCACACTCCCAGCACGCCTGCCCCAAGCTCTGCTTATTCTGCCGTACACACGGCCTGGCGGTCCTTCCAGGGTGTTTTCTGCATTGATTGCAAAGGGGAAAAATTTCCACGACCCAGCCGGTCGTCTTCAAACTCCTTTACAATATGCCAGACCCTCCCTCCCTGACAGTAAAAGAAGGAGAAGAGAAGCTCACCCACGAACACAGACCAGACCAGCACTGGATAGGTCACTGTCTTTATCACAGTACTTGACTCCAGGACAGAGCTTGCTTACTTGCTTTATTTATTTCTTTATTGTCAAGTTATTTTTTCCCTAAAACCATAAGCTTGGCTGAGAATCCATGAGATCAGTCTCATGAGACTGAGTCCTTTTTATTTTCTGTTTGGATTATGAAATTTAATATCTCTGACAAACATGTTTTCATGCTTGTGGGTTTGTTCGTTTGTAACCAAAAAGGCTAGAAACTTGTTATTTTAGCTAAAAGCTAAGATTCTCCCCTGACTGTGGGGAGAATATCCAACGCTGTTAGACTTCCAATAATATTTCAAGACTACAACATTGTTAGAGAGTGATAACAAACTTGTTGAAGTGGGTTTTTTTTAAGATGTGCCATAAATATTTCCCACTAAGTGCTGTGAATACTTCAGACTAAGAGAACAGCAAGTGCTAAAGGCCATGGCGTGGCAGTAGTTTAGGCATATGCTTCATTGTACCTTTTGTCTCACTTTAAGCATGAACAGAAGTCCTTCTAGAATATGCCCTGGAAAAAGGCATAGCTTTATTACATAAATGTAGCGCCTGACCAGTCTTTCTTGTTTTCAATTAATTACTTACTTTTATTTGTATTTTAATTGTTTGAAAGTAAGCTATTTCTAGTCATATCTAGTCACTGAATGACTGGCTTAAACCAAAAAAAAATCACATCCTCTGGGAGATAGGAGAGTATCAAGTGTTCTAAAAAGTCCCGCAGAGAGCTGTTGTGAAAATGCCTACTTTGGCAACATTGCTCAGAACCACAGTATCTTCAGAATGACAGTATCCTCAGGGAATAAGTGGAGGTCTTCTGTCCTCTAATACAGACCAATGTTGCTCCCCAGTGCTAGTATATTTAAATTTATAATCATTTTTCACTAAAAAGGAGATGCTTAGCATCTTAAGGCTTACCATCAGAAGCAGTCTGCTTTATGACCAGGCATATTTTCCCACAAAAGAGGATATATTTTAGAGTTTGATAAAAATTCTAAAAAAAATACAAAGAGAGTCTAGGATCAGTAACAGAAAAGCAAAAAGATGTAAAAAAAAAAAAAGATAGTAACCACATTCACTCAGTCAGCTTCAACATGAGATATAGTGATCAAAATTAATATCAACTGCTTTTCATGCTTGAGATACAAACAAAACCAAAACCCATATGAACTTGGAGCATATCTGAAAAATAAGAAATTAAGAGACAATAACTTTAAATACATATGGTCTTTAGCCTGCCTAAGAATGGTTCATGAAGTTTGGAAGGTGGAAAATTCCCCCATAACAGCTTTAATAGAGTAGGATGGATTGGGAAAGGTTTTCATGAACTAACCAAATAGATGCAGAAGTGTGATTCTCTTAAAATAAATACATGCTTTTGGCCTCAGTTTCCCTCCCTTTTCCCATTTCTACTGATACAACAAATCATACTGGCCTTGCTGTGGCCATTATTCTCTGCATCTACTGATTGTAATCAGGACAGCACTCTAAAGTAAAGAAGCCTGAAATGCTGGCCAGATTTCATCTAACTGTTATGCTCCCAACAGTACTTTTTTTTTTTTTCCTGAATCCAGGACAGATCAAATTGTATTGATGATTATGACTGCAATTTTAAGAAAATCCATTGGCAAGGCTTGTAAAGTAAACTGTAACCCTAATGCTTTATTTGCTGCATTTGACAAAGTGCAGTGTTAGATTAAAAGGTCTTCTATAATAGCATCTTCTCTATTCAAAATGTACTTTCAACATCATGACTGTGGCCGTTTCTATACCTGTAGAAGATAAAGTAATTAGAATGGTCTAGGACATTTTGTTAAAAATTTTCTGAAAGTAATAATGTAAAAAGAAGTCAAAGAAAATGGAGAAATATGTATTGATTCATCTTCTATTTTAAAGATGAATGTATTCACTGTTGTGCAACCTAGGATTCCACAAGCTATAATATTAACTACTTGTAGCCAGTCATTTTTCTGATGCATCAGAAATCATTGTTGTCCACTTTCAGGATAACTTCTGGGAAACATATCAATTAAAGAAGTAGAAGTTAAATGTTAACCAGACTACTAAAGTACATTTTCAGAAGAATCAGACCATGACGAGTCTGCAGGCTGCTGAAGGAAAACTCCAGCTATGAGCAGTACAGACCCATGCATTCCCACACTTTCAGATGACCTAAGAAACTGTAGCCCTGCTCTCCAAAGATTTGCACACATTTGCAGACTCTGGATAAATGAAGTGAGATCTATTCACAGCAGAAATTTTTGGATGGGAATCCTCCTTCAGTAACACATTGAAATAGTTGTGTAATTAAAAGTCTTCAGTTCCTAATTTCAGAAGTCTAGCCAATTACTTGAAGTTGTGTGCAGGCTTAAGTCCTTGCTAAATCAAGAAGTTTGTGATACATCTCTTCTCATGAGAACCATCTTGGAAATGTTTGGGTAAAGGCTGCCTTTTGTAACAGGAAATACCGCTTCTCTAACTGCTCCACGGTGCATCTGATAACGATGTGATAGTCATCTGATTAAATACATATTTTCCAAATGCTGCATGAAGTTAAATTGCCTGATGGCATTGTATAAGGATATTTTCTATGTTGGTTTTTTTTTTAGGTAGCTCAGAAATGCATGAATACACCCTGAAGTGAATAGCGAATCTCCAGGTGTTGCTTGCTAGCTACATAAGAGAGACTATTCAAAAGCTGTAAAGGAAACAAGCAATTTCAGAGCAATGAAACTTAAAATTGCTAAGCAGTATAGTGGAAATAGTGACTGAAATTTAAAACAGTTATTGTTAGCCCAACCTCTCTTCTAATCCTCTTCTGTCTATGTCATCATGGCAAAATACAATGTGAAAATGTTTGAAACATACTGAAAATACTTCTGATCTTTTTAATGTTAAAAAGAATCTATTAGTTTTCTATCACATACAGTGCATCCAAAGGGCAAAAATGGGGTAAAAAGTAAGGAGAGCAGGGAAAATGAGGCCTTTGTGACCATTCTGAAAACACCAGAGAAAAAGAATGTTTTCTATCTCCTTCTGCAACCATTTATATCCTTCCCCAAAATAGATGAATGAATAAATAAATGGATAAAAGATTCTCAGAGGCTAGAATACACACCTGTAAATTTAATTAAAGGCTTTCACAGCCCAATTTTAAAAACATAGGGCATGCCAATATGCATGTAACTGTTCCCTTTCTTGCATGTGTAGTTACTGTGGGCTGGACTTCAATACCTGCACTGACTGACTGGTTGACCATACAATGCCAGTTTTTCCCAGCCTGGCTGCTCACTCAGATGCATGCTAAGTCATGGATACAACGCAGGAAATTGGGTGGAGAACTAAATATACATTTTTCAAGGCAAAATTAAAGTGAGGCATCACAGAGAAAACCTGGGCCACTTTCTGACTTTGTCAATACCAGTGTTTTCTCAGCTAGCTCTTGTCTGGCACTGAGGTTGCCAAAAGTGTGGACAGCTGGAGTGCATGTGGATTTCAACCCCATCGCATCTGTAGTAGCGTTGTCAAAACCTGCTTGGATAGCACCATTATTTTGCATGCTAACATTATATTTACATTATGTTGGTTTATATTTTTTTTTATTATTTTGCAATTGTTTGACATCATTTTCTATTAAAGTATATTTAGATATTGTTTTGATACAAAGCCAAACTCTCAGAAGACAAATACAAATCTTAGAATTTAATGGTGTTTGGTGCTACCTGGTGCTACACATTAGTCTTTCATAATGCTGTATCATCAATTGGTCCAAAATACTTACATGCATGTCCTAGGAAGAGGGGTCTCAAGTGGCACCTGCTTTAGATTTTCTATCATCTACAGGGTCCTCAAGGTCCTCCTGGTCTTGATGGCATGGTTGGCCCACCAGGACAGAAGGGAGAAAAGGTAAGTTAAATTTCTGTCTTGCTCCTACTTCAGTGGAAAATCTTTGTCAATTCTAGGCTGTAAAAATCATAAATAGTTGTTCCTGCAACACAGCGTTGGCTAGCTTTAGTATTTTTTTAATTGAATCCAGCTGCTAATGGCTTATTAAAACACTTCTCAAAAGGCATATTCAGAAATCCAGAATTCCCTGTTGGGTACAGTCTCATTTTCTGCAGCATGCAATATTCAAAATGCAATATGAGCTACTCTGTTGTGATGTGCCAGTAAAAAGCCAGTCATGACTGGACTTACGCAGGTGAGTTTTTAGGGGAAAGAAAGAACTCCAGCTAGTCCAGACTAGCGTGACGGCATATTCCCTGCAGAACGCACCCTCCGATGCGTGGGTATACCAGGGCAACTGGGATTACTGAAGTTTGGATTCCGTGGACCACTGACACATCAAGTTTTGTAGACTTCTGCAGCAGCCAGTAATTCTCTTAATTGCTGACTAGTGCACTGCTGCTGCCCCAGCAACGATATCCCACCCCTACATTAGTGGCAGTTCCAGCCTTCTCTCACCCCTTGATGAGACATTTCAGCATTCTAACCTGGCAGCAAAGGGTTACGTAGTTTTCTGTTGACTTGCTGCACCAGTTGGCTTCATGCATGATCAGATGAGCATTATGGCCAGCAAAAAGGGAGGAGTGGGGAATACGTAAATGAAAGCAAGGGATCGTAACATCCAGCAGATAGATTTTCTTGTGTTGCCATAGAACGAAAAACTACATATTGCAAAATTGCCACTCTTTTTAAGTTTCCCTGAATTACTGCATCCTTTTTTTTTTTTTTTTGCACCCCACTTCAAGAAGGATGTGGAGAAGACAGAGACGGTGCAGCAGAGGGCTATGGAGATGGCCAGGGGCCTTGAGTACATGACCGATGAGGAGAGGCTGAAGGGGGCCAAACCATTTAATCTGGCAAAAAGGAGACAAAGGCATGGCCAACAGATAGAAAGATATAATTATAACCCTTTAATGAAAGCTAGTGCTTCTGCATTTGAAATACTGAAATACTGAGTGAGGTTTTTTGCACCTCATTTCAAGAAGGATGTGGAGAAGACAGACACAAAGACTACAGGAAAATTTCATCCTCCAGTGAGCTTCTATGCCACACTTCATGCACAAGAACTTGGAAGTAGATTCCCAAGTGTATATTGAAAGCTCGCATACTGTAAGGGAAATGAAAAGGCAAGTCCTAAATGGCCAGAATATTGATATTTATTTATTTATTTTTTAAACCACAAGATTTTTTTATAAATATCCTCTGGAGACTGAAGGATCTGAGTTGTGATTTCAAAAGCCTGAGGCTGGTAAAATTGCAGCACACTTGGGAACTAGCAGCTATCCAGAAAAATGCAGTATGTATGTTACAAAGCAGGCATCCGAAACTTCTGTCCATTGTAATCAGTGGTACGTGTTTTACATAAAGGAGTCTAAGAATAGAAAGAAGTCTAGCTGAAGTAAACTGAACCTGAATCACATATTATAGGAAGAGACTGATGTGGGAAGGGAAGTAATTGGAATAAAAAATTAAAATTTCAAAAAGGGCATAATCCTCAAAGAAAAGGACAAAACCTCAAATGTTTTGCCTCACTGAGCCTGTTTTCTGCATTGTGTATATCTGATAAAAGTTTAATTAGAAATGAAGCACTATATATTTGTACCTGCTCAATACAATCCCCAGCACCTTGGGATAATAGGATTTTTCCATTTCTACTATTCATTTTTGTCTGAAAACCTTGATTTAGTCTATATTGCAATATCTTTTTTTAATCATTATTCCCAATTAATCCAGAGATGATTACAGGGAGAAACTGCAGGATGCACTGAAAGTAAAGTAAGTTTGTTCCTTGGAGTGAAATTTGATGTGGCTTTTTGCCATTACTTTTGGAAGAAAACATTGTTATCATTTTACACCTGATGCTTCCTCATTTTTTTCGGACTTTACTCAAGCAATATTTCTGTTGAGTGAGTAAGGACAGGAGGTTGCTAATACAACGATTAATTCCACTAGATTCAGTGCAATTTGGAAAAGAAGTATTTGCATGCCATGACTTTCTGTCTATACCATAAAATAGAAGTGGAGAAAACAGTGTCTAAGTATATAAAAGCAAATCAAATAGCTCGATTGCTGCAGATGAGCCTTAAAATCATAGTAGTCATCATCTCCTTTGGAACAGTGCCCTAGACAACTTGTGTGGGATCAGTTTCCGCTTCCATTATATCCCATGAGAGTTTTAACATTCAAGTTCAGAAGCATGAGGATGTGACCTGCAATGCTTAATTCTGAGTGCTCCAGACCTTTAAAATCTGCAGCAATAATTGAAATACAAGATTGCATCCTGTCTGCGTACCAGACCAGAAGTATTCATTTGTTATAATAACTCCTGAATTACAGATTGTTTTCTTTTTAACTAAGAGATCTAATGTTTCATGTACAGGACACTATGACATCAAATTAAGCAACACAGAAATCTGTGGGTATTTTAATTAAGCAAAAATATCATAAATGTGTTTTTGTGGCCTGTCTAATGCTCTTACTGTAAGTAATTAGGATCGGTTTTCTGTTACAGGGTGATCAAGGTCTTCCTGGTTCCACTGGTCCAAAGGTAAAAAAAAAAAGGGTCTTTATACAATAACAGTATCACTCTAATACAGCATGTTACTGAAAATGGCTGAGAAGTCTAAAAGATTATTATTGTGAAACCTAATGAAGTTAGCAAACTTGGCTTCTCAGTTGGCCAAAGGACTTCTCTAAGAAGTGTGTCCAGGAGGCCGAGGGAGGTGATTCTTCCCTGTACTCGACTTCTGTGAGACCCCACCTGCAGTACTGCCTTCAGCTCTGGGGCCCCCAGCATAGGAAAGACGTGGACCTGCTCGAGCGGGTCCAGAGGAGGGCCACGAAGATGATTAGGGGGATGCCCCATCCCTGGCAGTGTTCAAGGCCAGGCTGGATGGAGCTTGGAGCAACCTGGTCTAGTGGAAGGTGTCCCTGCCCATGGCAGGGGGGTTGGGACTGGATGATCTTGAAGATCCCTTCCAACCCAAACCATTCTATGAGTCTGTGATTGTACTTACTTGCATCTACTTCTGCATGTTCAGTGTACCAATAGACTGACCTTTTATTTTAGGGTGATACTGGAATCACTGGGTCAATAGGCCCCAAAGGAGAAGCTGGTGCTGTTGGGTCTCCTGGGAAACCCGGACCACCAGGACCTCCTGGGCCCCCTGGGCCCCCTGGACCTCCTGGACCCCCAGGACTGAGCTACAGTTTGGGATTTGAGGTATTTTGCTATTATGGGGTTTGCTGTAGCCATGGATCTACTTCCTTCAGAGGAGGGACAGGGTAATCACCTGTGTATTTCACAGCTATTTAAGGCTGAATTGATGACAGATAGAGCCATTTGCTCTAGACTGAAATTTGCCTAGGAGTAGCCAAAATTCTTTCTACATTTCACCATCTAATTGGCCATGCTTAGGCCAGGTAAGTAATGCATTTCTTTGGGCAATTTTGATGAAACTATTCAGTAGTAACAGTGTTCAGATGCTGGGTTTGATGCTTATATCATTGCTAATATAAAATACTCAAATACTGTACTACAAGGGAAAACTTATTTAGCACTTTTTTTCATGTAAATAATTTAGAGCAATGATCAAAATATACACAGATTGCTGACAGTATTCATTAAACTCGAACTGCAGGTCCCTCTTAAGCTTTGACTTTTCCCATGCTGTCATTCTTCAGGCCACAAGTTTAGTTTAGGCATGTCACTTATGTAATGTGTAAATAGAGAGACTGATGTTGGACATTTCTGACCTCATGGTCTGTTCTACTCAGAAGAAAAATGTTCTATAAAAAACAGTTTTTAAAGTGCAGATGCTACTCTTTCTGCTTCTGAAAATAATACCTTCATCACTTTAAAAATATAAGATCTGGCCAGCTCAAGCTGAGTTTAACATGCCATTTGAGAACTGCTCATTTAGATGATCTTTTTGGAGCAGAAAGTGGCTTTCCAGTACAGAAAGGCAAAAGGAGCACACTCAGGTTCAAGAATTAGAGCTGCTGCAGTAACATCTTTGTGAAGGGAGGTTGACAAATTGCCTACATCAATATTCACATATGAGTCTTCCCTTTTTTTCTTTTTCCATGCATTTTTCATTTCTAATTCAGCTGTTTGGCTCAGGAAAGTCTTTCCAGAGTTGTCTTTTTTTATGTCTTGGGATATAATACAAATTTGCATAGAAACTGAGGGCAGTTTCATCAAAGAAGTAAGCAATGTTTGACCAAAACTACTGGCCATCTGTAGAACTGCTGCAGTAAACTGCTGGTGTTTAAAAGATACCGGTTTACTTACACATATTTCTCCTAGTATGTACACTACCCCTTTAGTATTTCTCTTTTCTTTAGAGACACTTTGAGTACTCCAAGTACAGAGGTGACTACTAATGCTTGTTTAAAGACACAGTCTGATTTCTGATGTCTGACTAAATAATACTGTACTATATAAACTACTGGTTAATAATGTCACTGATGTCAGTGGATTTCAGTGGGACAAAAAAAAATCTCTCCAGCAGTTCACAAGTTCTTAATTGCTGGCCCTGCAGTTGTTAGCAAGGAACAGCATAAATTCTAAGCATACAAACACTCCATTAACTTAGGCACACTATAAAGGCTGGTACAGAGTCTCCCCTGAATAAATATGTACTTGTCTCAGAATGAGATAGGGACTACTGGTAAGCCACATCTTCATCCTAGGCCTGGTCCAAGTTTTAGCCCAGGACGATGGCTTCTCTGACTTAGAGCCATCTTCTGCGACCCTTGGGGATCCAGCATTAAGAGATTCTCCACTCTTCCCCATCCATTCACACTATTTGAGTAGCAGCCAACTTTGCCTCATTGTGCCGCCAAAGGGTTCTTCTGCAGGTAGGTACTTAGGACCAAACTCTGCCACTTCTGATACCTAAGTCTCAGAGGAGCAAAGTTAGTAGATGAGCAGGAGAGAGTGAAACCTAGAAGTCCACTCTTTTATGGACACAAACACAGAAGGATCCCAGCTCTCACTGTAGCAACAATATCTTGACTGGCTTCATCTTGAACTTCATCTAGTCCAAACAGAATTGGCATGATTCTCGTTTCCCTGAGAGGAATACTACTGTTAGCAGGCTTCTTAGTTCTAGCTGATCTTTTGGATGCCCACCCCTGCCATCTGTTAAGGCAGCACCATGGTCTGCCAGTTCGTTAGGGCAACACTACCTTTTGGTTGGCAGTCTGTTTATTGCTGTAAGGCTGTTTCTGCAAAACATTCCTGCTAGCACTCGTTAGCATCTGTTGTCAGCTATGTGCAAAAACCAAATGGCATGGGGTTTGCTGGCACTTATGCTTGCCAAAAGAACAGTTTGAGCTGCAGAAGGTACCTGGTAAACCCATTAAAAACATGCAGATGTCAAAAGCGATGGTGTGTTATATAAAGCAGGCATCAAGCACTCTCTTAAAGGGAAAAATAATTGGCACAGTGGAGGCAAGGGAAAGAAGGACTCAGAAACACAGCTTGTGATCTACCCTAAGTAGCGACTGGTTAAACAGGCCAAACAGAATATCAGCAGATTTTCTGTTTATATTTGATACACTTACAGCTGATGGAGGAGCAAAATGAAAGTCTGAATAACATTCAGTCTCAGGTGAAGTTACACAAAAGGACTTGAGCCAACCTGATGACCCAATGTCTCCCACCTTGGTGCCCGAAAGGAAGGACCCAGTTCCAGCTGTGCACTCCTTCTGCTTCTCTTGTTGCTCTCATGGAGTTGGTGGAAAAGGGCAAAAGAACAAGATCTCTCTTTTTGACTGGAGTCAGATCAATTGATGTTTTCCATAACTTCGGCATTAGGCTGGCATTCCATAGCAGCTTAACCTGATCTAATAGGTCTTCCACCCTTTCCCTTACACCATCTCCAGGGTGCATCAGACCTATGGTAATCTGAGCCATTTCAAGTCCCTAACTAGCAGAAAACTAAGTAGATAAGGAGTATGTCTCCTCTAAACATGATAATCTGATACAAGGGCTTGTTGTCACTAAGAGGTGGAGATTCTGCTTTGCTCCTGCTCCTCCTCCCATCCGCAGCCATTCCTGGCACGAGTGCCCTTCACATGCACTGACATCCAGTGTTCCATCAATCCTTCCACAAGCCATTTTAATTTACTAACATTTTAGAGAACCATCCTACCCCCCAAAAGTAATGTATTTTCTGCCATTTTAGTGATTTAAAGTGGCTCACAGGAAAGTGAGAGGATTCAACACGTGGCAGTGATGTTGAAAATGAAGGCTGTATGGCTGTGAGCAGGGAAGTGGAGTGAAGAAAGATCAAGATTTTCCTTTTTCAGAAAAAGGAAACAACCCAGCACAGCTGCATTTAAAACTGCAGCTAAAAGCAAGTGAGCAGTTTCCTGCTGGCATGGTTCATCCAGATGGTTTGAAGCACAATCTGACAAGTTCTAGATTAGGCATAAGGCAAGGGATAGGAACATGTGGCTGGAATGGTACTGGGGGTAAAACAGATAATTGTGGCTGCCTGCAATTTTATTTCTTCGGCTGCTTTGGAACTGGCAGCTCCTGGTTCTGCCACGGATTTGGAATGTCGCGGTCAGAACAACAAGAGCTGGAGGGAGGTTGCTGCTCTCTGTGTAGTCTCCTTTTGAACCCCTAGAAAACCTCCTCAGGAAATAGGGAATGCTGCTCTCGAGGTCTTCCACTTCACAGAGATCTTTCTGAAGTCAGCAGAGTGCCACAGCAGTGGTCAGTGGGCTGGAGCCCATGACCTATGAGGAAAGACTCAAGAAACTGGGCTTGCTTAGTCTGGAGAAAGCTTAAGTGTTTTAGCAGCCTTCTGATACCTAAAAGGAGGTTATTGAGAAGACACACAGCCAGGATCTTTACAGTGGTGCACAGCGTGATGAGCAACAACAATCATAAATTGAAAGGGAAGGTTCTGACTTGATACGAGTGAAATATTTTTCACCTTGATGACAGCCAAGCATTGGGACAGGTGCTTGGAGAGGCTGCAGAACGTCCATCTCTAGAGGATTGCAAGACCTGAGGGGACAAAGCCCTGAGCAACCTGATTTGAATTCAGTGTTGACACTGCTTTCAACAGGAGGTTGGACTAGGTAACCTCTGACACCCCTCCCAACATAATTAATTCTACAATTTTGTGATTGATAGAACATTTATTTTTTCTGCTCAATTTCATTTCAGTAAGCTGTATTTTAGGCAAGAGTTCAGCATTCAACTGTGAGAATTAGGAAGGACCTTTATTTTTTAATAATGATTGCTGCTCTTAACAAACTGCCTGCAAGTTCTCCCTGCCTTAAATCAATTATGTAATCCCTTCCTAGTCATTACAGTATTTCAGTAGCCAGGTGGCAGGTAAATGCTAAAGAAAAAAATACTGCTACAGCATGCTTAAACATAGCACATACTTAAAATTATGATGCTATCTCACTTCTGCCTGATAGTGTCCAACCTGAAGTGCTGGAGAAATGGTGTCAAACTGGCAAGACTGTAAAGACCAGAGTTTCTGTAAGGAAGATCAACATGTCCTTGTTGCATTTGAGTGGAGCCCGTCTCCAGAACGCCATGCATTGGTCAAAAAAAGGTTAATGAGAGAAGATAAAAATATTTGTGTTCAGTAGCTTTCCAGTTTTTTACAGGACTCTAGAAAACAGAGCAGTTGAAAAAAAAAAAAAGACCAAAAAAAGATAAATTCTTAAATCCTGTAGCATTTTTTCTCTTCCATTAGGATATGGAAGGATCAGGTAGCATTGGCCTGTTAAGTGAATCCAGAATTCCAGGATCAAGAGGGCCAAAGGTAAGTGGATGTTTTGGGGGAGGGAAGTGTTGTTTGCTGTTGGGTTTGGGGTTTGTTGTTGGGTTTTTTTTTTCAAAAACAGAAGTGTCTTCCTCTCTGCTTTTTGGAAATGCGTAGCCCCAGTCAGCTATAGATTTGGAGTCACTGCACTGCACTGGTTTCAGTTGCTCTAGAATGACATTACAATGACTGTGTCCTCCAAAGAATCTGAATGGTATTTCTCTGATACCTGGTTAGCTGATGACTTTCAGATTCTGCTCTGGTATATTTTTGACAGATTAAAAGATGAAATAGAGTGTTTTGTATTATCTAGCACTCTATTTCTTGTTTTACCCTAATAGATGCTGTTCTTGCATATGAAGATGAATTACATACACTAATGAAACTGAAATGTTATAGTTTGATGATTGAATGTGCATAATCTGAAATACCACTTAAACTAAAAAAATGTTTGCAGTAGTGTGGAAGCAATGTCCCAGAGGAAGGGATGTTTTTTCCTCCATCACCATGTCTCAGGAGATTTTTGCGAGTGTGGGCTGCTTTAAAACACCAAGTAGGGAAAAGGGAATACAATGCATCATCACTTACCAGATCATTAGGATTTATCTTCATTCTTAGCAATAACATCAAAACTGCAGCCTATGATGCCTTCCCCAAAACAGGCAATTACCCAGCATTCCTCCTCCCAGAGCTGCCTGCACTCTTCTAGTTTGGTCTTCAGAAGTCCTACCCCTGGGCTCACTCCGAAAGAAATATTCAAACTTTGCCCAAGTTTGGAGAAAGTGCTGCTGATGATGGTCTTGGGTTATGGTAGATGCCAGATTGAATACTAGGCAACAGTGCACCATCACTGCAAATAAGGCAAACCCTGTACTGGAATACATCAGAAAGAGCATTGCCAACAGATACAGAGTTGTTACCTTTATAGCCCTTTAGTCAGGGTTAGTGAGGCTGCATTGAAATACTGCATCCTTTTTTTTTTTTCACTGCACTTCAAGAAGGATGTGGAGAAGACAGAGACAGTCCAGCAGACAGCTGTACAGATGGCATGGGGACTTGAGTACATGACCAGTGAGGAGAGGCCGAAGAAGCTCAAATGGTTTAGTCTGGCAAAAAGGAGACAAAGGCACGAGCTAATAGCTGCTTACAAGTCTTTGAGGGGCAATTGCAAATATGATGAAGCCAAACTGTTGCTCGTAGTGCCAGGTGGTGCAACAAGGGATAGTGTTCACAATTTGCAACTTGAGACGTTCAGGCTAAACCTTAGGAGAAACCTGTTCGCTGGGAGGTTGGTGCAGAACTGGGGCAATTTGCCCAGGGAGGTTGTGGAAGCTGTGTTCTTGGAAGTTTTTAAGACTTTGCTGGACAGAGACGTGACTGACCTGATCCAGAGCTGGCGATGGTTCTGCTTCAAAGGGGTGACTGGATTCGATGGCCTCCAGAGGCCCTGTACAACCCTGTTTCTATGATTCCATGAATCATTGGAAATTAACTGAACGCTGGAGACAGGAGCAAGTTTGAGAAGCTCTTCACTGTGCTGGTTTAAAGTACTAGTAACTGTGAGTCACTGAAGTTATAGCTGACTCAGTTTAATACATTGGAGACCTTTGCCCCCTCTTATATCTTTTCCTAGATGCTAAAAAAGTGGCACAAAAAAAAACAGTTACAAAAATAAGAATAGAATTCATTAGCTGAAACCAGCTAGTATCCAAAATGAGATGTCCAAACCAGTGCCAAAATTGCCCATTCTGACCTGCCTAAATGACAGCCTTACTCTTAGGTTTGGTTTTATAACAGGCATTGTTTCCAAGTCGCTCAGCTATAAATACTGAAAAAATATCTTATTACAGCTGAACAAAATCCTGGAATTTTGTTTTCCTGTTACTATTTAGTCACTCCACAAAGTTTGAGTCAGTAAAGAAGGCAGAACTTTCCTGTAACCATGAAAAACCATCCTTACTGGTACTGCACAAAAGCATTGTGAGCCACTTACACCGTATGACAACTCCAGAGGTTCCTGATTGTGTTTAAGTGAAAACAGAGTATATGCTTCTAAGAGGGCTGTAACTCAAAGCAGCTGCTAGGAAATAAATTACATTTATCTGCACTATATTTGTATCTGTTGAAATTTTTTATTAATCTTTTATGAGAAAGTAGTGGTTATGTTTTGAAGGAGAAGTATCAAATTTATTTTGTCTGTAGGCTCAGCTATCATTTCCAGGGTTTCTATTCTCTTTCTTCCACAGATCAGTGTGAAGTTTTGTTGGTGTTTGGTTTATTAGTGTCTTGTCCTCATATTCCAGATGGAAGACAATCACTTTGTTGAGTTCTTTTTTTTTCATTTAACTTTCTAAAATGATCAATAATGAACTGTTGTTCATTTTGTCATCAAAGGGTTATAATTGTACTTTACAACTGATGTCACCATATAAAGACAAGAGAGGAATTTGCATCCCCATATGTTTGTTTCAAGCTACTTTTAAACCTAGCAAGACAATGCCATGTTGCCTCTGAACTGGTAACATATCTTAATTTTAGCCAAGGAGGCAAATTCAAAAAAATTGTAAGCAATTGAAAGCAATCCTTTGCAACAAATGCACTTGGACAATTTTATTTCTAATATTTTCTAAAAATGTGTATAGTATGCAGTGACAAGATAAAGTTGTCTTTGTAAGAAGAAAAATCTTTAGAACTTTGCATGATAATACAGAGCAAGGCAGTATTTAATAGAACAACAAATCTAAAACAATGCTTACATTTTATTACTCTCTGTTAATACTACTGGTCTCCAACATTGTTTTTGTAACAGTTGTGGTTATGAATCAGTTTTTTTCTTGAGAAAATTTATTATGAAGTGCTGTGTGGATTTACCAGTAAATTCAGTGTAATTTTATAGGGTTCTGCAGGAAGACATGGACAGCGTGGGCCATTAGGACCAAAGGTACCCTATGTGACAAGGAACACTTGAAAGCTAACCTATTTTGCTTTGGCACATCTTTTTTATTTCTATATTCCCAGCATTTGCCTTAACAAAACAGCTTTGGTTTAGCGTTCATATACTGACTAAGTATGGGACAAATTTTGTTTCATTTACACTGGGTATCCACCCAGAATGTGTATTAATAGAATTATTGCACATCCACACCAGAACAGTGAGTAAATACCAGCTGGGCCGTTACATTCCAAGGCACTTGGTGTCACATGGCATTTTTGTTTAATATTTTTAGGACATTTGGCAGTTTCTCTTTGTCGCTCTTTTATACATAATTCTGGTTTCCAAGAGGTTACGTGTATGCTGTTGAAAGAGAAAGCTGCAGGAAGGGACCTGCTGACATGATCCCAGAAAGTGATAGGGAAACATTCTGGAAGGTGCTGGGGAGAAGAAGGGAGATGTCATGATTACTTTGCCTTGGTTTTCATTTGAGCTCAGTAGTGACTGAATTTTTCCACTTTGATGCTGGTATTGATTAAGTAAGCCATGAGGAAAAAATGGAGAGGTGAAAAATCAGAGGAAAAAAGGGCAGATTCACAGAATGGGGCCTTAGACTGGAAGAGGCTTTTTCTATTCCTATGTAAATCTTGAGTAGCACTCAGGTTACTAGTACAGCATGACAACACCATTTCAGCACCTTAAACGTGGAGTTAAAGAAATTCTAAGTCTTCATTGCCCTGGGAAATGATAGCAACATTGAGAGAGAAGGAAATTTAAAAAATAGGTGGCGGGCCCCATCCTCTCTTCCTCAAATTTGCACCTGAACACACAGAATGGGTCACTGACTACCCCAAAAGCCCATTGCCAGCAATAACTGCATGCATCTGCTTCACAGAACAACAGCAATCAAAGATCTGGCCAGACCCCAATGTCTAGAGTCTATGGAGCTCAGCTTATAGGGCTGGGAAAAGTCCCTCCTCTGAGTACTATTCCTGTTAATGCTGGAGGACAACATTACTTATGAGTGAAAAAAATCAAGTTATTTGCACAGCCTGTGTTATCGAATGATACTGCAAAGGACTGGCTAGAATAGATGTGCTCTCACATGATGCTGCTCGATGGACACGAGTAGGTGCCAAGTCTCCGTGCTGAAAATACATTTTTTGTTAAAAACTTATTCTCTGCCCTTAACTAGAAATTTTGTTTCTAAAATATTGTGGAAATACTGTTTCACAAAGACTTCAGAAATGGAGGTAGCATGATTCCCAGGATTTAGGAACTGAACTGGGACTGAAAAGATAGTCATAAGCCTTGGCCAAGAGACTTCGCCACCACCTACACCAAGATCTTAGTTGTTTAATCTTGAGTCAGTCATCCCCAAGATCATGGAGACACAGAAAGGAAGATACTATTGCCTAATATCTTACAAAATTAATATAAAGTGCTTATAATACACTATCATTCTCATGGGGATGAATTTTACACCCACTTTTCATGGTTATAAATGACTTCACTAGGCAACAGTGGCAAAATACAACAACCACCCACTTCCAAAAACCAAGAGCTAACACATCATGAGCAGTTATGTTTCATACATCCTTCATCCTTCAAATACCCCAGACTAGTAGAGCTGTTAGAGGCCTGCTGTGATCAAAGTTTTCTCTCTTTCTTAGCGAGTAAGTAAAGATCCAAATTCTGCTTTCACTTTTATTATCGTGAAAAACTGTTTTCATTAAAAAATATTCTACAGTCTTCATGCGTTCACAAACACTCCTAAAAGACAATAAGCATAAACATAACATTTGAGTCAATGGCTGTAGCTCCTTGCTGATCTATTCCTGTTTACATTCTCTATCTCAAATGAAATAAACTAAATTGCATGTTGCCTGTCTGTAACGAAATCAAGGAATCATGTCTGCTCGGAGCTAGAGTACTGCAGAATCGGTCCCCAAGGTGGAAGAGTGCAGCATTGGTCACACTGCTCGTGGTATGACGCAGTGGCCGGGCAGACGGGGAGAGCAGTGTTGGGGGGGAGGCTGAGTTAATGGTGTCGGAGGAAGACGGTGGGTCATTTGTGGAGGCACGAGGTCACTGTGGCATGGTTAGGTCTGGGGAATGTTACCATGTGCTGATTTCAGACACCAGAATGAAGGTTCAGGCATGTGGCTTGGTAGATGCTCAGCAAAAATCATGTGTGGTGACCAGAAACTTTAAGATGTGGGCGGCAACTGGGAGGTTAGACCCCCAGAACCAATTCACAAATGTATGCTGAGCATCACTCTACCAAAAATATGCCCTATTTTTGCTAAACATTTTACTGCATTCAGTCCCTTTATTTGTAAGGAAGGTATCATACATGTTTAAAATCCTCGTAATTACTGTTCACTTTGATATTTGAGCCCTACTTTGTCTCTGTTTCAGGGAGAAAGAGGCAGCATTGGTCCACCAGGTTCAAAGGTGAGAAATTCATTTATCTTGATCTAAAACCTCAGTAGTTTCTTCCTCTTAGTTTCCTTTCTTCTCTTAAGGCACTCAGGAGACAAAGAACATTTCTTGCTCTGTCAGCATATTAAAGCCCAGGGGGGCGTCTCTGGAAAAACAGAACCCTTTCTCAGTTGAATTGTGATTATCAGGAGCCAGCGTAACCTGTTGCTTAAGACTTCTGTTTAAAATATGGTTAAAAATGCATTTAAAATCCTCAGGTACATGATGCCATAGTGTTTTGTGAGGCCATTGACGTTTTCACCGGAAGAAAAATAAAAAATCAGCAAAGCTTGTATAAAAAACTGAGTTCCACATGCCCCCCTGCTCCTTAATATCACGGTGCGTAGCCAGGACCCCACACCGGAGCACTCCCCCCACGTCGCACGCCTGTGGTGCAGTAGTAGATCCATGCCATGTTGTGCAGAGCCCTCAGGAGCCATCCCCGACCCCGACCCGGTGTTCAGCACAGAGGCCGCTGTCGTTGCCTATTTCTGTGCTGGAACCTGCCCATCACCCTGCAGCCAGGCTCCTTCTAGCCCACACCTGACCACTCGGCAGGGACAAGAGCGTAGAAATCTGGAGGGTCTGGAAGGACGTCCAGAGATCATCTAGTCCACTCTCACACTCAGAGTGGTGTTATCACCAAACACTAGATCACATCTGCAAGGCGTTTGTCTCGCTGAGCCTTAAACACCTCCAAGGAGGTTCCAAAAACGCTGTGGCTATCTCGTCCTGGTGCTTCACGATCCTCTTTGGAAAGACAGTTTCCTGAAGGTGCAGCCTGCACCTCCCAAGCTGGAACTTGTCCCAGCTGTCCGACTCGCCCTGTGCACCAGCGTGCAATCCAGACCTGCTGCTCTGGATCGGCGCAGCTTCTAGACGTGAGGTCCCATTGCCAGGGAAACCTGCCAGTTTACACTGCTTTACACTTTGTTAGGACTGAAAGGAATGGAGCTGGAGTCCCTTCTTTCCTCTCCAATCTTCCCTATCATCACCCCTGTCCGTTCTGGTTTGGACTCCTCTTGGAGCCCACCCAAAGCTTCTGTTTGTATCTGTGCTGCTTTTTGCCAGTCCCTGGCTGATTTACGTGCCTTTTGCAGGCATGAGCCAGCAGAGGGTGGTGCTGGGACTCATAGAAAATAAAAATAAATAAAATAAAATAACATAAAATCGATAAAATAAAATTTAAAAATAAGATAAATAAAACAAAAGCTTCTCTTGCACTTGGGACAGCACTGAAATCGAGAGTTGCTCTAGGAAACAAGATAAAAGCAATTATGCATCTACCCTTCTGCTTGCTGAATATTTACAAGAGTATTATCACAGTCTTCTAGCAGCATCTGCTTGTTTATTTTTAAAAAAACAACAATGTAGCAGGACTCTGCTTGCCATAAATTCCATCTGCTGTACATATTTTGAGTGTTGCCATTTCACAGACATATTTGTCAGCATGATAATTAAAGCTGATGCATTGATGCATAGGACAGTTGTTAATTCTTCTTTTTAGTCTGTTTGAGACTATAGATTCTTTTCTTAATTATTATTCATACAAGTGCTTTGTTCTGTGGTTCTTGTTCTGATAATTATTATTGTTGATGTGACAGATACATTTCAAACACATGCCTATATTTTAAGTGGAGTGACTACAGTGCTATTTAAAAATAATCAATCAATCTCTTCAATACTCAGATTAAAAAAGATCTTAGTCCTCTTATATGTGAGCAATGAGCTACATTCTTAAAATATGGAGGGAGTTAGAAATAAGGATGTCTCTGGATGCCTTATTTACAGTAAAACATCTTACCTATCCTGGATCTTTTCTTCAAAATTAAACTTCATTAGGAAAATCAATTGGTGAAATTATTCAGCATTCATAATAGCAGGAA
The DNA here is from genome assembly GCF_947461875.1 of Haliaeetus albicilla. NCBI lineage: Eukaryota > Metazoa > Chordata > Aves > Accipitriformes > Accipitridae > Haliaeetus > Haliaeetus albicilla. The sequence continues at coordinate 25,292,082 of NC_091503.1, read as the reverse complement.
GCTGATCTGCAGGTACCAACGTGCCTGAAATGGCAGCATTCTGTTGCAGAAATGCTGTTGGTCCAAGGTTATTTCCTCTGCCCAGTTACCTTTGCTGCAGATAGATACATGTAGTTTCCCACAAGCACTGAAGAGACTTACGTCCCAAGTACCATTTTGACTAGTCATGTGGGTGCCTAAATCCCAGTAGTTGCTTAGGTGCCTAAATCCTATTAGCATTCAGAGACACCTTTTGTCCTGCACTTGTCTATAAAATGAAAATTAGAGTGCTTCAGAAATTATACTTTATCTTAATAAACTGCGTGTTTATTCCTGAGGTACATGCTTTGCTGATTACAGACAAAAACCAGAAATAACAGTGAGAATATACTTTCTTAATGATGTGGACACACTAAATCTTTTATGCTGGTGGTTCTGTAGAAAGGCATAAGAAGAGAGAGGATTTTGTGTCCTGTGAACTGTTAATTTGAATTTCTTCTGTCACACCAGAAGTGCAGCAGAGAAGACCATTTGATTCTGGATGCTTTGATACCCTGTTGTTCTTTAAGACACTCCTGTAGAGTATTAGGTAACTCTCAGTGGTATTATCGGGTCACATCATTCCATCCCAGTATCCTGTCTCCAACAATGTCAAAAGCATATGCAGTTTGAGCAGATGCTTAGATGCAATTTGACCTTATAAATGGGCAAGTATTTCGTCATAGTTCTCCTGAGTGACCTCCTAGACTCCAGCAATTTGTGACTCAGGGACTTTCTCAGCTAGAAATGGTGTCTGAACCACAGTTAGATCTCTTCAAATGAACTTGATGTCTCCCCTGGAACTCATGCAAACTTCTACAGTTTACAAGACCTTGGGGCGAGGTACTCTGCCAACTTAACTACACATCTCATGAACCTCTTCCAGCTATTTTCATTTGATGCCCACTATTTCTGCTATTAGAAGTGTGAGTCCCTAACTACTCTCTACATTTAGATGGCTCTACAATATTCTTCACCCACCTCCTCATTTGTCTCTTTTCCAAGCTAAAGAGTCATAGCTTACGCTATCATGTCTCATATAGAAGCCATTCTGTACCTTCCATTATTCCCATTGGCCTTTTCTGAAGTTTTTCTAGTTCCACTAGATCCTTTTCAAGATGGAAAATGTGAACAAACCAGTGCACAGAATTCAAGTTATGGGCATACAATAAGTATATACAGTGGCATAGTAATGTTCTGTGCTCTTGTTTTCCTGTCCCTTTTATAATAATTTCTTGTATTCAGTTTATGTTTTTGACAGCTACTGAACTGACCTTTTAATAGAATTGTCTATGTCTACTAGATTTTCATGGTACTATCTAGTGTAAAAGCCCCAAAGCAGAACAAAAAGAACCAAAACAGTCTTTTCCTAAAAAAAAACCAAAACGCTCTCCCCCCAAAACAAACAAACAAAAAACCCCACACCAAAAAAAACCCACTAACCAACCAAGCAAACAAACAAAAAAATAGCCCCACCACTAAAACAAGGCAGGGCTAATATGTCACTTGGATTATTTGTTAGGCTGTTCTGTGTCATTTCCTTTGCTCTTTCATACGACACAGAGGAAAACAGATACCAAAAAAATGTAGTTCGCTGTTTATCTGGTCCTTTAAGAATTCAGTTTTCCTTTATCCATTTTTCTCTGGGCAAACTGCATTATCACTACTGAGTGATACTCCTGTGTTTCTCCCATAGAGTAACTGATCAGATTCTTAGCAGTAATATACAGTCCTGCATTAAACTAGAGCAGGGGCTATCAGACTTTTCACCAACGCCCATCTACATGCACGCCTCTCCCTCCTCTTCCTCCAGCCTGAGAGTCACGTCACTGAAGGGTGGAAATAAATAACCCACAAAACGTATCTTGGGGGAAAGCAACACAATTCACCCTTTTGCTAAGGGGAGGTGGGAGCAGCGGAGAAGAATGATTGAAGCTGCATTAAACAAACCTGCTGCGGAGAGGGGGAACCAGCAGGAGGAGTGGAGAGAGCAGATGACTGAGGAGATGATGGTGACTCCATGGAGCCCCCCCAGACCTACCCCCTAGTCCCTTCAGAACCCTACCGTGTCCCCCCCAAGAGTGGTAGCCTCCTCCTCGTGTGGAACTGAATACAATTTAGAGAGAATAACAGCGTCTTTGTCGTGGCAGGGAATGCCGGGTATGGATGGAAAACCAGGCTTTCCTGGCATCGCCGGACATCCCGGAGATGTGGTGAGTAGGGCTGTCATAATCCGCGACTACCTAACACACACTGGCTCCCAAACCTATGTCTTAAGGCTCAGCAGGAGCCCTAAAAAAGTAATTCCCAGCAGCGTGCAGACATCTGGGCCTGGGTTTGTCCTGCTGAACCCGGAGCCGCCACCTCCGACACCAAACACCGCAGCACTGTCCCTTCTCCTCGCCTCCCTCACCAGTCAGAAGCGATACAGGCATCTCCAGAGGCTAGTTCAGATCCTCCGATGCTCCTTTTGCTTTTAATTATTCAGAAATCAGCTCCGCTTTTAATTAGAGGGAAGCTCGCAGGCTCGTAGGTGATTTGAATGTATTTCTCACACTTCAGAGCCGTGAGGATTACGGAGCTCTTCAGCTGGGGAGTCCCACGGCTCATTCCCTGCCACCTTCCTCCCAACCGTGCCATCCCCAGCACAGTGAGTTGTGTCGAGGGGCTGATCGAGCTTAGAAGTAACCTGCCTGACAAAGGACTGTTTAGCCGTGTGTTCCCCTGCCCAGTCCGCTGGGCAACGCCGGACCCAACCGAGGGGGTTAATGCTGAAAAAAAAGAAGGAGCAGCCAGGCATGGCTGATTTCAGTGCAGGGGAAGAAAGGCTTGTTGAATTAATCCCCAGCTAATGAAATGTTGTGTGCCCATTTGCTTCGGGTCACCTGTGAACTCTGTCGAACATGCTGGGAAATACTTTTGAACATCAAATCCTCAGAGTTGGAGTTGAAATCAGCTGGCCCTATCTGTGGTTTGAGAGAGCTGGGGATCGATCCTTCTGTACCTGCATTTTACTGCTGTGCTTTTTGTGAAGCTAGAGAAAGCGCATTTTCACCATGTTTCCTTTTAAATCACTTATGCTCATTTTTTTAATCACATGCAGGGGCCAAAAGGGGAGAAGGGTGACCCAGGACCTCAGGTGAGAGTGTGTGGATTTCATTCTTTCTGAGAAACCTATGTGAAATGTAGTACTTATTAAATGGGTTTTCCACCTGTAATGCTTTTGAAATAGGGTAAACCAGGACAGGACGGGAACAGTATTGTCGGACCGCCTGGACCACCAGGACCACCAGGACCAATCATAGCAATACCTGAGGTAAGGGTGTTTGCCAAGCATTAAACTCTCCAGAACTCGTCTTACAGAGAAGAGGGCACAGGCAATTAATAAACTGGCAATTCTGCTGTTGATGTTCAGCTCGTAAGTCCTCAAAACAAAAAAAATCTCAGTATGTCTCTGTATCAAATGGATTGGTTTTGAAAAGACGAAATAGGAAGGGAAGTGGGTGAAGAGCTTACATAGGAAAATTATGGGGCCATATTGAGAGCTTCTCACAAACTCTCCAGCTGATTCTGCAGGACTTGCAAACATCAAATAAAAATCAACAGAGAAATACAAAACTGGGAATGTTTAACAAAGCAAGGCACCTGAGACGCAGCAATGTGTAGGAGAGATACACATTGTGTTTTCTGACAGGTGTCCGCTATACAAACCAGAGCACTGACTCTGTTGCGGAAGCGACAGCCAAAAGTACCAAGGGGTAAAAGCCTAGAAGCTCATAAAAACTGCCCAATATCCCTTAGCTGCATGTATGTTCTCAGTCAGTTTTGCTTTGTGTACATCAGCCTTTTCAAAAACAATACTAGTTAGCAGTAACGAAGGCTAGAGATTAGGATGAATCCCATTTCAAGCTGATAACAAAAATCCTTGTGGTTGGCTTGATATGACATTAAGAACTGGAGAAGCTGTGAGTGGCTGCAGGAAATTCTTCACCTCTGAGAGCTGAAGGTACCTAAAACAGCGAGACTCGTCCGTGGGAATGCATATTTCGGCAGTAAGAAGTGATTTGTGATTGCAAGAAGGGAAAATGCCCAGCTGGGAAATCTGTGTTAGCAGGACCTGGCCACCAACATTATCATGAAGCTGAGATACACGTAACATTTTTTGTTGACTGGAACAACTAGGCTTTCACTTAGGCTTCTGCTACTGACAGCAAATATTGCATAGACTGGCATCCCGTAGCCCACATAACCAGTCCCAAAGGAGTTGGGTTTTTTTACTGAATTTACTGGGTATCCACCCAGAATCTTAGGATCCAAGATCCTAAGATCTTGCATGAGCAGAATTATAGATTCACAGAAGTGTTGGTTGGAAAGGGTGTCTGAAGATCATCTAGTTCAAAGTCGTCACCAGCTCTACACTTTATCCTGTTTCTGTTGGAGTGCTGGGAAGTTCCTCAATAGCTGTGACAGAAATGCTGGTGTAAAATTCATGTTCTTTCTCACAGCCCTGTGTCCTGGTTTCAGCTGCCACGGCGTCACTGTGGGGCCTTAACTCTTATCAGTGACTAAACAGCTCTGTTTGCAGTAATAATGAATCTGAATGTGTTGCTCCTTAGCTCATTAGTACTTAAAAAAACACTGTGAGAGCCTCAGAGGGAGGACAGTATGTATAAGAAATGTAAAAAGATTATTGAAGCTGACATAGCAAACTAATGACGCTAGTTAGCTGGAGGCTGTATGGCTTCCTACACGTTGTGATAGTCACAGTCCGTATGTCTATCTAATGTGTAGCTATGTCTGAAGAAACCTAACATGCATCCTTTGAATTCTCCAGAACTTCTGCGTGAACGACCTTTACCATGCATTACAGAAACGTATAGAGCCTAGTAGAAGCTTTATTGCATTAGGTGTATTACAAACCCATAGAGAAAGCCATTTCTTTCTCTAAATACCTTGGAGTTTAAGAAGTAAGCTCTCTTACAAAGTCGGGTGCATAGTATATGTGGCTTTATGTACATTTGTAGCAAACAGGTATTCTGGGGGGGTACAGCAAGAGCCATCTATCTTTATATGCTTCCAATCCTCTATATTGTTAACCAGATGGTTTCTCTGAGAACTTGGTGTGCTGGATTTTGATGCAGTTAATTAAATGTATGTGTGTGTGTGTAAGTAAGTGTCAGTATGTATGACACTGAGTTCTACTTACCTCACAAATGTTTGTATAAGAACAGGACCTTTGCTTACTACACGTTTGCTGAGATAGAAGATTAAATTATGCAAATACATTTTGTTGATTCAGTGTCTCATCTTCTGTAGTTAGCTTCAGATATGGAAAGAACTACTGCAAGCAGACCTATCAATTGCAGTTGGAATTACAGAGCTAAAATAAATACCAGTACCAGCTGCTGTAATGTGGATATTGGCTTGACCTGGGCAGAGCAGCAGAGATCGATGAAGTGATCTAAGCAAACCACAGGGCAGTTAGAGAGATCACTCCCTGGGTCAGGGTCTATTAGTTCACTCATTTAACTGTTGTGGAGCCAAAGACAACAATACTTCTTGGGCTACAGAAGTCCAGTCTATCAGAGTTGGAAGGAAGTTTTCTTATGAAGGGCTGGGTGGCTACAACTAAACAGATTTTATGCTTCTTGATCAAAATGAAAGAAATTAAAGAGCTGGTGCGGTTTCAGCATTTTTGAGATATTAAGGCCTGACGTGGACAGCTGTGGCTCAGGGCCTGGCCCCACCACTACCTGGCCAACAGCACATGGATTGAACTGCGCTGAAAAGTGGACCTTGGTTTCCTCCTCATTTAACCTGGTCCCGATGTCAACTGGGGGGATTCAATTCCTTCAGGAGCCACTTCTAACACTGTGGAAAGACACGGTAAGATAAAATGGAGGTCTGCAGTGGAACCTCGCCATTTCCAGGCTTCTGCAGAACCTGCCAACACCCTGGGTCTCAGGGGCTTGCAGGCCTTTCTGCCACCTCAGTTGCCTCCTGCTGTCAGTCAGGAATTCTGCTCCAAACTGCCATGTTTAAAAACCAATGTCCCTCAGTTTGCTGCTCTTTGACCTTCCAAAATACTAGAATCAATATTCCTTACCCTATATTAGCTATTTTGCTCTTCTGGAGCATAGCCTCTGATACTCAGTGCATTCTCATGCATGGATTCATGATAACGAGTAAACCATATTAATTGTTGCTATGATTTTATCACTCCAATTTAGTTGGATACAGTACAGAAATAATTTTGAATAGAGAAATTTTATTGGGTTTAAATTTAAAACTTTTCAACTATTATCTATTGCTGCATTATTCATCCATATTTTAGGTACAAGAACTGCATGAAAGGCCTGGAGAAAGGTTAATGTTGGGGGCGTAAAGCAAATGTCGAAGTATTTTGTGTTTCCTATGTTCTTTCTGTAATTCTAATAAGGGCATATTCATGCCATTTGGATACAAGGCTGAAGGTTTACTTAGAACCCAGCCCAGACAATCATACTAAAACCTACTGTTTCTTCCTCTTCATAACAGTGAAGAAAATAAGAAAAACAACGTTGTCCTTAGTTCATAGTCAGCACTTTCTGACCTGATTCGATGTGTTGAAAAGTTACATTGCTGGATTGTTGCTATTAAAGCTGCTTGCACATCGAAAAAGGAAGATAAATATCTATATACCTAGAGCAGCTTGTGAAGAGTGCAATCTTTTTCTCTAATCATCATCCCTGTACCCTCTATTTTCATATATTCCTCAGCACTGTGTACAGTTTTCTGACTTCCAACCGCAATTTCCATTTGCATTGAAACTCTATAAAATATACGAAGTGCCTGATCCAAGCTCAGCAAAGCCTTTGGGATTCTTTCCACTGACTTCAGTACAGTTTGGATTGAGCCCCGAAAGATTGAATACTGAGTAATTCCACAATGGAAAGGCAGTGTAAACCCAGGGCTCCTGGATTTCTGCCACCAGCTGTAGATAAAGCAGAACAATTGCAGCAGGAGGACTCTTTTATTACTGTCATTAAGGTAACAGCCCATGTCTTGTTCCCCTTCTGGGCCATATAGAGCTGGGAATACAGTGGGACCAAAGGCATCGAACTACCCCGGAGCAATGCGGCAGAGCTTATGCAGGCTGGGAGATGGAGTGTTGCCTGCAGGACTTAAACAGTCTTTTTATTTGGCAGTTTTCCAGTGGGTTTTGTAGAACATGAGGACAGGGAGCAGGTAGCAGCACCCAGTAAAAGTGACAGGCTTTAGCAGCATGAACCATGATGCCAACATGACCTCAAAGTACAGAAAGTTGACCATATACAGCCATGCTCAGTTGACATAGGATAGGATAGGATAGGAGGATAGGATAGGATAGGATAGGATAGGATATGTGGTGTGACCAAGCAGGTCTGTCCTCTTTTGTGTCCTCCTTCACATCCCAGATTAGAAAAATAGTATTCAGAGACTCTTAAGATAATTGGAAGTGACCTCTGGAGGCCATATTGTCAAACCTCCTATGCAAAGCAGGGGTAGCTTCAAACTTAGGTCCTGTAGACTGTATTCATAACAAATGTTGCAAAAGATTGTCATCTGATAGGATTGATCTGCACATGGTTACAAGCAAAAGAGGCATTCAGCTTCACAATACCTCAGTGACAACATGCTTATTCATGTGCTAATTGAATCCCTGGCCCCTAAAGGCATGCCCTGCCCTGGCCTTGCGAAATTCAGATTTTCATTACATTGAATGGGAATATACTGCTGCACACAGAGCCTTATATTGAAATGAAGGACATGGCTTGCCTGCTAAACAAGTGGACTAGTTCAAGCCTCTAAGGACATTCAGTACATATTTCTGAATCCAAAACAAGACTAAACTGTCATGTAATAAATGGGACTGTTGGACTGAAAGAAATGAAACAAATGACAAAAACAGAGTAAGGATCTTTTTTTCACCTACAACATTTATGTGGAGCAAGCACTTACTCATTGTCTGTCTTGAATTTAATGTATGACCATATGATATAGTATTGGGAACACCTATTTAAACCAGAAAGGTAGCTATCTGAAACCAAAATGAAAGTCTAATCATAACATCTGGACAAGAATCTGACTGGGAGCAGCCAACACGGATTTACTAACGGCAATTCATTCCTGACCAAAATGATTGCTTGCCCATGGGCAAGCAATGGACACTGGATGTTGTACACCCTGACTTTAGCAAGGTTTCTGATGCAGTCTGCCATGGTCTTGCTATCACCAAACTGATGACCTATGAAGTGGATAAACGGATGATGAAACAGGTGGAAAAATGGCTTAACTGATGGACTCAGAGAGTCATGATTGGCATTCATGAGACTGCTTCTGGAGTACCATGTCCAGCTGTGAGATCCTTGGTACAAGAAAGATATTGACAGAATGGAGCAAGCCCTGTGCAGGGCTGCCCAGATGGTCAGGGGACCGGAGCACTGAGACCACTGGGTCTGCTCAGCGTGGAGGAAAGAAGGCTAAGGAGAGACTTTATTGCTGTCTACAACTACTTAATCAGAGGATACAGAGAAGACGGAGGCACCCTCTTCTTGGAGGTGTATGGCAATATTACGAGATGTAACAGACACAAGTTGGGACATGGGAAATTCCAATTAGATAAAGCAAAAACTTTTTACCCTGACGATGCTCAAATACTGGGACCGGTTGCCCAGAGGAATTGTGGCATTTCCATCCTTAGAGGTGTTGAAGACTTAACTGGACAAGTCCACGAGCGACCTGATCCAATTAGACCTGCATTGAGGAGGGGGTTGGACCAGATTATGTCCAAAGGTCCCTGTCCACCTCCATTATCCTGATTCTGTGATCAAATTATGCAGAAATGTCTGAGCTAATGCTGAGCTCACTAATTCCAGGATAGGAAGCAGTATAACAGCATAGCTATTATACTGCTCTGGTCAGGCTTCTGGAGACTCGGCGCTGTTAGCCTAGGTGCTGCTCCACATCCAAGTGACTACACTGTTTTGGGGATCCAAGCTCATTTCATTGATTGCAGACCCAGCAGTAGGAGCGGAGCTGACTTAGGAATTGCCGCATGGCACTGCACGGTGTGATGCAGATATGTCCAGAATAGAATTATAACTTCAACTCTACAACAGGACGAGTGTGGTCAGACAGATTCACCATCTTAGAATGGCAGTGACATATTGGAGTGTAAAACTTTCATTTTGATCTTTATCTTACTGAGGAGAAATTACTTCAGGCTGCCACATTTGGTGTCATAGTTTTCAAGTTAAAAATGAGAGTCAGTTAATTGAAGTTTTGAAAGCATTCTGAGATCCTTACATATGAAGTGTAAAACAAATGCTAGGTTTTGTTATTCCAGATGTATAACAAAAATTAGAAGTAGAGAGCCTTTTCTGTGGCCTTATTTGTGTTTTTCTCCCCATGGTTACAAAGGGATGCTTTAACTGTCTATATATCTCTAAAAATATGTGTGCCCTAGATAATCAATTTGGTATTTGAAATAACCTGTTCCTTAACCACTTTTTTAGCTACTACTCAATGATACAGATGGAATTTTTAACTTTACTGGAATTAAAGGACTGCTTGGGCCTCCAGTGAGTATATGCTGCTTTATTAAATCTTCAGATTTGCTTTATCTTCAGTGTCTCCTTTTAAGTATCAGCTAGAGCTGAGTTTCCTATGCTTTAGAATTGTGTTCCTGCTAACTTCAGCACTAAACTCTGTGGAAGTACTTCAGGAAAAAACTGAATTCTGTGTGAATGAATTGCTTTTACATGTTAGTATGAAAGAAAGGAGTTGTCTTAGCTCTGAATCTGAACTATATGCTCAGGATGACAGACACGGGGAACTGATGAAATAATGGGGACCAAGGTTTACATAGCATTTCTTCCATTTTTTTTCTATGCTTGTTTTTCAAGCCTTAAAATGTTGGGATAAAGTATTTTGCTCAGTTCTGCTTGAGACTGCAACTAGGAGTGCTAGGCTCCTGTGTATGAGTTTAGTCTCGCAGCAATTACAACTGTGGAGGAAAAGCTGGAAATTTCATGAAAGAACAACAGATGTGAAATTTCAGATTCTGTTTCACAGATAGGAGTATAGCTGCAAAATAGTTCAGTCAAACATCTGAAATTCTGAATGCTTCTTGGTAATGATTTCAAATTCCCAGGACTGGATCCAAAGAGAAATCTACCTTTTCCAGGCTGTGGAGTCTATTCAAACTTGCTCGAAAGTCTACAATATATTGCACTTTGCAAAATTTTAATCCCCCCAAAGGAAGCATCTTACTTCACAGCTAGTTTCATTTGTGGACTGTTGTTTGTGAATTTTATTTTATCTGTCTTCTTGTTTGTGAGCCCGGTTCTCTCCCTCACATTTAATCCCTGATGAAACAAGGAAGACCAGAACGTGTGTACCTGATGACAGCAGAATTTCACTCTACATAGCCATAGTTTGAAAAAAACTTTTATCTTATTAATACAACTGTCCCAAAACAAATATTTACTAAATCTGTCAGTGAACTGGTAAGAAGGGCATTAGCTCCAATAACACCTTTTAACCTTTATCTGTTAGCCTAACATGCCTCTTTTCCACTTGTCCCATGGTAGGATGGCATCACATTATTGTGGCTGCATCCAGCTGTGCTTATGGTAAAACAGCTTTCATGGAAGAGCATTTTGGTGTGTTTCCTAAAAACCTGATTCTCCTAATCCCTGGACATAATAGGATGCCAGGATAGGATGGGTCCTCTCGTGTGAAGCTCTGTTGCTGCAGGTAGTCGCCATTCAAGCCTTAGATGGCAGGTTCTCAAAACAATATAGACGAGTGGGCTCATGAGCCCAGCAGCAACGCATTGGTTCGCAATAGCTGTTAGAGTTACGGTCCTAACAGAAAGAAGTAGGTCCTGCAGGTCGAAGCGCAGCTGCAGTTGGGAAGGTCTTTGAACCTCAGCCTACAAGCTCACCCTAGTCAGGAAAGACAGGCAGGCTCGTAGTGCCTCGGGTAATGCACAGCCAGGGGATCTGAACAAGAACTGAAGTGTCTCGCTGCAGATATCACAGTGGGGCAATCTTAAATACACCCAGTAGAAATCCAGATCCATGTTTCTATTCACAGCCTATTGCACACTCTATTTTCTATCCACAGACAACCAGGAGCAAAATGGCAAAGGTGGGAGGGCTACTGTGATCTCTGTGCTGGAATCTGGAAAAGATTCAAAGGAGGCTGAATTATGGTTGCATGCCTTTCATATGTGGAAAATGTCACTTTTCTTCAGCGTTTCCTGGTCTGTGTCCCTCCAGTTTTGGAAAGTAAATGCTAATGTCCCAGAAAAACTTAGAAGCGTAGGGCATTATGGAGTGTTCACAACTTTACCACTGGCCGAATGAAGTTCTTAATCCAGTTTCAGATCAGTTAATATTCACAAATTATGCAATACATGGAAAATGCATACTCTGTTTTGCAAGTCTGTACTATGTGTTTGTAAGGGGGTGAGTTTTTTGCATTTTGCAGGGGCCAGATGGCAAGCCAGGTCTACCAGGTTTTCCTGTAAGTATTATGTTCCTTGGATTTAAGTATTTTTCAATATAGTTTAATATTTAAAAAATTTATGTTGTACAGAATTTACACAAAGTCTAATAAATTTTCATATGGGAGACTGTAGGTTTTTATGGAATCAACACCTATGGTAGAAATTAACTCTGCCGGAAATGAAGCATACTGTGATACGCACATCTTGTATTCCTGCTTATCTCAGAATCAGTCCTGTAGTTTAAATCTAAATGTAACTGACTCTGATGAAAAATTACTACCTAAGGAAAAGACCTATGCCAAGAGAAACAAATGGAACAAATGGACTTCTAAAAGTTATCTTCATATGTATATGTAATTGTATTATTCTTTAGGCTTTTTTTGTCACCACTACAGAGTACAGTAAAGCCCTATGAGGTGTACCCTTTTTATTTTATCCTTGAGGAACCATTTATTATTTTTTATAATAACATACCAGTGCCACCATGGAAGTATTGCACAGCCATAGTATCAAAGATACGTTATACTATGTTACTTACCTATTGTGCTCAGGCTGCCACACCATAGAAACATTATCTGGCTTGTGACTTCATACAGTATTGTTTATACTATTATATTTATATTCTGTATAATGTGATAGAATTATTTTCCCTTGTTATGATTGTTTTACAGTTCAGACGCGTGCATATGGTCTCAGGATCCTTTGTCTATTGCCTGAGAATAACTAAGGAGAAAACTGGGAAAGCTGACAAATGATGTTGACAAAATGCTGGCAAATTGCCCCAAATTCTACAGAAGGTTGTTTACTAAGTCCTGGGTATTGTGGACTGCATAGGAAGCCAAAGAAAGGGGGAAAAAGCTCCTTAAAAATACTTTTCATTTGAAAAAGAGCTGATAACATTTTGAAAGTGATATAATGAATTCTTAGTCTCTCTGTCATTTACAGAATTTCTACAGACATGAAAATGCCATTCTTGTTCTTACCTCAGGTCTTTTCTTGATCTCTTCACTAATGCAGAAATCATGTAGACTTGAATTTAGTTCTTGGTGGGTAAAAAAAATGCTTCTGAATGCACTTATAATGGAAGATTGTAAAACATAATGTTATCTGAGCAGAATGTTGTCACCACAGAACAGAAAGAGAAATCATCTCATTTTCAAATATGTAATGTCTATTTCAGATAAAAAAAAATTTAAAGTACTGTTAAAAATATAGCTTCAGAAATTCTGTTGACAGTCAGCCTGGCTGAACGATCATGGAGGGAGAGAGAATAGAGTAGGGAGGAAATAGAGAATTTTAGGCTGAATTGCCACTCGTATTAATGTCTGCGTATTTCTCTGTGAATGTGTGTATCATCTACACTGTGATAAACATCAGGGAGCTTTTGGTTTGTTCTTTTTAACAGATTCTCCCTATATGATATTTGTTTGGGGGGATACTTTGATTCAGACAGCAATTTAGTCTTGTAAGAGTTCTTAGATTGCAACCAGAGTGATTCAAGTTCAAGTTTTCCAGTTATTTAAAATTAGATCTAGTAAAATGGCCTGGCTCCATATTCTTAGCAGATCTCACCATGGATTTACGTACTTGTTTTTGCTTAGGGCCCTCGGGGACCAAAAGGTGATACTGGTTTGCCTGGATCACAAGGACCCAAAGGACAACAGGTAAGAGAAAATGCACAGGGAAAAGTACATGATGCAAAATGTGTTAGATGACAACTACTTAGTGACATTAAAATTTAATGATTCTGATTTCACTAGGGATTGGCTTGTTAATAAGTTTATGTGAAAAATTTACTAAGTGGAAATTGAAAGAGTGCTAAACAAAATACTTTGATATAATACTCCTGAGAGCTAACGTTCCTGCCCCAGTGTTGAAATTCTGCAGTGCAGTATGCACTTATCAGAATAAGTTTGCATAAACATGAAACATGAGGTAACCTCTTCTTTCAAGTTGGTTGTCTGTGCCGACACCCTGAGATCCTAACCGAAAGGCCAAACAAAAAAAGATTAATCTTTTCCTCCCCCTTTGGCACAGAGGGCTTTGCCTACAGAATGAAGACTGCAGTTTTCCATTCCCATTGGAAGAATAAGACTTGGCGAGCTCTCTCCTTAGGGTCTTTTCTCTTATTTCTGCACAACAGTGTTTATTTGGTAGCACTGCTGAGAGGTGACTGAGGACTGACTCCGCTGTTTTGTAAATATTGCAGCTGTTCCGTTTTTCTTCCCCTTCTCATCTACGTGCAGGAAGCAGGGGAAAGGAACATCTAAGTTATTACAATCTTGGGGATAACAAAAAGAAAAACAAAAACACTTTCTGCTTATTCTTTGTAAGTAGCTGACCTCACTTCCTCATAAGTAATAGGAAGGCTTGGAAATGGTTGATTATGGTTTGAAGTGGGACTGTAGAAGAACAGCATCTTCATGGCTCAGAAGGAAACATCTCAGGCTATAAATACCAGCCCCCTTTTGTCACAAGGATTCCTGTTCTTTTATGGAGTGCATAAAATGATCAAGCTCAGCCTTAAAATCAGTTGGGTGGTTTTTAGTTTGGGTTGTGGGGTTTTTTGTTTGGGTTTTCTTTTTTTTCTTTTTTTTTTTTTGCTTCTGCTGTCCACGCTGGAAGGAGCTCAAAACTTTGAAGCCATTCTATTTTGTACCCACCAATGACGTAGTGATGTTACTGAGGTGTGAACACCAGGTTGTGCTCAAGAGTGATGAAGTTGGGAACCACAACAAAGCCGCACAGAGACCTAGAAGCATTTTGCTTTAAGGATCACGAGATGCTTCTGTCACAACCTCAGGTCCATAAAATCACGGAAGATAAAGTCAGTGAAGCCAAGCCTTAGAGAGACTCCGAAGTATCTGAAGTATCTTCAGGGAGACTCCAAAGATTTAAGAACCTGCAAGAGGAACTGAGTTATAGCACTTCCTGCTCAGTGGAATCAGCAATGCAAATGAGTTTTAATCAGCAATGCAATTGTTAGTTTCAAGCCAGATTTCTTCCATGAGAGATCTTGGGAAGGCTATTGTACCAAGCTGCCTGAGCTAGGAGAAGGAGAGTTACAGCTGAAAGATCCAGAGTGGGAACTGTGCACTGGCACTGGGGAATGGTAATTCATGGTTCTGGTGCCATTATTCAATGGAAATTACCCCTTGAAGAAGTGGAATGCAGAGGGTCATAATTTGAATGCTGGGAATTGGCTTTCGTTAAAGGCTGCATCATGCCAGGCACATAGAACGATTCATGCTTTCCTGATAGTAAAATCAGGACATTCAGTGTTCTATCAAGGTTTTACATTTCCAGCAGGATCTCCTGACCACTGTCTAAGCTGATGGTGCACAAGAAGACACCAATCGCCTGTCTGCCTTTGGCAGAGATCTCTTGTGAACACAGCACATTTCACATAGTTACTCTATTGAGAGCAATCAAAAGTCTTTTTTAAAAAATAAGTAGTTATTTATCCTAGGGATATTTACAGGAGCAAGATATTTTTAGTGTACTTTATTATGTTTTAAGAAAGATCAGCCCTTTTCTCCCCCAGAACCAAGCTTCACCCTACTCACATTGATACCACTTCATGTTTGATATCACAGCATGACTAATCTGTCATGCTTCAAACTGCAGTAATGCTGCTTTGACTTCTTCTGACTCATTGAGAATTCCTTTGTAAACACTGTAAAATAACTTTGATAATTGCAGGGTGAAAAGGGAGAACCAGGAGCTATCATTGCTGCTGATGGATCTTTAACCGAATTGTTAGGAAGAAAAGGGGAGAAGGTGAGCTAATACTGTGTTGTGTTCCTCCAGAATGTTTGGTGGCCTTGTTACCAGCCACCTCTGCTAGATACTGCAGTTCTCCTTGTCATTGCTCTATGTGTCTGTCCTCAACAGGGTGAAGCAGGAGTGGTGGGACCCATGGGACCAATGGTAAGAGATTTCCAAAGATGAGTGGACTCTTTTTTTTATTTTGCCTTGGTTTTACAGAAAATAGTAAATGTAAAGGTAGTTTATTTTAGCTTTTCATTCCTTCTGAGTAGGGATGATAAGGAGTATTCATGCTTCAGGATGCTCAATGTCCTTCAGAAAAGGATGTGGTTGTTACCTGTCTGGTGCTGTAAACTACTGAGTTGATTCAGAATTTAAATTCTACTAGCACAAATGTATCCAATACTATCTAAACAGACAGTGAAATACCATCAGAGCTAGAAACTTACATAACTTATGACTCTGAGTGAACTGGATTTGTTTAGCCCTGAAGATAAAAGGCTGAGAGGAGCTCTGATTGCTCCCTGCCACTGTCTGAAAGGGAATTATAGAACAGAAAACATCAGGTCCTTCTCAGAGGTGCACAGGAAAAAGGCAAGTTACAATGATCACAAGTTCCAGCAAGGGAAATTCCAATTAGATATAAAGGAAAAAACTCACGGTAAAAGTGGTTAATCACAGAGATAGGTGCTTGGAGAGATGGTGGATTGTGGAACAAGGTGCTGAGTGGCATGACCTAACTTGGAAGTCTGTCTTGCTTTGAGCAAGAGTTGGACTAGATGATTTCTAAAGGTTCCTTCCAATCTAAATTATTCTCTAATTCTATGATTTACATTAAAACAACTGACTACATCAGGCTCAATTTCGGTCGGTGCCAATAATTTGCAACTGCCTTGGATTCTGAGGAAGCTGCAGATCAGGCAGTAGAGTCAGACCATTTACCAAAATCAGGATTTAGAGGCCATTCAGGTACTTGGCCTGATATTTTTGACTGGACACAGAATGTTGTATGAAAGCACAAGAAATTACTTAAAAAATAAGAACAATTGCCCAGATTCAGTAGGGTTAGAGCAGGAATTAATTTCTTCTAGTCTAGTATTACAAAGATCAAGGATATTGAGTGTTTCTTTGCTTCTGTTTTTGATGTAACCTGGTCTCTGTTGTGCCCAACTGAATGTTAGTAGGTGTTGTTGTTTCTGTGCACCAAGGTGTGTAGGAGATTTCGCCATCAGTTTCTGTGGTCTTTAAAAGGGGCTAACTGTGTGTGCTGAGTAACTGCTTTCCTAATTACTGTGTACCAGAATACCTTGAGGGGGATAACCTCACTTACCAGAAAGGGAGTTCCTTTTCTCCTCCTTGTATGACTGCAAGATGAGTCTATCCTTTCACCTCAACATATATTGTGGTTTAACCCCAGCCAGCAACTAAGCACCATGCAGCCGCTCACTCACTTCCCCCCACCCAGTGGGATGGGGGAGAGAATCGGAAGGAAAAAGGTAAAACTCGTGGGTTGAGATAAGAACGGTCTAACAGAACAGAAAGGAAGAATCTAATAATGATAATAATAACAATAATAAAATGACAATACTAATAATAGGATTGGAATATACAAAACAAGTGATGCACAATGCAATTGCTCACCACTTGCTGACCAATGCCCAGTTAGTTCCCAAGCAGCGATCCCCCCAGGCCAACTCCCCCCAGTTTGTATACTGGGCATGACACCACATGGTATGGAATACCCCTTTGGCCAGTTTGGGTCAGCTGTCCTGGCTGTGTCCCCTCCCAACTCCTTGTGCCCCTCCAGCCTTCTTGCTGTCTGGGCATGAGAAGCTGAAAAATCCTTAACTTAATCTAAGTACTGCTCAGCAACAACTAAAACATCAGTGTGTTATCAACATTCTTCTCATACTGAACCCAAAGCATAGCACTATATCAGCTACTAGGAAGACAATTAACTCTATCCCAGCCAAAACCAGGACAACATAGAATCATAGAATAATTTAAAATGGAAGTGAACTTCAGAGATCATCTAGTCCACACCACTGCCCAAAGCAAGTCTGTTTAGCTCAGGAACTTGCCCAGTCAAGTCTTCAACATTTCTTAGGACAGAAATTCCACAGCCTCTCTGGGTGGCACATTCCAGTATTTTACAACCTTCAGGGTAAAAAAAAAGTTTGACCCTGTATTTATTTGGAATTTCTCATGTTCTAGCTTGTGTTCGTTGCCTGTCATCCTATTGCTGTGCACCCTTCAGGACATGTCCTTTTTCTATCAGCCCCAAACTCTGTGTTTACATCTTTTTGTACTGCCACGAGATGCTTCATCCAGTTCAGCATACCGACAAGGCCATTCAGAGGCAGTTCTTGCCAGCACTGGGGCGAATGATTACGCTGCAGGAGAATTTGGCACACAGAACCCATCTCAAGACTTTGCTCAGCCAGTTCCTCTTAGTGCAGAATTCTTGTTTGATCATCGCTGCTAATGGGGATGATTCATTTTGGTGTTGTCCCATAGAAAAAAATCCCTTTGTAGTCAGTGAGAGTCCTGTGCAGCAAAAACATGCAGACTTCAGAGTGCTGGGCCAGAGCCTCCGTGGCATAACTTATCAAAGTTTTCTTTATGATGGTTCTGTTCCACTTTGCACAAAGTAAGGCTTTGGCCCAAGAACAGCTTTGTGGTAGCTGGAGATGCTGATCATTCCTCTGTGCTGTTAGGGCACAATGAACTCATACATGAGTTTCCAAAATTTAAAAAAAATTCCCTGATAATTGCTCCGCTCCTTTTCAAGACTTCAGCTGGACAGAAGAGAGGATCACAGCAGCTTGCAGCAGAAGGAGCTACAGAGAAGTGGTGGTTTGGCAGATGACAGCTAGGGATAGTCAGGAGGTTAGTACTGTTAATACAAAAGCAGAAGAGAGAGACTGAATCCAGCCTCCTGCCACAAGGGAACTGAGAATCTTTTACCTGCTCGATTATGCTGTTCGCTGTCAGTGAAGCAGACCGTACTGAATAGGAGCCCTTAGTAAGAGCCACAGTGTTAAGTCTGCCCAAATCGGCTCTCTGCTGTTGTAAATGAAATTTCCTTTTCTGGTAAGCAGTCTCCTGTGGTTTCCTCGCTTCCTTCTTTCACTTCTAGCTGTGACTGCTGGTTTCTGTCTCAGGGAGTCAGACATCTGTCAGGAGCTTTGAGAGACAAATAGCAAAGGTGGCTCCAGCACAGTCAAATCTCACATTGTTGATGTTTATTTAAAGTCCAAGTTAAAGCATGAGATCCAGACACTCCTCTTTATTTAAACTAATAAAAAGTCTGTTTCCAGTCATCTTCATTGCTCAGTAAAGCTCAGATTTGCATATTCTGTAAAGGCTCAAACACTAGAAAGTGAAATAGAAAAATACCCCACAACATTTTGGATTTTTTCAAACCCTATTACTGGATATGGTAGCACAGAAGGGTGGGTTGAATCATTTTGAAAGCTTGGGGGCACAATATTGAAGTTCACATCTGCCAGACACCTGCAATCCATTGCCTGCTTTAGACACAGGCACTAGCTTTGATCGTATGGGCAGAAATTACCTTCAAACAGGAAATGAAATAGGAGTCTAATAAAGGTCCTACCATCTTCGAACAGTTTCAGCTGCCATTAGTGAGCTTTAAATTCTGATTACAGTGATGATGTTATGAATCAATATGTTCACATGTTAACCATTTCTGAATTTCATCTCTAATCCAGTCTTCATTTTTGGTATGATAAAAATTGCAACAATTAATCCATGAATTTCAGCTTGATGCTAAGATAAATCATCTCATCATCATCATCATATAAATTTTCCATGAATGTACATGACTTTTCAATGAAATGATATTACATAAAGGCAAGGGCAAACACTTGCCAGTTTCAAAAAAAAAAAAGATCGTGTTAACTGAAAATTCTATCAATATGGCAATAGTTTAATTCGTAAAATGGATAGGTAAGAGACTGGTATTTGAATCCAGATGGTATTCCCGTGTCAATATTCTGCTGATCAGATGAGATGCAAAACTCTGAGTATGCAAATCATCCAAGTATAAATTTCAGGCTATTTTTTGCAACCTTCCTAGCTCTTGCCCGTGCTCCTTCTATGCCTTGAACTGAGATGTAACACAGCAACAGAACTGGACTGTAAATAAGGAGACTCAGTTCTGCCACAGACTTGCTTCCTTCTTAGCCTCCGCTTTCCTTAATAATCAAGAACAAGTGAGTGGCAAGATGGAGATTTCCTCTTGGGTTTTGATTGTTTGCTAGTTACCCTTTGAAGCAGCAGTCACAATGCCAACAAATGTTTGTTACTGTTAAAGTGATGAGGTAAAATTGTGGTAAGCAGTGCAATAGCCAATGTCTTTCTTCCATCAGCGTAGGTCTGTGTTCACCACCATCCTGCAGGTAGCAATAGAAAGTCTGTTACAATAATCATACTGAAAGTACTGTGATTTCTCAGGATGAAACACGTCAGTTGTCACCTATAAGTAGTATCTGCATGAGATCTATAGACAGAGATTATGTCACCAATAATGTAAGAAGGGGTAACTCTTAGCATTTCACCAGACTGAAAAAAAGGAAATGAAACCAGAAAGGCTGATACATACATAAAGAGATTGTCTAGACCCTTGTGGTTTTGCTGAGTTTCAGGAAGCTGACAGCAGATGAAAGTTGGTGGTATCATCAGGTTTACTGCTTTTTGTTGGTCACTTGCTGGTTGCCTGGAAGTTGCATGCTTGCAAACACCCAGCCATAGATCATCCAGAGGCCGGGACCACTTTTCCCAGGCAGCCTGCTCGCCCTTTCTTTTTGCGATCACTTGTACCACTTTGGGAAGCCTGATGGGTCAGTCACTCTTGTATAAAGAAGGATCTGTTCTGTTTCTACTATCAGCCCCATAAATCCACATACCCAGGCTGGCAAGAGGCATGCAGAAGCCTGTCACTATATGAATTCTCAGGCTGGTTCACAGACATTTCCTCATAGGGTCTGAGTCAAAAATAATTAGAAAACCAAAGCAAACAAAAAGGAGATTCACAAAGCATATATCACTAACTGCCTTTTTTCCTACTGATTGATACCTTTAATTTTCCTTTGATACGTGGTGACTCCGTTTTGAATTGCACACTCTACAAATGGCTGAGAACTCAGACTTCATTTCAGATAACCAGTCTTTTCCAAGCCAGAGCTGACTCCAGGCCTCAGCTTCTGAGATCACTCAACAGAGCAAGTAGAGTGGACATTCTGTGCAATCTCTGCAGACAATCACAGACTGATTTTTAACACAAATATAAAACTAAGCCTCTTATTCTAAATAACCCAATATATGTCAAAGATATGTTCCATATATTCTCCATAATCACATTTTCTTTCTTGTCCAGGGACCAAAAGGACCTACTGGACCTAAAGGAGAACTTGGTTTCCCAGGACGTCCAGTATGTATTATGCTCTCAAGTGGAATAAAGATGGAGGAGCTTGCTTCTGACACATACTACACTATTTCTACTTATTTCAGGGCCGCCCAGGACTGAATGGACTGAGAGGTGTGAAAGGTGATCGAGGCGAAGCATTTTATGTAAGTTCTTATGTAAAAAAACCTGTTAAAATCTTAAGTCAAGTCTGATTTATATGAATTCTTTAAAATAATGACATGACTAAAAACCTGAAATGATCTAGAAATAATTATATGTTTCTGCTACTTTTCCTATCTGGTAACAATCATTGAAAAGTCAACTTCTGGGTCCATCTGGACAGTTCTTGCAGATATACATAGTTGTACCAGCTCCTGGTGTAACAGTTATATGTGTGATTCACTGTTAGCATAACTGTTTCAAATAGCAAATGATCTACGATTGCCAATTCTTTCTATATATCAAAGACTTCCTGATCCAGGCCATCAGTATGACCCCTCATGTTGTGAAGATACTCCCACAGGCTTTTAGCTCTCTAGCACAGGTACAAACAGTGCTTGAGCATATCATAGTGAAGTGGCATCTACTCTACTAACGAGGAGATACTTGCTAATACCTACTACCTGCTTTCGTTGCCATATACATGTATCCAGAATAATGACAAGTGCATAGATGATAGCATGTCCATGCCCACCTACAGCCTGTAATTATGGAATGGCAAGTGATGAACCAAGGTCCTGGTGCTGCAAGTCTGTTCTTATGAAAAGACTTCATACAAGTGGTCTCATGGCAAACGTGAAGACTGGACTACGGAACAATAAATATTGCTGAGCATAAGCAGTAAGTTTCACAATAGCAGAGTAATTTGTGTGGTCGTTCTGATGTCACAGGGCAATCTGTGCTAGAAAAATTGGCACCCATACTACAACAGCAGCTAATAATATTTCATCTGCATCAGAGATACGCTGAAAAAAAAAGACAAGGGTATTTTACTGTGTTAGCATAGAAATCCTAAGGTAGGGATCAGCTAGGCATCAGGAAAGGTGATCTAGTGAATATCACTGTATTTCAGTAGAGCACTTCTTGTAAATGAATTCTGTGGTATGAGTCCTCTGGTTCTACTTTGTTTAAAAGAAAAAAAAATACGTGACACACAAACTGCAAAACACCAGTATGTTGTCTATCTGGAAAATAAATGTAAGTGAGATGATGATACTGCTTTATCTGACTGACAGGGAGACTGAGAATTGGTAAGTACGTAAGTATCTTCACAGAAAGCAAGACCAGGTACTGAAGGTTGCTTACACCTCTAGAGAAAGGTGTAAATAGAACTTTAGTTGCTGGAAGGTGAAACCAGACAAATTAGAGAAATTCTAATTGGAAGAAAATGACAGAAAAGATGACTAGCCACCAGCAGAAAATGTTAAAGTAGATTTTCCATTCCTCCATATCTTCAAACAGTGTCAAGGTTCATTTTCTGGGTTGCCTGCCTTAACCAAACAAAAACTATTAAAGCAAGTCTAACTAGATGAAGTACATCAGGCTGGGAGATTAAAGCAAACGAGCAAAAAAACAGGCTGCATGTTCTAATAGTCCTTCCTGGAGTGCTCAGGGAAGAGAAAATGTAATGGATCCCTAATTATTGATGAGATGACATGTGTCACCTCGCAGAAGCTGGCATTGATGTGGAGTGAAAGATGGACATGGCACGGTGCCAGGTTTTTAAATGACACAGTAATGAGTTGGCATATTTTTTTGTAAAGGGCAGTCACGCCTCCAGTCTAGCAGGGTTCCTTGAAGGTGCTAATTAGCATGTAGTTATCTGACTGGCACTTGAAAATATATGAATCTCAGCAGTCTTGAGAATCCCAGACCAGTCTCGGATACCTGATTTTCCTTGGATGAGAGATCCACTGCCTTTAATTTAGTTTCAATTTTTAGTGCTTTGGGATTTCTGGTTTGGGTTTTTTTTCCCCCTGGAAACAAGTCTTAGACCATTTTGTTCTCCAGAGAGTGCTTTAGGTTAAATATTAAAATTCACCTGACAGTTTGGTCCCTGTAACTGAATGCTCAGTCTCCCCTCAAGCCATTTAACGCAAAACTTCTTGGTTAAATGGGGCCCTCTGAGCCCCTTGGCCTTCCTTGTGTAGGTTCAGTTGTATTGCGTATGAAAAGATCTAATATCTTCTTTTTTTCACTTTCTCTTACCAGGGCCTTCCTGGCTTGCCTGGACCCCCAGGGCCCCCTGGACCTCCAGGACGTATAGTTTATATCAAAGGAGTAAGTACAACTGGGCATCAGTTGCTGATCTCTCTCTGCAGCAGAAATGTGCTGCTCTAGAAACAGCCTGCAAAGGGAAACATCAAGACTTGTTTCAGGCCACACAGTTTACAGTGGGTGACCTTGCTTGTGTGCATACGAAACAAATTTCTTAACCGGAGCCACTGCCATGTAAGAGTTTTGCCCCCCCCAGGGTGGGACCTGCTGACAGACCTGTGAGAGCTCCCAGGCAGCAAGCCGGGCTCTCCGCTCTGCAGGTGCTGGGTTTTGATTCCAGGCTTTGTCCCATCATGTCTATTAGATCTATTTGGTGTGTTGTCTGCCGTATTATACCTATGTTCATTAAAATAACTTCCCTTCTTGTTTTCACTAGACAGTTTTCCCAGTCTCTCCCAGACCTCACTGCAAAATGCCAGTAAGCCACACACAGAATCTGCTTTTAGCAAAATGCATGGCCATGACAGTAATAACCACAGTAGCTATATACATAACCACGGTAGTTTTGCAGCTTTTCTCCCCCTGCCTTCGGCTTTGCACCAGAGATGTGTTTTACCTAGTCTTCAAGATAACAGATTTTTCAAGTGTTTAGATACCCAAAATTAGCCATCTATAAAATATATAACAGAACTAGAAACACTAGAACCTTTTGCTTAAAGTGCTTTGATTACTTGCTTGTCCTAACCCTTTTAATACCTTTCAAAGCCTGTGTCTCCATAGTTTAAGAGTTGCTTTGGGGAGCTGAATGTTATATACACACATTTTTCAGATGTATATATAAATACTGTCTCCATGTAATTATGTCTTTAGGTGTTTTCAATTTCCCTGTCCAAAATAAGACTTGTTACGTATTTCATTGTGGCATGAAAGATGCATCAGAAAAGAAAGATCATGTTCTTTATTTGACCCTCAAATGCAGTCTATTCACATATAAATGTTTATTATCTCAGGAATGGCAGCAGGTGAAGCTCTGCACCTGCTTTCCAAAGGGAATGACAAAGCCCCCATTACCTTCAAAGGACCTGTGTGGTGGGTTGACCCTGGCTGGAGGCCAGGTGCCCACCAAAGCCATTCTATGACTCCCCACCCCCCCATTTAGACAGGGGAGAGAAAATATAACAAAGGGCTCGTGGGTCGAGATAAGGATAGGAGAGACCACTCACCAATTACCATCATGGGCAAAACAGACTCAACTTGGGGAAAATTAACTCAATTTATTACCAATCAACCAGAGTAGGGTAATGAGAAATAAAAACAAATCTCAAAAGACCTTCCCTCCACCCCTCCCTTCTTCCCGGGCACAACTTCACTCCCGGATTCTCTACCTAACCCCCCCAGCGGCACAAGGGGACAGGGAAGTTACGGGTTCAGTTCATCACACATTGTTTCTGCTGCTCCTTCCTCCTCAGGGGGAGGACTCCTCACTCTTCCCCTGCTCCACCATCGGGTGTCTCCCATGGGAGACAGTCCTCCATGAACTTCTCCAACATGAGCCCTTCCCACAGGCTGCAGTTCTTCATGAACTGCTCCAGCGTGGGTCCCTTCCCTGGGCTGCAGTCCTTCAGGCACAGACTGCTCCAGGTGGGTCCCCCGCGGGGTCACAAGTCCTGCCAGAAATCCTGCTCCAGTGTGGGCTCCTCTCTCCACAGATCTGCAGGTCCTGCCAGGAACGTGCTCCAGTGTGGGCTTCCCATGGGGTCCCAGCCTCCTTCGGGCATCCCCCTGCTCCGGTGTGGGGTCCTCCCTGGGCTGCAGGTGGAGATCTGCTCCACCGTGGACCTCCCTGGGCTGCAGGGGGACAGCCTGCCTCACCGTGGTCTTCATCACCATGGGCTGCAGGGAAATCTCTGCTCCAGCACCTGGAGCATCTCCTCCAGCACCTGGAGCATCTCCTCCCCCTCCTTCTGCACTGACCTGGGGGTCTGCAGGGCTGTTTCTCTTACACGTTCTCACTCCTCACTCCAGCTGCCATTTCTGTGTGCCCCGTAACTTTTTTTTCCTTCTTAAATGTGTTCTCCCAGAGGCGCTACCACTATCACTGATGGGCTCAGCCTTGGCCAGCGGTGGGTCCCTCTTGGAGTCAGCTGGTGTTGGACACAGGGGAAGCTTCCAGCAGCTTCTCACTGAAGCCACCCCTGTAACTCCCCACTACCAAAACCTTGCCATGCAAACCCAATGCAACCTGCAATTCCACACATAGCATCAAAAGAAAGGAGATGGGGGGTTACATTTTCAGAACACCCTGATGCCATTTTTGTTTAAGGAATTATGGAAACTAGATCCTACAATGAACTGCAAACAGAGCTCAGTCCTGAAAGTACTTTCCCCAGGGCAATATTGTACTGTTAAGCCGTGGGTTAGGTAATTGGAAAGGATTCTGTCTTTGAGAGCCACAGACCTCCCCTGAATCCTGTGGTGTGCAGTATGGCTGTTCTACTTCTCTGTTAGCAGTATAGCTCAAAATAGTATTGTGCCCGCTCCTCCAATTTCCATTCCAGTTCTTTTTCACTTGTTTTAGAGAAGCAGCTCTCGACTTCCAGTATACCAGATGCATTGATACTCATCATCACCCTACCCTTCCGGCTGAAGAAAAATGTATCCCAGCTTATGGATCTTTCTGTTAATTAATGATAACTAGTCATTACTCTATGGTAATTTGACATTTCTATGGTTTCAGCCTACCACCTCCAGGCATCAGCTTTTTACCTCTTTGAATTCCTCCCCTAAACCTTCCCATTCCCACCGTATAACATTCTTGTATATTAATCACATATGTCCATAATCACATATGGATTAGTCAGCCTCACCTCCGAACCCTGCCTGGACAAGGCCCTGAGCAACCTGATGTAGTTGATCCTGCTTTGGGCTAGACAGTCTCCAGAGATGCCTTCCAGCCTCAACCCTCCTGTGAGTCTCTGTGAAATGATTGAAACAATACAAGCCTATTTTAGCTGAATTTCAGATAATAATAGAATGTCACTTTTCAAGAAGGTTGCTATCAGTGAATAATAGCAGTAACTTTTATGTGCACAATAGAAACCTGTACTTGTAAATACCTCTTCAGGCACCTGAGTATGCTAGACAGATTTGTCCTACATTTGTGAATAATCTCCTAAACCTATCCAAGTGTATAGATAAGAATTCTGCTGTACATGCCTCCATAAATGAATATCGGTAAAGAACTACAGACTGAACCCCACAAGTTTTCCTCATGTGAACTGAACTTCTGAAGTTAATGGAGCTATCCGTGTGAGAAAGACTTCTAAGAGCTAATACTACAGGATTAGCCAGATGCAGCACCTTCAATTTTTTTTTCATACACTTGCTTAGATTCATATATATAGTACTAGCTAGTACTAAGATCTGTCCATTTCCAAGCACTGTGCCACATTTTAATTCCTGCACTGTCCCTATTTTGAAGACAGGCAGTAGAGGTAAGTCGCATGCTCACTGTTACAGGTGGCTGGTATCAGAACAGGATAGACTAGAACAGCTTCTGCCTCCCAGTTATGGTCTCAATGCATCTGGAGCATAGGTCAACATCAGACAGTAAGCATAGCCTGTTATCTTACAGTCAAAAATCAAATCCTGCTTTCAAATGCAGTGACGTGAATTCAGAATTGTTCTTGGAGAATGAGTTTTCTGATGCTTCACTGGCATGACTGAGAGTAGGATTTGCTGATGCCTCCAAAACGCATGTTGCTACCCTCTTCCTGAGAGCATGTTGCATGTTAAAGAGCACAATCCTGAAAAAAGCTTGATCAGCTAATACTCGGACCTTGACAAACTGGAGATAATCCCAGACTGTTGTTATAATATTCACTGTGATAGCATGCAAATTTTCCAGGCTGTTCAGTCACACCAAGTAATGCACATCCATTGGTTAATGTGTATGCATAATTTTTAATAGATTTATTTGTCTGTAGGTGAGCACTCCTTACCCTGGAAATCAAGAAGCTCTTAATGTCCATGGTGAGTAGTTTTTTTCTCACACCTTGGTTTAAATAAGCTTTTTTTGGTTTTTTCTTAGTTAAGCTCTTCTTGCTTTTTCTTGGTTATTGCATAATCGGGTTTGAGGGGGAAGAAAAAAAGCTTAGGTCTGCACTTTGAAGACTAAGATTCATAAATAGAGCAATGCAATACAGTTTCTGCAAGATCTAATCTTAGAAGTCCTCTGTCAGAGCAGAGGTGTCACATGGCTGCGACGAATCGTTACTCTCTTCTCTGGCAGAGTTCCTAAGATGCAAATTCTAAAGTCCACCTGATACTCCATCCCACCAAGCAGCCAGGTGGTCTCATTCCTCCGGTGTTTGACTGATGGTGTCAAAACCACTTCCCTTCTCTGAGTGACTGATACACAAAAACCACGAGCTTGTAATCAGAGCTCCCATCTTTTGGCTTGAAAGGAAATTATCACGGGCAGGGTCAACACATGCTGGCTGCTGGAGTCCCAGAGAATATTGCCGAGGGAAAGAAACAAGCTATTAAAGATTCTTTCTGTGAGGGGGTGGTGATTTTTCTGGCGAGACAGAAGAAATGTTTCTCATCCCCTCCTTCACTAGGAAGGCAAGGCCTGTTGAAAAGAAAAATAATTTCGGGGGTTTGGGAGTAGCTAGGACAAAACCATGACAGGCAGACAAAGAAGGAAGTAAGACTAATGGGGAAGGAGGATGAGAAACTCCACACATGAGGACCCTGGGGAAATTCTCACAAGGCTGGAGAAGTTTTGTTAGTTTTCACTCCTCTGAATGGAAAGGGGTTTCACGACAATAGAGGGTCAAATTTGTGGGGTACAATGATGCCCTGAGCTTGCTTTCTGAATCCTTACCACTGAATAACTGACTCATCTCTTACAAGTGAAAGCCAAAGTCTCGTGCTTGGCAAACTGTCCACATTTCTTCAGGGCTATGTCCACAGAATTAAGTCCATAGAGCTGGTTGTCCAGCGCTGCTCCTAAATTCAAAGACTCCCAGTTGCTTGTGTCCCCCTGCACACAGGAACTCCAACAAATTTCTCTGTCTGTATTTTTTGTTTTTAACAAAGAATCCATGATGTAACAGAATAAATGTCCACAGAGAACCCGAAGTTCTTGGTTCAAGGCATTTTCCTTGGTTCTAAGAGTTGACTCCAAGCTGCTAAAGGACATTCTGCTCTTTTTAGACTTTCAGCCTAGGTAAAAGCTTGAAAGTGAGGATTTTGACTATGACAATTTTGTTTAAAACTTGTTGGTTTTATTCAAGTAAACATTATAGTTTCTTTTCTCTAAATGCATACTAATTCTCAACCCAAAGAGTAAACCCTGAAGTCACTCCAGCATGCATCCCTTCTTTCTTTGGTTTAAGGAGGAAAAGTCACCATTTATGTACAGTTTTCATGCCATTTTAAGAATATCGTAATGGTCTGACTGTTCCATTCTTGAGCTAGTACTCCACCAGATAAGCACAAAGTGGTCACTTACAGTGCGCACGAGGCGTTAAAATTAAGGCAAGCCTGCATCTCTGGTTCAGTGCTTTTGTCCTTCCTCAAACCACACCCCAAGGATGGATTCAGTTACACGCCGAGGGAAACAGGTAGCAATTCTGCACCAAAAAAAATGGTGAATGCTGACTGAAATAGTGTTGCCTTGACCGAATTGTGTGGAAGTCCTTCAGTTCCAAGGGCAGCAGAAAGTTCTGTCACAGTTTTGCCCCTCCAGAGCTTCTTGAAGCTGGAAAAAAAGTTGGGACATTAAAACAAAGTCCCAGAGCATCCACAGGGAGCAGCTGGCAGTTTTCTTATGACCCAGTAGTACACAATGGAGAAGGAGGTCTTCTCAAGATCACAGAGGAAATAAAGTCAGTGGTCTTCCTCCTTTTCTTTAACCACTTCTAACAAAAATTTATTCCTGCCTATTTATTATACTTTCAGTGTAATTTTATGGAAAAAAGCAGTAGTGCAGCCTCTAACATACAGCCTGAACCTGTTTCCCAGTTCCCATGTTCCTGGGAATTAAAACACTGTTCCCATCACTCTGCAAAGGAGTCTGGAGAGTTTACAGTTTAATCAGCAACGTAAAATGAGGCCCCACTGCTCTATCAATAGGCATTTGACCATGGGCTCACAGCTGGAGGCTGGGTCACCAGACAGATCACGGGGATATCCATGGGAGTATGACCAGCTTTCACTTCTCATGGCTGAAAAGACGAAAGAGAAGGGTGGAGAGGAACTATCTGGAAACTTCTGTTGTAACATAGGGCTCTGAAAGGGAAGAAGTCCATCTCATTCTTCTGTATTTGTAGCCATTCTGCACAACTAGAAGAAGGAAAAATGCTGTAACTATTTTTCAGAGTAAGGCTTTCTTACCAATAAAGTCTTTGTTTATTTCTTACCAATAAAATCTTATTTAGAAGTGGCACCAGGTAATGGAGCATGGACTAGGTACCCAAGCAACAGATTGTTTCTGTGCTTGCCCCAGTGAAATTCACAAATGTAATCAGATCAGGTTAGAAAAGAGCCAGTGTTCTTAGTGATCCACTGACTCCCAGCATAGACCACAACTGACCACAGGGGCTGAAGATATCACAGGCAGGGAACCATCAAAAATTACTTCAAGAGATGTGTCTTGTATCTGCTTGTCATTGTATTTCAGTACCCTTCCTGCCCATAACTCACAATAGGATCACCTCCCCTTAAACTTGAAAAGGCATTTCTACCTGAAGGAAGTGGCTATAAGATGTTACTGTGGCAGAATGATGTTATTTTACATGAATTTTGCAAAGATATTAGCAATTACTCAGGCAGAACAAAGAGAGAAATCAGACCTAAGAAGTCTAAATACTCAGGGGTCATTTTACCCAGCTATGTGGTAGGGTAAGGTTAGCATGGAAGTTGAATAGCATCTGGAAAAATAGGTTTGTCCAGATGTATTTGGGTGTAATTCTACCCTTAGCTCACCTGGATGGAAAATTATGCTAAAAGCATTTCTGTTCTCAGAGAACATTTTCTTCATTATTAATGCTTTTATGACATGAAGGAGCAATAAATGATAACATTTGTGACATTCACAGCTGCAGATATTATCATTTATTGGTTTGTTTTGGAGTCTGGAGGTACTAGAAGATGAGGTATCAAATGCAGAGCCATAACTCAAGAACTGTTTCTACACTGGCCCCAGTGAAATTCACAACTGCAGTGAGAACAGGTTTGTTCAGAGGGTCTTAGGCTAGGTGGTTGGGGAAGGGAGAGTGAAAGATTGACTTGTAAGAGAGAGGTTGTCTTGCACATGTTGGGGTTGATAAGAGAGGACAACGAGGCAGCCATTCAATGTTCGTGAGGAGAGTGAGACAAGCAAGGGACTGGAGCTACGTGCCCCGCATGTATGGAAAAGTCTGCTCTCACGCTGGGTGGTTTGATGGTCACTGCTATAGTCTCTGCTGTTTGCAAGTTCTCATGAATTTGTGATGCTTTTATGGCAGGTGCTAAAGCAAACAGAGATTCCTGGGGGCTGCGCAGCTCAGCGGACTTAAAAGGAGAAAAGGGAGACAGAGGTGCTCCAGGACCACCAGGTACACTAAATCTGATATGGCATTGACATCCTGAAAAGGAATACATGTTTAACTTAAAAAGCAATTCAACAAAGTACTTTGATGCTTACCCCGGCAGCCTTACCTGCCTAAAGATGTACACTTAGGTTCCTTGCTGAACTGACACACAGAACAACAAAGCCCATAACATTATCAAAAATGTCTTCTGAAAAGAACTATCTGTACGGCACATTTGTAAGTATTACGAAAGTGTTAAGTGCAAGAATAGATATTGAAATGTAACTGGCTGGTCAGAGATTTTTTGAAATCTTAGAAGGACATCATGTTCAATTCCTGAGACATCATTTTGTTGTCAGTCTTTTTGAGCCAATTGGGCTAAAATCCAGTGCTTCCCATCTCAGGGTAGCACACCTCTGCATTCTGAGTTCAAGGCATTCACTTCTTGATGACAGTCCCACTTCCAGCTGGAACTGGAACAAGATGATTTCCATGTCAACCAACTTCTTAATATTCTATGCTTTATTTGTGATAATCATGAAAAGTCTGTGTGAACTAAAAATACCAATTCACTGATGGTAGGAACATCATAACAGATGTTCCTTACCAAAGATTTACTTTTCTGTATCAAAAAGTTGATACACATTGCTAATTCTTACACATTCAAAAATAGTTACAGAAACAAGCATCCATTTGAAAAGACAGCTATTACAAACTCTTCCTTTTCTATACATTTTTTGAAAACTCATATACTGAGGTAAGGCTTTGGTCAGTGCCAGAAATCATTTGAAATAGAAGAAGCAGTATATCAAATTAATGTTGCTGTACCATATTTATAATCTTTGTCCTCTTATGTGTTGATAATAAATACAAAACTACATCTATATGGATATTTCTGTCTTTGTTCCAAAGACACAGTTCTGTTGACTGAAGATGATATTTTGGTTATTTTTAAGAGGACATCTGTTCTATTAAAATCCATTTTCTTGTCTTGTCCTCATTAATTTTTATTTTGATTAATATCCAGTGCCTTAAAATAAGTGGTTAGTGCTTCCTAGTCATCAATAAACTTGTAAAAAGAAGAAGGAAGAAGCATTCCTAAACAGAAATAAAGAAAATCTTCTCTTCTGTGCTGTTTTATCCACCACGAACATGTCAGCTCCTTCTCAGGTTCCATATTTAATGAAAATTAATGTCCTACAAGTATTTTTGCCTATAACTGATGATTTCAGGTGCTTCAGAAGGAGAGGATTATGAGAGGATTATACTTATCATCTTGTAAAACTGCAGCTACTGAAGGATAGTGAAAATAACACAAGAATTCTGGTTAAACTGAAAACTGAATTCACCTGTCTTATAAAATAACAGAATTTATTCATTTGTTTGCCAACTGAATCCAAACAGATTGACTAGCCTCAATATTTTGTGAAGCTAAAATCTGTTGACTAAGACCAATTCCATTGCTGCTCTAAAAAATATTCCTTTTTGGTTCTTGCTTGTTGATGTGGTTGCTAAAATATTCTTTTATACAAACCAGTTCTCTGGGTCTCACAGATATCCACATAATCATTGACAGTGAAAATTCACATGCCATAAGTTGCAGGGTAGTGGAATATGATCAAAGTACAGGAATTTTTCAAAACCTTCTCTGAGGGACAGATGGCTGAAGCTCCTTCCACTACAATGTGTGTTGAGTTCCAGCAATCAGAAAAGGTTTGTGAACTGTGCTACTTGTCCACCAGTGGATTTATTTTTTCTTTTCACAGAATGTCTCCTATCCAACCTTACAAAGAGGTTCTATTAATTGATAGCATGCAAAACTATGAAGCCAACAGAAAAAGTGGGTAAATGGCAAGCCACACTTTATTTAGCTACTCTGTATAGAGGAAGGCGTAGGAAGTATCCAGAGCATAGGTGCTGTGTTCCAACAACATGGGCAATGCTCCAGCACAACCACAGTGTTTCTGGCTGGAGGAACACAGGCCGGAGCCTTGTAACAAAAGGCATTTAGAAATAGAGGAGGAAACTTCACTATATCGTAGTCTCACACCCAATTGCCTAAGGCTGAAGATCTGCTAATTGAAAATGCAGTGTTCATTGCAGTGTGCTGGCCCTTGACCATAGTCAACCCCATTCCTTCCTGCGGGTCATTCCCCAAAAGACCAACCTGGCATTATGGACAAGTTTTCACACTCCTCCAAATCCACCCTTTGGCCTGTTTGTTTGTCCTGAGACCTTCTTTTCTGTATGAAGAAGAAGTTTCACCCTTTTCTCTGTGAATCCTGGAAGGAATGGAGCTAAAGGAAAATCAGTGAGGTGGAGCAAGATGGCTTCTCGCTGGCAAGCATTGACTCTGGTAATAAGTGAGTTCTGTTGCTCCAGAGGCTAATTTCTAGATCAGATCCCAGATCTGAAAGCAGTGTAGCCTCCCATCTTCTAAAAGAAAGGTCACCAAAGTTCTGTGACTTTATGATTGTTGGGAGGGCATGATTTTGCCATTGATTATGCACATGCAAAGCACTGTTAGTCCACTTCAGCAATATCTGAAAACACACTGAAATGAAAATGTCTGATTTTTTACTTCCACTTTGAATGGTGGTCTCCCTTTGCCTCATGTAACTTGCCCAAGAGTAGTCTGCTTGCTGGTCATCCAAGAAAGACCTCAGATATTGCCCAGTGTAGAGACTAATGCCAAGCAACATCCAAGAAGGACACCTACCATTCCATTCCACCTGGCTGTTCCCCATCCCCTCACATGGATCAAGCAAATCACTGCAGTGAGCTATAATTGGCAGGGTTGGAATAAAATCAAAATAGCTGCCATAGAAGGAATACATTTCTGTCCCAGAGTGCAGATGTATACAATCTCTATTTGACTTAATTGTATCTGAGACAGCACACAGAGACCTGAGTCCTATGGCTGGCATAGGGTTGGACCCAAAGGTCTGAAAAATTACTCAGAACACATTTGAAGAAAATGCATCAAGCTGTTATGGGCAGCTATAAAACCATCTTTTTTCCAAGCATATGCCAAACAGAGACTATCTGAAGGCTTTTTAGACTTTTTGTGCTGGCTGACCACCATTGACAGACAACACACCGCAGGTGGTATAACCATTGATACTGCTACTGGGTTTTGTTGCAGAAAAATGTCAAGAAACAAATAATTATTCTATGATTAGCAGCATGGCAGTAACACTGTTTCTTTCTCTTGTCAGTTATGGTACTGCCCTTGCATGAAAGATAATGCAACTACTGATTGGCCACCCCACGGCTGGCAAAAATTATGGAAAGCGTTTCTTTTACCTGGGTTTCCATCAAAGGTGTTAATTTGGATGTTTTTCTTTCACCCTCTGCCCAGCTGCCATTTTTTCAGAGAACTGGGAATTTTTCATTTTTGAGCCTTCTTTGCTTTCAAATTCGTCTGAAATTCACACATTCAGAAGTTATTAAGGTGGAGGAGTGACAGACAAGATAGGGCATGTAAGCCTGGCTTTGTTAGGAAACCAAACTAAAAATATCTGTTCGATTTAAAGGTTAATGTTATTATTGTAAATATTTTTCCTTTAAGGTCCTAAACCAGTAATATCCAAAGCAGTGCTTTTAAAAAGAAAATTACAGATAATTATTGTACTTTATTGTATTTTCTTCAATTTTCAGGTCCACCTCTGCCTCCATCATATTTCAGCCACTTTATTAATAGCATAAAGGTAATTATATCCCATTTGTGTTTGAGTTCTGTTAAGCTTTTTTTAAAGTGTACTTCATTATGAATTAAGCATAACACAGTATAGCATGGTGAAATACACAAAACAGATAAGAGCATCAGCAATTACAAATTATATTAATTTCTTAAACTCCAGCTGCATAGACAAGTTTATTACAAGTATAGAGGTAGCAGATGTCAGTAGTATATAAAGATTACTTTGAAAAAACTTTATTACTAAGGCTTTTTACCTTCCCAGTGCTATTAAAGTGAGTCATAATTCACTGTTACCTAACATAAGTTGGTATAAATTATCTGCCATAAATGAATGCTTTTGTTTCCAGGCCAGCTCAGGTAAGAGACATCCATTACCTAAAGGGCTTCTAGAAAAATTTAGCAACAATTAACACATGGCAGGCGGGAAAATCACTTCTGTGTAATACTATTTATCTTTTAAGCACATTGACTGAACTAAGTTAAAGTGATGGAAACTACTGTTCCTGGAATCTCTTACAAGAAAGTATACCCACATCTTGATGTGTCTGGTCTCTCTCTGTTCCATTATTCTCCTGACTGCTTCAAGTGACAAAAATGAATACCAATGCAACATTATTTTAATTTTTTTTAAGTGAACAAGGCTCTTTATCGGTAGATCTGAAAAAATTGAATCAAGTTGTCATTTAACGATGCCACCAAAAGCAGTGTACTGTCAGTTTCCTTGAAGGACACTTAGTGCCTTCTGGTTTTCAGATTTTGTTTCTGCTTGGCTGAGTGCACCTAAGTTATTCCTATGACATAAAGTGCCTCATGCATGCATGGCAGAGCTGATACGGCTTCTTTGATTTTACAGAGTAGTGTCTGTAGCTTTACAGCTTTAGCAACAAAGAACTCATTTTTCACCTAGTCCTTCATCTCTGCAAAATAGCATGCCATACAGAAAGCTTTATAGTCCTGTTTTCTGGGAAACAAAAAAGAAGAAAAGTCAAAGGAGCACCTATACATAGCCATCTCTACTGGCTTTCTGCAGCTACCTGCCATTCTTGCTTTGCCCTTTGCGTCTTCTATTCACAGGCTTATTTCTCAGAAAGGGGAAACACAGTAGACCAAAAAAAGTTGAAGGAAAAAAAGAGCAGACAAACAGAAGGAAATAACAAGAGGAGGAACCTACAAATGCTGTGGCTCATTTTGCAGAGAGAGATAATGACCTACCATTTAAACGCTTCTTCTTACCTATCACTCTGTTCCCCAAACTAAGTGATAACAGTGAAGGACAGGAGCAGACATGCAGTTCAAAGTGTCTGCAATTTCATGTGGTGTCTCTGGTTATCCTGGTACACACCCCTGCCCTCCTCTCTCTACCTATACACAGTAATCTTCACTTTGCCACATACATTTAAATATCTGTCCATTCCATGTCAATGTTGCTTTGCTTTTTCCTTGGTGATGGAGAAAAATGGAAAGCCAGGATTTATGCTTCCTCCGACTTTCTCTTTGCTTCCAGCTACAGCACAGAACAAGGTTTTGCTGGGTAGAATAGCAGGAAAGAGCAACAGAGGCATTTTCTCTGCCTCCACCTAACCCCACCTCCCCCAGCCCCTGTCCTGAGAGAGCCTTGCAGCCTCCATAGAGAAAGCATTGCTTTTCATTCTCTATCACGGAAGAAGGAAGTGATGTCAAAAATATTTTAAGCAGATGCTTTTCTTTATTAAGCTCAGAGATTCCATGTAGCTTTAAAAGATCAGTGCATAGAGTCCTGATCTCACTTCAGCTCAATGTTTTAAAATGTATTCTCTTTAAAGGGTGAAAAAGGAGACAATGGAGTCACTGGTGCGAAAGGAGAAAAAGGAGAACCAAATGGAGGGTTTTTTCTGACAGGACCTCCTGGACCACCTGGAAGACCAGGACTGGTTGTAAGTCACACAAGTTGTAGAATAGGAATGTTTGTGGGTACCCATTGCTTTAATTTAGAATGCACTAAAAAGAGACAAACATCAAGATGATGCTAAGAACTATATAAAAACTCATATGCTAACCATTAGGTGAATATGAGAGAGTTGCACCAGGCGTAAACACAGACACTTCACTGCTGTGCACAATTAATTTGCTATGAAAAATTGACGCAATGTTATGCTCAGCTGTCTAATACAATACATCAGTATGTAGATTCATGCTATTAATAGCATGACAAATCAAGGCAGTATATACTATAAGTACTACTACTTATATCCCCATAAAGGCCAAAATAGGCTATATAAAGTTAGACAGAGGCTGACTTGAATATTATGGGCCATCTAAATAATTAATCTAATTTTCTATTCCAGTAATCCAAAAGCATGAACAAAAAGTCCAGTGTGTACCCGTCCGGATCATTCCTATAAAATTCAGCCACTGTCTAATCTCTACCTAGTTGTTTTACCTTCTGGTAGTTGCCACCACAGCTGCTTTGGAATCAAATGCACTAATCCTTTGGAAACCAGTTTATCCCTGAGATCTGTCAACAAATGTGTGCATTGCATTACTTTGTTGTCATGTTCTGTCCCAAGGAGCATGAATGGGTGGGTCACAGCTGAAAATGAAGTATTAGGTTAGCAAGCCCACCTTCAAAAATCCCCCTGGCACTATTCCACATTGCTGAGAACCATCTCCCTGTTTAGAAACTGTTCTACTGGCAGGAAGATGGTTGGCACCACTGAGATCCATCAGAGACTGAGCTCTCCTAGTCCAGGGTCCAAAAACTGTTCCATGTATGCAGGCCAGTTTGAGCAGAGGGAGCATGAGCCCTCCTCTTTCAGGCTGAGGACACACTGCTAAACTGGAAATGTAGACTTGGAGCCTTTTTAATCTGGAAGACTGGCAGCTGGAGAGCTCAAGAGATATGAGCTGACTTTTGGTCACAGAAGGGAGAAGACAACATTCATCATGAGACATACACCCTGCATAGACACACTTTATGTTAAACCTTTCCACCATGTACCTTCTGACAAACTCTTATCAAAAGCACATCAAAGCGAGTAGTCTAAGCACGAGCAGAGTTGAGATCCAGGACTTTGAGAGTACTGTTGAGAGTTTTGCAGATATCAGCTGCTCAGGAACAGGTGCGAGAACTTCAGAAAGCTTTCTGAAACTTAAATTCTTTAATTTAGTTTAGTATGTGGTCAGATTTTTAATTTTCCATTAATATCCATGCCCCCTTGAAGAAAATTACGTACAGATTCATGTCTCAACAGTGGCCTGGTGGCAGGCCTTCAGAAAACATTGCCACCAGAGATGAAGGCCCTGCAGCAGTGAAACCGATACATTCAAAGAAATACTTTTTATCACTGATAGGGACCAAAAGGGGATTCAGTTGTTGGACCCAGAGGACCTCCAGGATTACCTGGCCTGCCTGGCTTACCAGGTTATGGAAAAATTGGACCTCCTGGCCCACCTGGCCCACCAGGCCCACCAGGACCCCCTGCAATATATGGCTCAGGTGAGAGGGTGTGATTTTGCTTTCCACTGTATACACAAGTGCATAGGCACGCGCCCACACGCTGCCGCTTCCTTTACATC
Organism: Haliaeetus albicilla; assembly: GCF_947461875.1. Lineage (NCBI taxonomy): Eukaryota > Metazoa > Chordata > Aves > Accipitriformes > Accipitridae > Haliaeetus > Haliaeetus albicilla. The sequence continues at coordinate 25,254,274 of NC_091503.1, read as the reverse complement.
CCTGTTCTTCCATCTGCCCACCCTCTCCGGTTGCTCCCCTCTCTCCTCCTGCCCTCTACCCTTTTCTCCTTGGGGGGTGTGTTGGAACTGGGAGCACAAAAGGGACAATTTATCTGCAAAGTTTTCACCGACTAGTGCCATGGGACCACTATTGCATGAAAAACCTTGCTGTGGCTGGGAAGAAGTCTACATAACAGAGACAGGCTGCCTTGAGAGCTTTGCAAAATCTATCAAATTGAGCAGTTGGCTAAATTTGGGAAGATGTTAGTGTGGGTCAAGATGCTTTGTGGTGAATGCAGTTAAATCCAGTTGGCGGCCTGTCACAAGTGGTGTTCCTCAGGGCTCAGTATTGGGGACAGTTCTGTTTAATATCTTTATCAATGATCTGGATGCAGGGATTGAGTGCACCCTCAGTAAATTGGCAGATGACACCAAGTTGGGTGGGAGTGTTGATCTGCTGGAGGGTAGGAAGGCTCTACAGAGGGATCTGGACAGGCTGGATTGATGGGCCGAGGCAAATCATATGAGGTTCAACAAGGCCAAGTGCCAGGTCCTGCACTTGGGTCACAACAACCCCACGCAGCGCTACAGGCTTGGGGAAGAGTGGCTGGAAAGCTGCCTGGTGGAAAAGGACCTGGGGGTGTTGGTTGACAGCTGGCTGGATATGAGCCAGCAGTGTGCCCAGGTGGCCAAGAAGGCCAATGGCATCCTGGCCTGTATCAGAAATAGTGTGGCCAGCAGGAGCAGGGCAGGGATCGTCCCCCTGTACTCGGCACTGGTGAGGTGACACCTCGAGTCCTGTGTTCAGTTTTGGGCCCTTCACTGCAGGAAAGACATGGAGGTGCTGGAGCGTGTCCAGAGAAGGGCAACCAAGCTGGTGAGGGGCCTGGAGCACAAGTCTGATGAGGAGCGGCTGAGGGAACTGGGGTTGTTTAGTCTGGAGAAGAGGAGGCTGAAGGGAGACCTTATCGCTCTCTACAACTACCTGAAAGGGGGTTATAGCGAGGTGGGGGTTGGTCTCTTCTCCCAAATAACAAGCGATAGGATGAGAGGAAATAGCCTTAAGTTGCACCAGGGGAGGTTTAGATTGGATATTAGGAAATATTTCTTCACAGAAAGGGTTGTCAGGCGTTGGAACAGGCTGCCCAGGGAAGTGGTTGAGTCACCATCCCTGAGGGTATTTAAAAGGCATGTAGAGGTGGCGCTTAGGGACATTGGTTTAGTGTTGGACTTGGCAGTGTTAGGTTAACAGTTGGACCTGATGATCTTAAAGGTCTTTTCCAACCTAAATGATTCTATGTTTCTATGATTCTCTCTATAAAGGCAGTACCCACAGTGGAGTTTAGGTCTAGAATGAAACTGCTGGAGAACTGCTTCTAAAAATTAGTTGTTATGCAAACACTGAATAAAAACAAAACTTTGGGAGGGTTAGTTACTGTACCTTTAATAATTTTCAACTTATTGGGTTAGAAAAGGAGTAAAATGTGACACAAATGGTCATATCAGGGGACAAACTTTGCTAACAAGGTGACACTGGAGCTTCAGGTGGATTATCTCTAACTTGCATCAAAGGCAATACATGGCTATAAACCAAGTGTCACAGTTCAAGACGTTCATGCTTTTGACTCCTCTTGGGTCACAGGTCTGCTAGTGACAAGCCTCATACTGTTAACGTCCAGCCCTTAGACTAGGTTCTGGTGGATGGGGTCCTGGGCTCCTCTGACATTACTCGAGAGGTTTGCCTGAGCGAGCAACCCTTGATTCCTCCCTCTGGGAACCGTGACCAGCATGGGAATTCAGCCAGGTAAAACCAGAGCAAAACATTCCTTAATCTCAGCTGAAGACAGCATAATAACAGAAAGGGAATTGTTAACTGAATAGAGAGGCTATAATGCAGATCTGTCCTGCCTAAAATTTGGGCAGGTCCATTTCTGAGAACTAACGATCAGTCTGTTTCCCCACAAGACCTGTGTCTCCAGTATGCTGGTTTGGGGAGCAGACCTCTCGATCTCCAATTTGTTCTCTCCAGGTATTTCTTGAACCTGGTCAGACTGGTTTATATAGTTGCCCAGGGACAAGGTGAGACTTCCAACCTGTCATCCAGTAAATATTATTGAGTGTCTATCAGAAGTGTTCATCCTCTGAAGAATATTTGAGAAAGAAGAAACCCCTAATATGTTCAATGTTGGAACATAGGCCTGTACCTGAATTAGCCCCTGATGATCATAATATGGACAGATCCTCAGCATCCATAAAGTCCATAAAGGCTTTCAGGCCTTTTCCTGTGTAATTTATATTCATCACTTCTGAATATTAGCTAAAAGACCCAGTCAGACAAAACAAATTATTATTAGTACTCCATCGCTATACTTCCGCTTATCCTCTTTGCCATTAGTCTTCACCATTCTTCTACACATTTTCCTCTTTGCTTTGTAAGAAGCTTCTTTAGGCAACACACTGATGTGTGTTAGTTCATTTTACTAAATGTTATGAACACAGATGCAGCCTCCTAATTGAAGAGTTACAGATCAGTAAAATGCAAGCTCTGGAATGCAGCAGTGCTCTCAGGGTTAGCCTTTACTGACTCTTCAATGGTTCAAACTATATTTTAAAAATGTATCTTACAATCCTTTATTCAGACTATCAAACTACTTCAGAGTAGAAAGATAAAATAAAAGAGAAGATAGTCGATACTTTTTCTTCACTGCAGGGGTGGCAGAGAATCTATAGCTCCACTTTCACTGAGGGTCACTGTGATCCTGATTCCTTTGAAAATCATGAAGGCAGAAGATACGCTCCTCTAGCTTATCTTCTGTTCCTCTCCTTCAGTCCATTTAGTTCCTGTATCCATTAAGCTGTGGATGAGTGGACTTTGGTTATTGTGGGGAGGGCTACCAGATGTGCTCAAGAAAATCTCTCCGAAGGGTGGTTTCAGAGATTATTCCTACATTCCTCCATTTCTGCTTCACTTTTGAAGAGCAATTCTGTCCATGCTTGGGATTATAGCACTATTTGCATAGCTAACAGCAGCTGAACACCATTTTCAAGTGCCCAGCAAGGTAGGAATTGGGGAGTGGTTAGGAGCTGAACCTTGCAGTTCTTTGTGCATGTTTCATACTGCAGATTCACCAGCAGGCTAGGACATGCTAGACTTCCCCATGCTTAGGTAGTTTGACAACTATCCACCAACTATCAGACCTCTTTCTTCCAGGTCACACTACCTCTCATCATGCCTTATTGTTCCTAATCAGATTTCTTCCTTTTATATTCCCTCCCAGCAGTATACTAGTGTACTCTCCTGGATACCCCTGGACGTCTTTTGTTGCCCCCACTTTGCATCTCTCTTTTCCTCTACAGAAGGAGTTTCTGCTTGTGGTTAACAGTTAATACAAGATCTGCCCAGATCTCAGCTACAGAGCCCTGCTGGAACACACCATGATGCTCAGCAGGATCCGTGTGTAGAAGCTCTTTCTCCTGAACAGCTTCAGAGTTCCATTATCATGATATGCATTTGCACAAGATGCTTGCTTTCAGTCTTCCATATCTTTCCTTCTTTCCTTCCTTAAAAGAAAGGAGTTTTTACTCCAGAAAACAGGGACTTTCAGCCCAAGGTGAAGAAATTCAGTTTTGGAGTAAAGACAGGTACTAGGTACTAGAAGTTGTGGACCACAGTCTAAGAAGTTCAAGTTATACCACTGGAGAATTCTTTGCTGCTTTGAAACATAAGCTGAGCTTACCCTTGTGAATTTTTTATCTAAGGAAAAGTTCATTTTGTTTACTTCTAGAGCAAAAGATACAATGACCGCCTCAAAGCCTATATGGGCAGGAGCTAAAATTTCTTCCTCTTCCATATGCACACCATTAGCAGCTAGCAGAAGAGCATTCTGGTCAATTTAAGTGAATCTGGTTTTTTATTTGCAGAGTATCTACAACAGATTGCGATCTGTTGACCTTAACTTCCCAAATAACAGAGAAGAGACTAAGTCTCACCGTTGCTTTTAAAAAAAAAATCCTTAGAATGCATTTTCTGTAGTTGGCTTGAACACAGCTATTCAGAACTTGACTCTGTGAGGCCTATGGCTATTTAAAGCTCCCACTATTCCTGGACACCAGCACTAAGTCCTTTCTTTACGTCACTCACCTTTTCTCTCAAAAAAGATGACCTTCAACATGTATTGTATGCTTGTTTTATTTTAGCAGCTGCAATGCCTGGGCCACCAGGTCCTCCTGGAGAGCCAGGACCACCTGCAACCAGGAATCTGGTAAGACAGCAAAATAAGGAGGTTTGCCATTGAAACCTTGCTTCAAATCTTTTGGTGGTCATTGGTAGCACTGGGAGAGGAGGGAAAGCTCTGTCCTGTGTTTTTGTTCATTAGACTGTTTTCTGGTTTTCTGAACCTCGTAACTTTTCAGCCGGGAATCCATATAAGCTGGGAAAAGTGACGAGAGGAGAAGTCTGTCCATTGCCTTATTAGTAACAGCCTATTTCAAACAAATGCAAAGATTGATGGCTTGCTAAAGTAACAGCAAGCTGCATAGTCCATGTTCAAAGCAATGTCTCAAGTGGCAACTTAACATGCTGAGGTATTAGAATAACTACTGAATGCCTAGTTTCCATGAAAAAAACAGTTTAAAACCCAGTAATATAGGTCATTTGATTCTAAGAAGAAAACTGTAGATTTCCCTAGAAAATCTAAAAATTGCTGTGCCGGAGAATACATACAAATTTAATTGTTTCCTTTCCTTACTGCATGAATTAAATCAAAATTGTATCCCAGATATCCATGCAGTAAAAATGACACTAAGATTTCTGTCTTGCTAATTTGTAAATTAAGTATTTGTAGTTTCTAAAAAAAAATAATTTAAGCTAACAGAGGGGGTTCATTGCAATTTTTTCCTTTTCCACATTCTCACATTATGGTAGAAAAGCAAATTCGCTAGATATGTTTGGCAATCATTTGAGAATGCACTAATAACCAAGCAGACTTTCAGATCATCTACCTCATATCAAATGAACTAGCAAGAATCTGAGTGTAAGTTTCTTAATGCCTTCCCACCATAGTGTTGTACCTCTGCTGAGTGCCTTTTCTCATAGAAATTCAGGACCTCACAATGATTACAGATCAGCGGAGAAACATGTTCAAAGACTGGTGCCCCAAGGTAGAGGACTGTAGTTACAGGCTGGGAGCTACTGTCTTAGATAGGAGATCCAAGCCCACTTAGGTCAAAATCAGCATTTAAAAACAATATGCAAATCTATAGTAGGGTCTGCATGATTCAGAAAACATTAATATGCCTTCTGACATTGAAGAAATGAGAAAGAAATAACACTCAAGTGTCCAGAAATACACTCTCAAGAAACTTGCCCCTGATTTTACACTAACTGCAATTATCAAACAGATTGTAGAAGCAACCGTCTTAGAGAGGACTGTGTTCCTATCTTCAGGTGACAAAGACAGAGGTAATAGGTGCAACGTCTGTATCTGAAAGACATTAATTTAAGCCTCGTGTTGATCTATAAAAGAGAAATTGAAAAATACTTGCTGTGTAAACTAGCGGCATCTGGAAACAAAATTAAAGGGATGGAAGAAAACACCCTTAAAGAAAAGAGATCACAACAACATTAAGAAAAATCTAACAGAAGCAAATGTATCTAGAATTGTGTATGATATTTACAAGCCTTATCAAATCTCTTCTGAACTCTGCCATTTTGATCTAATATGCTAAACTACAACGTAGAGATGCAATGATTTTCACTCCGCAAAATTAACTATTGGTGTAGTTCTACTACAATCCAGATAATGATGATGTCGCTATGCCAAAGTAGCAAGATATTTATGTTACGGAAGCTTTTTGTATGAAATGATGTAAAACTGACTTTATGAGCATTTCCTGCAGAAGCAGCCTTGACATTTATGTGTTCAAATGAGACTTCAATTTAACAATTTAACTTGCAAAATGTTTTGTGCGTCTGATGAAGCGTGTTTTATTTTCCTACTTGACAGGTTACGACATTCCAAAACATTGAGGGTATGTTGGAAAAAGTTCATTTTGTAGTAGAAGGTACGCTAATCTATCTGAGTGAAACCAGTGAGGTTTTTATCCGTGTTCGAAATGGATGGAGAAAATTGCAGGTATATTCCACTGCGTCCTAATCCTTTCCAACTCCCTTACTCAAAATGGAGTTGCAGATCTTTTTACAGGGGTGGAGAAGTATGGGTGCAAAGATGCCTTTTTTTAGTTCAGAAGCTCCTGGTGATATGGTTTTGCTTTTCCTTTTGCGTTCTTTCAGCTTGGTGAGCTAATTCCTATCCCTGCCGACAGCCTTCCTCCTCCAGCCATATCGAGCCATGTAAGTACAAAATATTGGACTGTGAAAAACTGAGTTTAGATGTGCAAAAACAGGCAATGCATTTCACAGAAGTGGCAGGCAGATCCCTCCACAACATGATTTTCCACTGAGACTTGTCAGTTCAAAATAAGCATCCTACCACTACATAAGCTTGCAAATTGGTTTGCGCCAGCCAGTCATCTGTTCCCATCATCTTCTGAGACTCCAAACACTACAGAGACAAAGCAGCATCTACAAAAAGCAGAACCAAGCAGGCTGCCTAAAAAAAAAAAAACAAAAAACAAAACAAAACACCAAACCCAACAGTATTCTGTTCCGTAACACTGAAGTCAGTCATATCAAGCTCTGGTCCCTTTCAAGGAAACTCAGAAAAGTGTTTCTGAAAAGCAGGTTTTCTTTAAAAGATTATAGTCCTGTATTCAGGGAATATCATCATCACCTGCATGTAGCTTATCTGACAGCATGCCCGAGGGTCTATTCTAAAGCCTCAATTGTTAGTTTGTACCTGAGACCATTCTGCAAGTTACTGTACCAACCTGCATGTGACCATGCTGTCTGTCCCAAAAAATCATAGGAGGATGAAAACCAAGAAGTGGCAAAGGGGATAGAGAACAGTCTCATCGATGACATGTTAATTGATCTGACTGCTGAGATAATGAAAGAGCAAGAGGGTGCTAGGAAGAAGCAGCGAGAAGGAAGATGGCCAGAAAGAAATAAAAAAAAGTTAGAGTAGGTCAGAGAGAAGTGCACTTAGCACACTGGGAAAATGTCTAGTCCTCATGTTATAAGAAATTGTCTGCAGCCTCCAGCTGACACCACACGAGTTTCCCAACCAGTACAGTCAGCGGCTTGTTACTCATACTTACTGTAACTAGAGAAGAAAACTGCTGTTCTTGAAACAGCTCTGAAGATCATCGACCTTCTGGTCTCTACATGCCAATCGCTTAGGAAATGGAATTAGCAAGGCCTAGAGAAATATTCCCACCGACTACATTTTCTGTTTCCACATCCTCCTCATCCTTTCAGTTTTAATTTTCCTGAACTGGTCTTCTGATCTGGCCAAGAGCAGGCTGCTTCCATGCAGCACTGCAGGTGTGATGCGGCACGGACACCAGCTCCGGCAGAGCACTGGGAATGGGTCTAGCAAAGCAGCTCTGGCCAGGACAGCTTTCAAACACACATTTATGTGACACACCAAATTGACGATATATAGATAAAGTATTCTGGCTGCACGGGTTGGGTTTATTTTTCAGAGGCAGGATGGTTTCAGATTCTCCAGTGTTCAATGTTTGCTTTATTTAGAAAATTATTGAGTGTCTAAAATTCTGATCTGAGTAATGTGTTTAACGTATCTGTTTGCATGTGTTAAAATAACAGGGATTTCAGTCTCTTCCAGCACTGACTCCAGTATCAAATATGAACAATGGAAAACCAGCAGTAAGTATAAGATCTGTATTGCAACTGCATAGCTGTGGTTTGAAACATGACAGTTTGCATCTTGAGGGAGACTTGTGATATCTCCTCTTCAAATTCACAGATATTACTTTAGAAATTTACAATTACACTTCTTGAACTGGTTTAGACATCTCAGAGACAATTTTAAATTTTTTCCTCCAGATCGATTTTCATCATCCTAGCCCCTTTCCTATCTCAACAAAATTAAAAAAAAAAATCCTGCTTCTGACTTAGGAATACCTCTTCACTTAGTGATTGTACCTACAACACACAGTAGTTTTTAAGTTAACAATACTGTTACAATTAAATCATTAAAATATTCATTAGAATATTTTCTGTCTTCATGGTATTTCTTGTTTTAGATAGACATTTTAGAATCTAAGCCTTCATTTAAAATACTTTAAAATTTTTAGACAAAGCAAGGTAACTGAGTTATATCTAAAAAAAAAAACCAAACCCCCAAAATAAAAAATGCAGGTTAGTTCTTGCATCTGTACTGTTTGCCTTAAGCATGCTACTTCTTGTATTTGATAACAGTGAATTTTTAAATGGTATATGGTTACTTCTGACTACTTATTTCCATGCTTGTAAGATTTGGGATTTTGTTTGTGTGATAACTCCAAGACTTCTGCTGAAAAATATTAGCTACTTTTAAAAGAATTTTATTATTTAGGAGTATATAATCTTCATGGTTTCCTTAATGTTCAAAGAAAAATAGGTATTTCTGCTGTGGGTCTCCTAGCTTTAAGAAATGTAATGTTAGGGCAGCAAATAACTTTCCTACCTGGTATGGAAGGTACTAGTTCTTGTGCTGGCAGGAGGGGGAGAGGGGTCTAGTTTGTTTCCAACATATGTCTTCCTAGTACAATAAACTTAAAAAAACCCGGTGGCTTTTCTTCTTTTTTTCTCCAGCTGCATCTGGTGGCTTTAAACTTGCCATTTTCTGGTGACATGCGAGCAGATTTTCAGTGTTTTCAACAAGCCCAACTAGCAGGTTTGATGTCCACCTATAGAGCCTTCCTCTCTTCACACTTGCAAGATTTGGCCACAGTTGTCAGAAAAACAGACCGATACCATTTACCGATAGTCAATCTTAAGGTAAAAATGAGTGCTTAGTACTTGGTATATTAGGATAGGCTGTAGGTGCCCCAAAATCTTGGAAAATGGCAAAAGCAGAAAGTTTCAACCCAAACTGCATTTTGTAAAGAAGCAGCTTTGCTTTGCATGTCGGAGTCAGGTTCAAGAACCAAAGAAGTAGCCATAAAGTAGAAAGTTACAGACTGTCTCACATTTCCTTTGCCTTTTCAAGGGTTGCTTTTTTCAATATCCTAAGGGTAATGGTAGAAATAAAGCTATGAGAATAGCCTACTTTGAGCAGACTGCTGACAGTACGATATTTGGCTTTCTGGATATTGTTTATATCAGCAGGGAAAGTGCATCCTCATTTCTCAAAGATAGCTATTGTGTTCTACCTTGTAGTATGACCACAGAGCATAGTAGGCTAAAATGCCTATTTTTCTCATTTCTAAAGATAAAGGCAAATTCTGTGCTTGGGAGTGGTGCTGGATTTACCCCAATGAAACTGAGAGGAGTTGAGCATGAGTCATTTTGCGGTCTCACATAAACAGACACACTCTAAAACTGAGGAAAACAAACCATGTCTCTGTAGCATTGGCTGGCTCCCAGAACAAACGGCCAAAGAAACCTACAGGAATAACACGTGATGCTTGGAACATGCTGAACGGATGCTACTCTGAAGTGCATGCAAACACAGAGCCTTGGAGACAAATTTGTAAAGACAATATTGTTTCAACTTTGACTGGCAAAACTCAAAAGCAGGTTGAGCAGTAGCCTGATGAAAAGCTTTTGCCTTGAACATTTGCAACACTTTTCACAAAATTGTGACCTCAACAGAAGTTCCGATACAAATTATCTCTATATTTTCTCTATAGCTACAGTAGTTAGAAGCAATTTTTCAAACAACCCCTTAGACAGTTAGGAGGAAAAGGACAGTGGAAATGGAGATGATCAAGCTGGATAGAGTAACAATTAGAACAGAGATGCAACCGTGAGGCAAAGGCGTGGATCAGATTGCTATTAGAGATGATAGATGAGAAAAGTTTGGTCAGGAGCATCATGCAGAAACTGATGTGAAAGCTGAAATCCTAAGTGTTCTTCAATGCAGATAAGGTTTTAGATGTATAGATAGGTCTATAAAAGTCACGTGGACTTGGGGTTTGTTTTGTTTGTAAAAGTGGCTTTGAAATTTTAACAGGGAGAAATACTTTTCAACAACTGGGAATCTATATTTAATGGAAATGGTGGACAATTCAACATTCACGTTCCAATATACTCCTTTGATGGGAGGAACATCATGACCGATCCATCTTGGTGAGTTTACCTTACCATTTATAAGTTTTACATGATATTTATTTTTACCAGATAGTACAAGTAGCAGTAACTTGGGCTACTAGAAATGTGATTAAAATGCCTTCCTTTCCTTATGCCATCTTTCTATTCCATTTCTGATAGCCTATGAATGGGATATCAGGTTGTGTTCTCCTTTTCTTCCTCTCCTTTCTATCTTCATCTTTCCCTACCCACTAGTTTCCTTCAAGCAGAAGGAAAGCAGAAATACAGGTCACCACCACACATACAGGTGTGCAGTTGAATAAAGCAAAAAAGAGACTTTTTCAGGAAATAACTTCTTAACATTACCTTTCAGGCCTCAAAAAGTAATATGGCATGGTTCAACTGCAAATGGGATCCGACTGGTTAGCAACTACTGTGAAGCCTGGCACACAGCTGATATGGGAGCTATGGGACAAGCATCACCACTGAAGACAGGGAAACTTCTCGATCAGAAAGTATATAGCTGTAGTAATCAGTTTATTGTTCTCTGCATTGAAAACAGTTTTGTATCTGATCCCCAAGGAAAATAATTCACCTGCTGCACATAGGAATATTCCATTTCATGACAGGAAAAGCTGACACTGAAATTTCATTTGTAATGATGTAAATATTGTATTTTTTTTTAATTGCACATTTCAGGAAAAAAAAGCCAAGGAAAACATACCTCAACACAAACCGCATTCCAGTTAGGTGGAACATCCAGTGCACATGCGGCTGACTTAAAGCCCTTCCTTCCACTTGAACCCCGCACGGTTCAAAGTTTGCCAACAATTAACTCGCAGCCCCTTGTCTTTCCGGCTGAGCTGAAGAT